>NC_136527.1:215378676-215483676 GCF_053919585.1 Euprymna scolopes | reverse complement strand
TCTAATAAAAAAATGGTGAAAAAAAAAAAAATTAATTTTTTTTTTTCTGGTTTTCTTTCAGCCTTTGCGTCTAATAATGTGTTTTATATAAAAATAAATAATTTTTTATAAATTTCTGTTTGTTAAATAATTTACGTCATTAAACTATACATTTACCACTAATTCTGTATAGATTATTTATTTATTTATTTTTTTACATGGGAGTCACCACTTATCAAGGCCCGGAAGCCACTCGCGGATAAGGGCTATTGCGTGTACAGTAATCAATGGGATAGTATTGCAGTAATCGCTAACAATGGAGATTTGATAAAGTGTCTTACTTAAGGGGGGGGGTTCATCAGGAATTTGTTTATGTTGGACTTGAAGACATCCAAGTTGTAGTCAGGTGGGAAACAGGCAAACGGAAGAGAGTTCCACAGGCGTGCACTTCTAAGAAAGAAATTTTGTTCATGGAATTATATTATTGCTCATGGAATTAGATGGCGGAGTTGTACAACCATCACCCCATGCATAATTTCTATACTGATAGGTTTTTTGAAATTTTTTTCAGTGGATTATTATTGATTAGACACTAATAAACCAGATTATGAATACTATTTCCATTATTTTCATCATATATATATATATATATATATATATATATATATATATATAGAGAGAGAGAGAGAGAGAGAGAGAGAGAGAGAGAGAAAATAAATTAGTTATATATATGAGCAAACAGTTAATAAAATATTTTAAAAAACACTTTGAAATGAGTTAAAAACATATTTTAATCTGAAAAGGAAACACTAGATAAATTTACCCACTTATCTAGTGTTTCCTTTTCAGATTAAATAGGCTTTTAACTCATTTCAAAGTGTTTTTTAACATATTTTATTAACTGTTTGCTCATATTATAAGCTCTATTTTTTCAGTGGATTATTATTGATTAGACACTAATAAACCAGATTATGAAAAAAGCAATTGAAAAAAAGACAAAAAGATTTCGACATTTGAAAGGGGTGCTCACCTTTTAGTTAGAACATTCTGGTAAAGCAGTCACCCATTTTATAACCAATAAAAACGCGGGTATATCAAAACCATAGAAAGTAAGAAAGAATAAACATGACTTTTTTTTTATTGTTTTTTATGAAAATAAAGTTTGTTTTTTTTGTTTTTTTTAATTATTTAGTTTTTGGGGTTTGTATTACTGTACACACAGATTCGAAAAAGTTGTCAAAAAACAAATATATAACAAATAAATGTTATCAAAGGCAAGATAAGTTACTTTTCTACCTAACTGGATAAATTTTTCGTGTTTTTATTTAATGTAACATGTTTATTCAGCTCAAAAAACATACAGTGTTTACCGATGTGTTGGAAAATTAAAATGTCGCCCGACTCTGTCTTTGACACGGTAAGTTTGGATTGTTCTATATATATATTACTAGTTGTATGATTGTAAATAGAAGGGCTGCTCGAATGGTGATATATATATATATATATATATATATATATATATATATATATATATATATATATATAAAATACACCGTTCGAGCAGCCCTTCCATTTACAATCATACAACTAGTAATAATCATGATAATAATAATAATAATAATAATAATAATAATAATAATAATAATAATAATGAGAATAACAATATTTCTCCTAACAGCCATCCTAACACTAACAAATAAAGGGTTTGTATTACTGTACACATAGATTCGAAAAAGTTGTCAAAAAACAAATATATAACAAATAAGTGTTACCAAAGGCAAGATAAGTTACTTTTCTACCTAACTGGATATATTTTTTGTGTTTTTATTCAATGTAACATGTTTATTCAGCTCGAAAAACATGCAGTGTTTACCGGTGTATTGGAAAATTAAAATGTCGCCCGACTCTGTCTTTGACACGGTAATTACATCATTGACTGAGAACAGAAAAGATAAAGCGCAGTCTCAGAACAGTTACTACACTTTGAATTAATTGCTAAAAATATAGTATATTCATATTTTGAATTAGGCACAAGTACCTTGCTCGTATTCGTATTCTTCGCCTACTATTCTCATCTTGAGTGTTATTTTTACAACATTTCCGTCGATGTAACCTCCGACCATCTTCAGGTGTATCTTGTTGAACTCGAGAATATTTCTGTCGAACTCGGGAATCTACACGGAATTTCGAACGGAATTAGCAGAGGTATTATGCTCTCTTTGCGTCAACCATGACTGGGTAGAAGCCCTAAGCAATTCACAATTGTATTTTTGAGTGTTGCTCGCAGAAGAGTGTAATAAGATGAGGTCTTTCGGGTTTGTATTACTGTCCACACATAGATTCGAAAAAGTTGTCAAAAAACAAATATATATATTTTTTATTATTCAATTTTCACCCCAAACCAGGCACAGTGCCACTTTGAAACAGGGGGGCTACTATTAGGGAATTAATTAGCGGGGTCATTATGAAGGGAGAAGAGTAGAAAGATGTTTGTTAACATTACACTTGAACTTCTGCATATCATTGCAGTTGGGAAAGCAGAATCCCGGAAGGGAGTTCCAAAGACCCGCAGTTCTGGGGAAGAAACTATTGGAGTAAAAGGCTTTCTTGCACCTAGGGATCTCCACTGTAAAGGGATGAGACTTAGTAGCTTGTCGGGTTTGTCGGGGGTAGTTACGTCGGGGAGGTACAAGTGTTTGCAGTTCGTCAGAGCATTCACCATTAAAGTATTTGTAGAACAGGCAGAGGGATGCAACATCTCGTCGATGGGACAGAGGTTGAAGCCTAGATGACAGTTCAGGACCTATCAGGTTGGCGACTCTCTTTTGAACCCTGTCCAGGAGCGAGAGACAAGAAGCAGATGCACCAGCCCAGATGTGACAACAGTACTCCATACATGGGCGAATAGTTGCCTTATAGAGGTATAGGATACTGGCAGGCGTAAGTAGTTTTCTAGCATGGTAGAGGGAGCCAATCTTCCTTGCAGCAGCCTTGGCAATGCTCTCAATGTATCTATTCCAGTTCATATTCCCTGTAAACGTTAGGCCGAGGAGTTTAAAAGAAGTACTTTCAGGCAATGTGTTCTTGGCCATTGCTATTGGTGGTAGAGAAGGTTTCTTGTAGTTATTGAAGGAAACAAACTTAGTCTTAGCAGCATTGAATGTGACCAACCATTTTTGTCCCCATTCCACTATGGATTGGAGGTCGTCCTCTAGTGTTTCTGTCATTTCCTTGGATATGTGTTCATTTGTTTTCCCCTCAAATCTGTTATAGAGAGTGGTGTCAAATAAATGTTATCAAAGGCAAGATATGTTTTTAGTGTTTTTATTTAATGTACCATGTTTACTCAGCTCGAAAAGCATACTGTGTTTACCGATGTATTAGAAAATTCAAAATGGCGCCCGACTCTCTTTTCAACACGATAAGTTCGGGATAAGGTGTTATAAATAATAAACTAGACAACATACTGTTAGAAATTCGCTCAATATATTATTACCGTGACATAAGTTGACATATATTCGGTGGTTTTTTAATAGTATTTTGTCTAGTTTTTTATTTATAACACCTTTTCCCAAACTTACCGTGTTAAAGAGAGAATCGGGCGCCATTTAAAAATTTTCCAATACATCGGTAAACACTATGTTTTTCGAGCTGAATAAACATGTTACATTGAATAAAAACACAAAAAAACATATCCAGTTAGGTAGAAGAGTAACTTATCTTGCCTTTGGTAACATTTATTTGTTATATATTTGTATTTTGGACAATTTTTTCGAATCTATGTGTACAGTAAAACAAACCCAAACAAAAATATTTCTGACTTACAAATGCGGTAGGCTTGTGTCATTTTGACTTTCTATGGTTTTGATATTCCCGCGTTTTTAGTGGTTACAAAATGGGTGACCGATTTACCAGAACGTTGTAACTAAAAAGTGAGCAATAAAAAAAAAGTCATGTTTATTCTTTCTTACTTTCTATGGTTTTGATATGCTTTACCAGAATGTTCTAACTAAAAAGTGAGCACCCCTTTCAAATGTCGAAATAATGATTTTTTTTTTTTTCAATATTTTTTCATAATCTGGTTAACTAGTGTCCAATCAATAATAATCCAGTGAAAAATTTTCAAAAAAGCATATCAGTATAGAACTTACGCATGGGGAGTGGGGGGGGGGTGTTGTATAACTCCGCCAATTAGATTATTACATTGTACCCCCCCCACACCGAAAAAAAAGAAAACCGGTTTTCATCAAACGGAAATGGAATCATGTCGTCTTTTCTAGGGCGATAATGAAGAATTAATTGCTGCGGTGTTTTTTTTTCACAAGGAACTTTGTCACCGTTTGCACCGGTTGGCTGGGACAATGGCTACGTGATCGTAGTTTAAAACCAGTAAATCATTTGTAAATTTAGCGCCCGTGGGTCGTTCGTTTAGCGACCGACGAGGGCTAGATTCTGATCCCCGCCCCCTCGTCCACAGCAGACGACATTTGGTGAGTGTTCTCTAAAATCGAAAATTTTGTTTTATTCTTCTTTAAAAAATCACGTATTATATATATATATATATATATATATATATATATATATATATATATATATATATATATATATCGGCGTTTATGCAGAAAAGGTACCGTGCTATTTTTTTACATTCGATTCAAGTTTCAAGTGCTTAATAAATTGTTAGGTGAAAGCACGGAATAGTTTTGAAAAAGAGATCACCTCCTCATGTTAAGAATGGCTTTCTAAATAATAATATTATTTCCACACACGCACACACAAAAAAATAGACGAAAGGATTGTTTTATTAGAATTGTTGGTAAATTTTGACATTAGATCCATCTCATCAATTTTCTTTGGAATGACGACTTTTAAAAGTTTTCGACTATGCTGAATACGAATATCGCATTTAAATTTTGCAGAGACCACCAGTAGTTTTCGCGATATAAGAACCTGTATTACGCACTTGCAATTCATTGACAGCCATGTTTGTACGCGCGTGTGCGATAAAAAGAAAAACTACTTCTCTGCGATCGACACTGCCACCTAGCGGAAAGAAATTCACTTTTTTTTTTTTTAAATAACCGAAAATTTATAAATGTGCATGCGTGTAAAACAAAACAATTGCGACTTTTTCACTCCCTTGAGTAATTTCATGTTAAGAACGGCTTTCGGAATAGACACCCCAAACCTCCCCCATGTTAAGAATGGCTTTCTAAATAATAATGTTATTATTTCAGCACGGTCCGTATTCTGCATAATTATCAATTTATAAAATTGTTAGGTGAAAGTACAGAATAGTTACAAAACACCCTCCCCATGTTAAGAATGGCTTTCTGAAAGTACAGAATAGTTTTAAAAGGTCGGTCCTTGTTAAGATCGATTTTTGGTAATGTTGACTTTATTGTTCGATTTCTTTTTTTTTTTTTTTTTTTTTAAGCAAAAACAACAGTATTTACTTGTCATGTCGAAAATAGTAATATAGCCCAAAATTAGGAAAATTCATTTAGAAATTTATTCATAGTTGAAAGTAATTTTTACGGAAAATTGTGGGGAAATGGCATTTTCCCCTAGAATTTTTTTTTTTTTACACAGTGATCACCACTTATCAAGGCCCGGAAGCCACTCAGGGATAAGGGTTACTGCAAGTACATTACATTAGTGTGGAGATTTGATGAAGTGTTTACGTAAGGAGGCGGTTCATTAGGAATTTGTTAATGTTGGACTTGCAGACATCCAAGTTGTAGTCAGGTGGGAAGCAGGCAGACGGAACAGAGTTCCACAGGCGTGCAGTTCTAAGAAAGAAGCTTTGTTCATGGAATCCACATTTTGATTTAGGCACAGATATACAGTGGGGGAAATTTTTCACAGTGGATTCAGCTAAACGGGTGTTTTTCGTGAAAGATTGGCGAGGGGGGACCAGAGATTGGAGTTCAGACGAGCACCTGCCATGGAAGTAACGATAAAACAAGGATAGGCTTGCAACGTCTCTTCTGTGGGAGAGAGGTTGCAGGGTAGAGAAAAGGGCATGCCCCACTAAGCCACGAAGTCTATTTTGTACTCTGTCAAGGCAGGATAGGCTGTTTTTAGCAGCTCCTGCCCAGATATGGCAACAGTATTCCATCCTTACAACTGATAAGAAATGATCTGTTTCGAAAAACATACTCACATACACGTCTTTGCGGTTTGTTTTTCATTTTTTTTAAAGGAATTTATTTCGGTTAATATCGAGCAACGGCAGGAACATCTTCTAGTGTATAGGAGCAGTTAATAAAATATTTAAATATATATATATATATATATATATATATATATATATATTATATATATATTATATGAGCAAACAGTTAATAAAATATTTTTTTAAATATATAGGTACATCTTCTAGTGTATAGGAGCAGTTAATAAAATATTTAAAAATATATATATATATATATATATATATAATATATTATATATATTATATGAGCAAACAGTTAATAAAATATTTTTTAAAATATATATATATATATGTGTGTGTATATAAGGATGAATATGCACATATGTCTCACCCCACTTCCTACTGCTTACCACTACCTACTCTCCCTAACACTTCGCCCCACTAAAAATAATATAAACTTCTAATGAAAAGGTTTCCACTAGACTCTGAATTATTTCGATGGACCTAAAACAGATTTAAACAAGCACTTGCCTGAACTCGGATATATACACAGCTATGCGGATTACCCAGTATATGGCTTGGAAATTATTACCAAATAGATGTAGAGAACGTATAATATGGATTTTACCAAGCAAGTTGGATCAACAAAAACATTCATATCCTTTTTCTACAAATCCTCCGGCTACAGGACTTCTGACAAATGTATTATTTTCACTTTGACTTTCCATGTCTCACTGACTTTAGCAAATAGGGTGCATACCTTTATAACTATTTGCTAATATTTTCTCTCCTCTGATGAGATGGTAGACATCGAAACCCTATAGGTTAAGGAGATTAATTTTCTAAAGCATTCTTTGTCTTGCTTAGAATAATAAAAATTCTTTGATATGAAACTCAACCACTTCATTTCATTTCAATGAGAGTTTTTTTAAATTCATTGAATTACAATTTAATTTATTTGCTCTATCTTGCATATCGAGCAATTCTTGTTTAGATGGGATAACTTATAGAATATTACTGCCAGTAATATTTTGTAAACCTACAATCTCACGTTTACATAACCACAGATTGTTAAATAAAAACTATTCCGAAGTATATATATATATATATGAGCAAACAGTTAATAAAATATTTCAAAATATATATATATATATATATATATATATATATATATATATATTATATGAGCAAACAGTTAATAAAATATTTTGAAAAACACTTTGAAATGAGTTAAAAACATATGGAACACTAGATAAATGGATAGTCCTTAATCCGCGGAGTTTCGAAGAAATACTTTCCTTCTCATCAGAGGGTAGGAATTAGCAAAATGCGGGATCGGATTTTGCATTTTTTTTTTTTTTTTAATTACATTTTCACCCCAAACAAGGCACATTGCCACTTTGGTGTAGGGGGCTACTATCAGGTGAAACATCTACTGGGTTACTATGTAGGGATTAGGGCAGCAAGATGTTGGTTCACGTTGCACTTGAACTTATGCATGTCAGTACAGTTGGGGAAGCAGTGACCTGGAATGGAATTCCAAAGTCTAGCAGTTCTGGGGAAGAAACTACTGGAGTAGAAAGATCTTTTACATCTAGGGATCTCTACAGTGTGGGGGTGGGATTTTGCAGCTTGTCGGGTCTGTCGAGGGTGTTCACGTCGTGGGGGCACAAGTGCTTGCAGTTCTTCAGAGCATTCACCATTATAATACTTGTAGAACAGGCAGAGGGATGCAACGTTTCGACGATGGGACAGAGGCTGAAGTTTAGATGCCAGTTTAGGGCCTATCAGATTTGCGACTCTCTTTTGAACCCTGTCAAGGAGCGAGAGACTAGTAGCCAATGCACCGGCCCAAATATGACAGCAATACTCCATACATGGACGAATAGTGGCCTTATAGAGGTACAGGATACTTTCGGGTGTTAGAAGTTTTCTAGCACGGTAGAGAGAGCCCACCTTCCTTGCAGCGGCCCTGGCAATGCCCTCGATGTAATTGTTTCAACTCATGTTTCCTGTGAACGTTAGGCCAAGGAGCTTGAGAGACGTACTCTCAGATAAAGAGTCGTTGGCCATTGCTATAGGTGGTAGAGAAGGTTTCTTGTAATTATTGAATGAAACCAGTTTTGTCTTGGTGGCATTGAACGTTACCATCGATTTTTGTCCCCATTCCACTACTGATTGGAGGTCATCCTCTAGTGTTTCTGCCATTACTTTAGATATGTGTTCATTTGTTTTCCTGTCGTGCCTGCTATAGAGTGTGGTGTCATCAGCATATATACCCATCTCAGAGGCAATTTTGTCGGGGAGGTCATTTATGAATATCAGGAACTGAAGAGGTCCAAGGATAGATCCCTGGGGCACTCCCGCATTTATATCATATTGTTTAGATGTACGACCGTCGAGGACAACCTGGATTTTTCTCTTATCTAAGAAGGATTTAATTATGTTAAGTATTCTACCAGTGATACCGTAAGATCTAATCTTCCTGAGGAGACCCTCATGCCATACCCTGTCAAAAGCCTTAGATATATCTAGAGCTACCGCTCTGCCCTCTCCCGCTTTGTCCAGTGAATGGTATATGCGTTCAGAGATTACAGTGAGGATGTCTGCCGTGGAACGGGCTTGTCTAAATCCATATTGATGGTCGGTCAGAAGTTTAGCATCTGTAAGGTGCTGGACTAGAGCATGGTTAATTAAGGTCTCAAATATTTTGGCAAAAAGTGGGAGGAGGCTAATAGGGCGATAATTTAATGGGTCAGTTCTTTCACCAGAATTCTTGAATACTGGTACCACAGAAGCAGTTTTCCAACAGCTCGGAAAGCAAGATTCAAAGATCTTACTTGAAAACAAAAAAGGTGAAGCAGAGGGAATATGGTAAAGAAAAAGGTGATTACACATGAATGGATAGTCTGGTGGAAGATAAAAAATCCAATGACGGTAAAATCCAAATGTAAAACTTCAAGAAAGTTAAAAGAATTTCCATTTGTACAAGTAAAATCCAAGGAAATCCCGTAATTGGAAGAAGATGGTCCATAATAATCTTCTAGTATATATATATATATAAATGTGAGGGTGTGTGTGTGTGTGTGTGTATGCTTGTGTGTGTGTGTATGCTTGTGTGTATGTGTATGCTTGTGTGTGTGTATATGCTTGTGTGTGTGTATATACTTGTGTGTGTATGCTTGTGTGTGTATATACTTGTGTGTGTATATATACTTGTGTGTGTATGCTTGTGTGTGTGTGTATATACTTGTGTGTGTATGCTTGTGTGTGTGTATATACTTGTGTGTGTATGCTTGTGTGTGTGTATATACTTGTGTGTGTATGCTTGTGTGTGTCTGTGAGGCCACTTATCAACCTATATACTCAGCGAATTTTTGATCTACAGACTCGAAATGTTAAAAATTATACAAGTTCTATGATGAAAAAAAAATTGTAAAACAAGTTTTTTGTAAACGGCTCATGTAAGCTTACTGACACCATTATTAGCAAAACATCCTGATTGTGAGATGAAGAAAATGAACAAATCACTCTGTAAAAAGAACAGCGCCATTCGTTTATTTTATAAAGGTTAAAAAATTGCGTTGTTATTTGGCTTTAAAGTGTTTTATTTGATTTTCATTTTTGCGTTATCGTAAACACGTTTATATTCGAGGTTCACATAATGGCCACTAGATGTTATTTCTCTTTTAAAGAACAGGGGTCGATAACTCGTCTCTGTTGCTAATATGTCACTGTCATGCAGAAGTGTCTGTATTTTAACATTCGTTTTTTTTTTGGTTTTGATATAAAAATTTTTCATTTTTTTTTTTTTTTCAGATTTTCTGAATATTCACATTTTCACACGAAGAAGAAAATACGAGATCTCAAACAATTTCGATTCAACACTTGGAATTAAACGTCAAATAATAACCCCCATGTTTCGGATGTCAAACTCCTAAATTTTTGCATTATCTGACATGGAATTATCCTGATATCCGTTTTGGGATGATTACTCGGAATCCAGAATTGGAAAAATCGGAATATTTGAGGGTATCGGAATCGGAAAAATTTGTACTGATTTTCCGATACCAAAAACGCTTCTTTTAATTGTCTTTTTTTATTTGATTTTGTTTAAAGCAAAATCTTCCATTGCTGGTAATAATGATAAAATGATAAACAGTTATTGATTTTAAACCACCAGTGAAGCTAAAATCGATTGATCGTCCCCCACAAATATATTTTTATGTTTAGGAAAATATTTGCACATTTAACATGTATGTTTTAATGGTAATCAAAAAAAAAAAAAAAAATACAACTAAATATTTATATTATAAAAATACAACTAAATATTTAAATATTTAGAGATTTATAAAGAATCGGAATCGGTAATTGTATTGGAATCAGGAAAAATATAGGAATTGTTCTATCACTAATATGTTCACTTGAGTTTTTAGCCAAACTTATATATATATTGTATTTTGTGTACAAAAAGTTGTTAGATGAGATAGGTTATTGGTACTATATATATATATATATATATATATATATATATATATATATATATGTGTGTGTGTATATATATTTCATGGTAAACAACTGATGATCCCTTGAAAAATAAATTATTAGTACTATAGTAAATTCGAGAGCGAGTTGATGCAGTGATTGCAGGTGATTAAATGACTTACTGACTAGATGGTTTTCTAACGAATGATAAAAACTATTTTTTGTGTAATTTTAAAGGTTAATAATTATTGATTTTAAACCACCAGTGAAGCTAAAATCGATTGATCGTCCCCCACAAATATATTTTTACGTTTAGGAAAATATTTGCGCATTTAACATGTATGTTTTGACAGTAATCAAAAAAAAAATAAAATACAACTATATAGTTAAATATTTAGAGATTTATAAAGAATCGGAATCGGTAATTGTATTGGAATCAGGAAAAATATAGGAATTGTTCTATCACTAATATATATATTTGCGTTTTTAGCCAAACTTATATATATATTATATTTTGTGTACAGAAAGTTGTTAGATGAGATAGGTTATTGGTACTGTCGGTTTCAATATTTAGGAGTTTATAAAGAATCGCTAACAGTATCGGAATCAGGAACTTAGTACGAAATCGGTAATTCTGTTGAAATCGGGTAAAAATATTAGAATCGTCCCATCACTAATAGATATACTCAATTTTTTGGCCAAACATATATATTATTTACTAGAATAATTATTAATTACCTACAGACACTAGTGTTTCATTCTTTCGGGAATCATCACTGCAGGGTGTCATGATTAACGCCATATATATATCCCTGGAGGAATGTAATCCGTCTAAATTAATTAGATGATATGAAACTCAGCACACAAATTTCAACCAGATATTTTTATGTTCAAGAAAAAAATACAACTATATAGTTAAATATTTAGAGATTTATAAAGAATCGGAATCGGTAATTTTTTTTTTTTTTACAAGGGTGTCACCACTTATCAAGGCCCAGAGGCCACTCGAGGATAAGGGTTAATAGGTATACATTAGTCATTGTGATTTTAGCATAGTAAACAGTGGGAATTTTGAAACTTGGATTACTTAGGGGGACGATTCAATTAGAACTTGTTCACATTGGACTTTTTCTTTTTTTTTTTTTTTCATAGGTATCAACTCATTATCAAGGCCAAGAGGCCACTCAAGGATAAGGGTTAAAGAGTGTACAGTAGAAATTGGACAATATAATAATCATTAGTAATGAAAATTTGTTAAATTTGATAACTTATATAGAACAGCTCATCAAGAACTTATTTACGTTAGACTTGAACACAACCATATTGTAGTCAGCCGGAAAGCAGGAAAACGGAAGACAATTCCACAGGCGTGCAGTTCTAATAAAAAAGCTTTGTTCATGGAATCTACGTTTAGGTTGAGGCACAGATAAAGAGTGGGGGGAATTATTGATAGTGTTTACAGCTAGACGAGTGTTTCTTGTGAAAGTTTGGCGAGGGGGGACCATAGATTGAAGCTCAGTCGAACACTTTCCATGAAAATAACGATACATCAGAGAGAAACTCGCAACATCTCTTCTGTGAGATAGAGGTTGCAAGGAAGAGAAAAGGACATCTCCTACAAGGCTACGAAGTCTATTTTGAACTCTATCAAGGCAGGACAAGTCCTTTCTAGCAGCTCCTGCCCAGATGTGGCAACAGTATTCCATCCTTGGACGTACCTGGCTCTTATATAGATAGAGAATTGCATCAGCAGTGAGCAGGAAAAATATTGGAATTGTTCTATCACTAATATGTATACTTGAGTTTTTAGCCAAACTTATATATATATATTTTGTATTTTGTGTACAGAAAGTTGTTAGATGAGATAAGTCATTGGTACCGTCGGTTTCAAGCCTGATAATTAGGACCGTTTAAGATATCCATATCAAACTCTTTTCAGCCAATGCTCATCCTTTTTTTTTTTTTTTTTTTTCGTTATTGTGGCCTCATAAACAAGAGATTCAGCTTTACAATTGCCCTCCAATGGGCAACTATTTTTGGTCCTACAAAATGCAATTTTTCAAAGATTCACTCCTCACATTTAAACATTTTAGTTTAAAAAATTTTGAATTACGGTTAAAAATATCGAAATAGGTTTTAAAATTTCTTTAAAATGTTGCAAATCTTTCGTTTAAAATATCGAATTACGTTTAAAAATATCGAAATAGGTTTTAAAATTTCTTTAAAATGTTGCAAATCTTTCGTTTAAAAATTTCGAATTACGTTTAAAAATATCGAAATAGGTTTTAAAATTTCTTTAAAATGTTGCAAATCTTTCATTTAAAAATATCGAATTACGTTTAAAAATATCGAAATAGGTTTTAAAATTTCTTTAAAATGTTGCAAATCTTTCGTTTAAAAATTTCGAATTACGTTTAAAAATATCAAAATAGGTTTTAAAATTTCTTTAAAAAGTTGCAAATCTTTCGTTTAAAAATTTCGAATTACGTTTAAAAATATCGAAATAGGTTTTAAAATTTCTTTAAAAAGTTGCAAATCTTTCGTTTAAAAATTTCGAATTACGTTTAAAAATATCGAAATAGGTTTTAAAATTTCTTTAAAATGTTGCAAATCTTTCGTTTAAAAATATCGAATTACGGTTAAAAATATCGAATTACGTTTAAAAATTTCAAATCTTTAATGGTTTGCTGTTAAATTTTCAATTTCTTTTTCTTTTTTTTAATTGTTTTTGCAGTATTCCACACCACTGTTAAAAGTTAATTATCTCTCTCCTACGGCGAGGAGATGTGACACAAGAGTCTGAAAGTGGAATTTGCAAAGCTAGTGCTCTAGAGGAAGAGCACTTTGCTCTGCAAAAAATGTCTGGGCGTCAAAAAATGTCTGGATTAACCCCTTCTCAAAGGGTTAGAATACAAAACTAAGGCGGGTGAACCTCCTAGAAGTGCACAGAAGCAGTGAATTATTCTAGTATATTAACATTATTATATTTTTGCTATAGTTTTAAAATCGAAAGAGATTGTAAATTACATTTATAAAGTATGATTTTTTTAAATTTGTATGTTATATACAATACATTAATTTAAAATCTATAATACAATTACGATTAAAATCCTATTTTACCGACTAAAACTACTTTAGTATTTACAAGTTTACTTTTGTTATATACATTCTAAGTTTCGTCTTTTTCATGGACCCAGTTTATTTAGGAGCCCCTTCCTTCTGTGTATGCAATTTTTCAAACATTCACTCCTCACATTCAAACATTTTATTTTTGGGTTATGAATTGCCTGGAGGATGTAGTATTTTTCTGCATTACAGAACGAGCATTGACTTAATTCCAGGGCGTATACTGGTTTGTGCTCCATTTTTCTCCATTTTATGGAAAACGGTGTATTCTTTTCTTTAAGCTCCCACACGCGGGCAGCTAATGCTGTATTCATCCTTGTTTTAGCTCTAAAGGAGCTCATATGTGCGTAGTATCTTTGTTTAAATTCTCCTTTTGTCATATCTAGAATTATATATATATATATATATATATATATATATATGTATATGTATGTATATAGGTTAGAGAGATATACTAATTGAAAATGTATTCTTTGTCTTACACATAATAAAAATTTTCTTGATTTGAAATTTAACGTCATAAAATTTAAATTACTAAAAATTTATATATATATATATATACGCATATATATATATATATATATATATATATATACCTACAGACACTAGTGTTTCATCCTTCGGGAATCATCAGTGCAGGAATATAATCAGTCTAAATTAATCAGATGAGATAAAACTGTTTTTTACGGTCATCAGAGGAAAAATACAACTATATAGTTAAATATTTAGATTTGTAAAGAATTGGAATCGGGAATTGTATTGGAATCTGGAAAAATATTGGAATTGTTCCATCGTTAATAGATCATATCAAAAAATCACGAAAATCGATAAGCTATAATATTATTTCTTAAAGAAAATGAAAAATAGACTTTTTGTCACCACCCTGATCTTCGCACCATTACGCTTATAAAATTGTTCTTTGCCTGGGATCAAAATGGCGAATCTCAATTTGAATTGAGAAAGTCAAGCTAAATACAAGGACGATTCATATAAATTATAGCTGTTGATTTAATGTATTGAATATTAAAACTTTGTCAAACGGAGATGATATAGAAAGCTGGGGAGCGAAACACACACACACACACACACACACAGAGTAATGATTTGTGTTTTTGTGTGTTGATGTATTTAAGTATTTGTGTGTGTGTTTATGCGAGTGCGTGTATGTGTGTTTATGCAAGTATGTGTGTATGTGTGCGTTTATTAGCGTGTGTGCCTCTCAGCTGTCTCCGTTTCTTCTCCCTTCCTCGTTGACGTGATGGCGGAGAGCGTAGACACACATATTCTCTCTCTCTCTCTCTCTCTCTCTCTCTCTCTCTCTCTCTCTCTCTCTTAAAGAAAATGAAAAATAGAAATTGATGAAAACGATTAAAGGACACAGGAGAGTCCAAAAGGGAGGTAATTTTCCGTTTACATTTAAACAAGATGGCGGCATTTTTTAAACTGCTATCATGATGAAAGTTGTTGTTTTTTTATAATTCATTAATATTCAAGTAATTCTGATGGCATAAATATGAAGTTATCATTGTAACTAATTAGAATTGACAAAAACATCAGCTGAAACGTTTGGTTTGAAAACTCTATTTATTGACTACAAAATCTCGTCCCAATAGTGCAGAAGCGGCAACTTTTTATGTGGGCCGATTTTTTTCAACTTTCAGTTAACATTTTAATAAACAAAAAAGTCGTATAAAATTGAGCAAACTTTAAAAAAAAAAAAAAATATATATATATATATATATATATATATTTGCAATTATTCTAAAATTTTGCCAATCGAATAAAGATATATATATATATATATATATACACACACAAGATTAATATTATCTTAATTTTACTGTTAGTAGGGCTGTGACGACAGGGTGTTCTTTTCAGTCTTTCGACTCTCGGGTATATATCCGACACAGTTAGACACACTTAATCAACCGATGGATGGTTTTCTGACGAATGATAAAAAATATTTTTTTGTATAGTTTTAAAGGTGAAAAACTTCAAAGACTATATATATATATATATATATATATATATGATTAGTTTTTTTGGAAAAAGAATTCCAGCAGAGTGCTCAATTAAAAGGAAAATCCAAATTTTAAGAGCGTACTTATATTTTGTGTACAGAAAGTTGTTAGTTGAGACAGATCATTGGTACCGTCGGTTTCAAGCCCGATAATAAGGCCCGTTTAAGGTATCCTTATCAAGCTCTCTTCAGCCAATAATATATATATATATATATTTGCAATTATTCTAAAATTTTGCCAATCGAATAAAGATATATATATATATATATATATATATATATATATATATATATATACACACACACAAGATTAATATTATCTTAATTTTACTGTTAGTAGGGCTGTGACGACAGGGTGTTCTTTTCAGTCTTTCGACTCTTGGGTATATATCCGACACAGTTAGACACACTTAATCAACCGATGGATGGTTTTCTGACGAATGATAAAAAATATTTTTTTGTATAGTTTTAAAGGTGAAAAACTTCAAAGACTATATATATATATAGAGGGAGAGAGATAGATAGATATATATATATATGTGTGTGTGTGTGTGTATATATTTCATGGTAAACAACTGATGATCCCTTGAAAAATAAATTATTAGTACTATAGTAAATTCGAGAGCGAGTTGATACAGTGATTGCAGGTGATTAAATGACTTACTGACTAGATGGTTTTTTAACGAATGATAAAAACTATTTTTTTGTATAATTTTAAAGGGTAATAATTATTGATTTTAAAATACCAGTGAAGCTAAAATCGATAGATCGTCCCCCACAAGTATATTTTTACGTTCAAGAAAATTTCTGTACATTTAACATTCTCTCTGTTTCAGTTTGTATTTCTCCTCACACCACAACTCATTTTTTGCAACACCCTCTTTGTAATACAGGTCTGATTAATGAGAAAATATGAATTTTTTTTACCAAAAAAACTTTAAAGTAATTTTTTTAGATTAAATCTTTTTAAACTTCTTTCAGAATAGAACATCTTTACAAATTATTAAGGAACCTATTTCATATAGGTTTAATTAACAAATATTCAGTACATAGCGAGAAAAATAGAGATGAAAATTTAAAAAGGCCTGTATAACTGGTTACGGTCAATAGTAGTCCTCGCCAGCGACAGTCTTTGTTATTCTATTATTATTATTATTATTATTATTGTTGGAATTGTTCACTTGAGTTTTTAGCTAAACTTATATATATATATTTTGTATTTTGTGTACTGAAAGTTGTTAGATGAGATAAGTCATTGGTACTGTCGATTTCAAGCCTGATAATTAGGACCGTTTAAGATATCCATATCAAACTCTCTTCAGCCAATACTCATCCTTTTTTTTTTTCGTTATTGTGGCCTCATAAACAAGGGATTCAGCTTTACAATTGCCCTCCAATGGGCAACTATTTTTGGTCCTACAAAATGCAATTTTTCAAAGATTCACTCCTCACATTCAAACATTTTAGTTTAAAAAATTTCGAATTACGTTTAAAAATATCGAAATAGGTTTTAAAATTTCTTTAAAAAGTTGCAAATCTTTCGTTTAAAATATCGAATTACGTTTAAAAATATCGAAATAGGTTTTAAATCTTTTTAAACTTCTTTCAGAATAGAAAATCTATAAAATTTATTAAGGAACATATTTCATATAGGTTTCATTAACAAATATTCAGTACATAACGAGAAAAATAGATATAAAAATTTAAAAAGGCCTGTATAACTGGTTACAGTCAATAGTAGTCCTCGCCAGCGACAGTCTTTATTATTATTATTATTATTATTATTATTTAATAAGGAACATATTTCATATAGTTTCATTAACAAATATTCAGTACATAACGAGAAAAATACAGATAAAAATTTAAAAAGGATTGTATAACTGGTTACGGTCAATAGTAGTAGTCCTCGCCAGCGAAAGTCTTTGTTATTGTTCTTCCATTATTATTTAAAACATTTTGTGTCCTGCTCTTTCGCGCGAGGACTAATTTATGTGACTTTTTATATATTCTTGTCTGATGGGGCACCAGTTTATTTTAGGAAATTATCTTTTTTTTCATTTGATTTTGTTCAAAACAACATCTTCCATTGCTGGTAATAATGATAAAATAATAAATATTCATTGATTTTAAACCACCAGTGAAGCTGAAATCGATTGATCGTCCCCCACAAATATATTTTTATGTTTAGGAAAATATTTGCGCATTTAACATGTATGTTTTGGCGGTAATCAAAAAAAAATACAACTATATAGTTAAATATTTAGAGATTTATAAAGAATCGGAATCGGTAATTGTATCGGAATCGGGAATTTAATATGGAATCGGTAATTGTATTGGAATCAGGAAAAATATAGGAATTGTTCTATCACTAATATATATATTTGCGTTTTTAGCCAAACTTATATATATATTGTATTTTGTGTACAGAAAGTTGTTAGATGAGATAGGTTATTGGTACTGTCGGTTTCAATATTTAGGAGTTTATAAAGAATCGGAATCGGTAACAGTATCGGAATCAGGAACTTAGTACGAAATCGGTAATTCTGTTGGAATCGGGTAAAAATATTAGGATCGTCCCATCACTAATAGATATACTCAATTTTTTGGCCAAACATATATATTATTTACTAGAATAATTATTAATTACCTACAGACACTAGTGTTTCATTCTTTCGGGAATCATCACTGCAGGGTGTCATGATTAACGCCATATATATATCCCTGGAGGAATGTAATCCGTCTAAATTAATTAGATGATATGAAACTCAGCACACAAATTTCAACCAGATCTTCCCAGTAATTTCAGAGAAAACTTCTCGAGTAAATGCGGTATTGTGGTTTAGTCGTCTGTGTTAATCTATAACTGTGCACTAAACGGATACCATAATACTTAGCCGGTCAAAGTTGAAAGAGTTGACCTTTGCAGACTCTAGCAAACTCCTCCTTTTGGGTCTAAACATCAGAAATTTCAGATGTAGTTACCTGGACATGAATCAAAACATTTTTATATATATACTAGCGAGGGGTACCCGGCGTTGCCTGGGTGTTTGTAGGTGTGTGTGAAAAAATCCCGAAATATGAAAAAAAAACAGGTGCCCGTGAAAAAAAAACGAAGCCTTGACAACGCGCAGTTGGAAAATAGTAAAGTGCTTCTCTGAGGTTTATAACATTTTTTTATTTAGAAAAATGAGTTGTCCCCCTAGCTGATTTTTATTTTCCGTCATTATTGAAAAATATGGTGCTTCTGCAGAATGAGGAGCATACTATTATCGGAACCTTACTGATGGACTGCTTCCCTGAGGTTTATAACATTTTTTTATTTAGGAAAATGAGTTGTCCCCCTAGCTGATTTTTATTTTTCCGTCATTATTGAAAAATATGGTACTTATGCAGAATGAGGACGATACAATTATTGGAACCTTACTGAAGGACTGCTTCTCTGAGGCTTACAACATTTTTAATTTAAAAAAAAAAAATGAGTTGTTCCCTTGGCTGATTTTTGTTTTTCGGTCATTATTGAAAAATATAGTACTTCTGCAGAATGAGGATCATACAATTATTGGAACCTTACTGAAGGACTGCTTCCCTCGGGTTTACAACATTTTTTATTTAGAAAAATAGGTTGTTTCAATGACTGATTTTTATTTTTCTGTCATTATCGAAAAATATAATACTTCCACAGGATAAGGATCATACTATGTTCGGAATTTTGCTGAAGGACTGCTTCCCTGAGGTTTACAACATTTTTAATTTAGAAAAAAAATGAGTTGCTCCCTTCGCTGATTTTAATTTTTCGATCATCTTTGTGAATCAGTAAGACTTCGTCAACTGATCACATCTCGCATGCCAGGAAAAAAAACAAAACAAAATGGACGGAGACAAACAGACTTTGATCCGCAAACAATTTCTTGAAAAGGCAACAACACTTTCAGTTGCTGCAGCTGCACCGAAGCAGTTCTTGTCGGCTGCGGCTTCGACGATACCAACCTGTTTTCCTGGAGTACCTCTCATCCAAACGAACTGTGCGAATTCCGGGACTTTTAACTTCAACTTCAACTTTGGACACGCCCCTAAAATCACCGACATGACGGCACCTGTCGTCATTTCACCAGTTGGAACAGACCCGACCCCTTTGAAAAGTTTGCCCGAACCACACGCAACAGGTGCGATATCTGAGAAACCATTTAAATGCAATCTGTGCTGTCAGCAGTTTGCGCGACGGGACACGTTACAGTGCCACCAAAGGAGGCACACGGGCGATCGTCCCTTTCCATGCGACACATGCCCGTTACGCTTTGCCCGCCGGGACACGCTGCAGTGCCACCGTCGGACGCACACGGGTGAGAGACGGTTTGCTTGTGACATCTGCCTGCAGCGATTTGCTCGACGTGACACGTTACGCTGTCACAAACGGACACATTCTGGTGACAAGCCGTTTGCTTGCGATGTGTGCATCCAGCGATTCGCCAGGCGTGATACGCTACAGTGTCACAGGCGGACGCACTCTGGAGAAAAGCCGTTTGGGTGCCAATACTGCACTAAGCGATTCGCTCGGACGGATAAGCTGCAACGTCACCGCAGGACGCACCTGCGCTCGGCTGTTCACGGAAATGCAACTCGGGTAAACTTTAGTGGATGTCCAAGCAATTGCAGCACTGCTGGTTTAAGTAGCAACGCTGTATCTCCAGAAGGTGATTCAAAAAACCAAGTTACACAGCAAAAAAACAATAATAGCGTAGCTTTAAGCGACACCATCGTTACACTAATAACCAACACCAACAATCACACTACAACGACCACAGCTACCTCCATCGACACCAATCTCGTCACAAACAACAATGACTCTTCCACACTCACGTCTCCAGACGCGACATCCACCGTCGTAACTCAAGGCGACCATACTGCCAGCACAACTGCTAATAAACATCTCCATTCCAACAACATCACGATGCTAACCCCATACCACCACCCCTCCCAGCTGGTTTCCGCCTCCTCCGTCGTTGGATTAAGTACCATGTACCAGCCGGCAACAGCTGGATTTGTACCCCCCAAAACGGACAAGTTTCCAGCAAACATTTCAAATCAACTTTGGCAGATATTCTAGTAACATATAACTTATTTTAAAGTGTTTATTTACTGTGAATTATTATTTTTTATCTACATAGCATATATTCATACTTACATGCATAGAGATATAAGGCGATACAAAAAGCCAAGTTACACAACAAGAAAGAAAACAGTAATAATAACAGCCTAGCTGTAAGCGACACCATCTCTATGCTAATAACCAACACCAACAGCAACACTACAGCGACCACAACTACCTCCATCGACACTAATATCGTCACAAACAACAATGACTCGTCCACACTCTTTTCTCTGGACGCCATAACCACTGTCGTAACTCAAAGCGACCATACTACCAGCACAGTTGATGATAATCATCTCCATTCCAACAACAACAACATTACGATCTTAACATATACATACACACAAACACAAACGGTGCTAGTTGGCCGTTGACCCCGAAAAATATATATATATATATACACACACACACAATATTTAAATTTATTTTCAAAGGTAAATATGTATATATATATAAAATCAATAAAGTAAATGACAATAAAAAAACTAATATGTATACGTTTATTTATTTATTCAATAAGGGTTATTCATCAAAGAGAGAGGTGTGAACTCTTTATACCATGGTATTTCGAGGCCTAATGCTTCTCATCAGAATGTAACTTTGGTAAGACGTCGCATCCCTATTATATTACCTCGCATCTTCTCTCCTCTTCTGATGAGAAGCACTAGGCTTTGAAATACCATGGTATGAAGAGTTCTCACTTTTTTTTTTTTTTTTTATTACATTTTCATCCCAAACAAGGCACATTGCCACTTTGTTGTAGGGGACTACTATCAGGGACATAGGCATCAGGGGTACTGTGTAGGGATTTGGGCAGCAAGATGTCGGTTCACGTTGCACTTGAACTTCTGCATGTCAGTACAGTTGAGGAAGCAGGGACCCGGAATTCCAAAGTCTAGCAGTTCTGGGGAAGAAACTACTGGAGTAGAAGGCTCTCTTACATCTAGGGATTTCTACTGTGAAGGGGTGGGATTTTGCTGCTTGTCGGGTTTGTCGAGGGTATTTACATCGAGGGGGCACAAGTGCTTGCAGTTCGTCAGAGCATTGACCGTTAAAGTACTTGTAGAACAGGCAGAGGGATGCAACATTTCGTTGATGTGACAGAGGCTGAAGCTTAGAAGACAGTTCAGGACCTATCAGATTGGCGACTCTCTTTTGAACCTTGTCAAGGAGCGAGAGACTAGTAGCCGATGCACCAGCCCAAATATATCGTGAAAATCTGTCGCCTTTGTCGAATGTTTTAGGCAGATATACATACATACTGATTGCAACGTCTTGTCAGACGAGTGCCACTCCCTCAGACACTGAAATCCATGTGTCCAAAGATGACTTTTTAATCCTTGCACGCTCTCAAGCAGACATGACACTGAAGACGGCCATTGGTATACATACATATACATACATACTCATATATACACACATGCACATACATACGTACATACATACGTACATATGATGATTGCAACGTCTTGTCAGACGAATGCCACTCCCTCAGACACTTAAAAGTCCATGAGCCCAAAAATGACTTCTATCGCCACAGAACCATTTTAATAGACAAATGCCTGAGGGAGTATCTATACACAGATGACGTTACAGAGTCTTAGCTTTGTACGACAGCTAAGTCTCTCTCTCGGTTCAAAATGTTGAGATCCAGCAACAAGCAAGAGCAAGATAGCCAGCAACAAATTAAACTGCAGACCAATTAAACTGCTTAATGCGGGTACTGGTCTCCCGCTTTATGGTTTTTTAAATCAGAGATTTGCTTCTCCTCGAAAGGTTACCTTCACCACGGCTTACGGGAGCCCTCTCCACCCCAATACACATATACACACACACAAATATACACCGGTGCTAGTTGGCCGTTGACCCCCAAAAAGGGTTCATTCGCCCTTTGGAAGGTCTTGTTTTTAACCCTTCAGGGGGACTAGCCACCCTCCTCACCAACCAAGACTGGTGGGGGAACCAGTTTAGTCGCCGGTGACCCAACCATGCATACATAAATACTTACATACATACATACATACATAAATGATGATTGCAACGTCTTGTCAGACGAGTGCCACTCCCTCAGACATTTAAAATCCATGAGCCCAAATGCCTGAGGGAGTATCTATACACAGATGATGTTACAGAGTCTAAGCTTTGTACGACAGCTAAGTCTCTCTCTCTCGGTTCAAAATGTTGAGATCCAACAACAAGCAAGAGCAAGATAGCCAGCAACAAATTAAACTGCAGACCAGCTTAATGCGGGTACTGGTCTCCCGCTTTATGGTTTTTTAAATCAGAGATTGGCTTCTCCTAGAAAGGTTGCCTTCACGACGGCTTACGGGAGCCCTCTCCACCCCAACACATATATACATACACATAAACACACACGGCGCTAGTTGGCTGTTGACCCCAAAAAACATACATATACATATATACATACATACACACATACACATACCTACATGTACATACACATACATATATATCATATATACACAAATACATACATGTACACAAACACATATATACATACACACATATACATACATACACATGTACATATATAAACATACATACACATATACACACATGCATATGTACATATATGCACACACACTCACATACATAATACATACATAAATACACACATATACTTATATACACACACACACACATACATAATACATATATACATACACACATACATATACATATGTACATATATACACACACTCACATACATACACACATACATATACATATGTACATATATACACACACGCACATACATACATACATACATACATTTAAACCCTGAGATTAAAGATAAAAACCTTTTAAAAATATCCAATTAGGTAGAAAAGTAACTTATCTTGCCTTTGGTAACATTTATTTGATACTAGCAGGGGTACCCGGCGTTGCCCGAGTGTTTGTTTCCGGGACGGGGGGGGGGAGTTTTAAAAAATGTTATGGTAGGTAAGTAGGAAGGATCAAACCCGGAGTCATGAGTAAAAGTAGGAAAATAAAGTGTGAAAAAAAAACAAAAAAACATCTGCAACGTTAACAGTTCGGCCACCAAGAAAAGTCCATTCCAGTTGTTTAGGAAAAAAAAAAACGACTACGGTAGGTCGGCGCGAACGTGAAAATATAATGTGAATTGTCCAGCACGCTAACCACTACGCCACAGAGCACTGCAGCTTAGTTTAGTGATTTTAAATAACTTCACATGAAAGAACTACGAAGCCAAACCGGTGTTCTCTTCTCAACTGTTCCTTGTGAACGATCCCCAAACGGTGTTAAGTGGTGGCAGGGGGAGGAGGAATTTATTAGAGAGAAAATATTTTACCACTTCCATTGATCTTAACCGATTTTGGCCGTGACTTCTCAGCAGAAAAAGTATAGAAATCTAAGATTATCGAGGAATTTGAGAAATAATAAGCCTATAACACAGCTCAGATATTGTTCTGCCGTTTGTGCATATTATATTTGCATGAAATGCCTTGATTTTTAATCCTATTAAGGTCAAAATCAGACGGGAAAAAATGAGTTCATTTTATTTATATAGAGATATATTTGTTTTAGACGAATCTACGTATGTGACCGAAGGGTTGAGCTTAAAAACTATACCGATCTCGTGAAAATCCATCACCTCTGTCGAAAGTTTTAGGCAGACATACAGACATGATGATTGCAACGTCTTGTCAGACGAGTGCCACTCCCTCAGACACTGAAAGTCCATGAGACCGAAGATAACCATTTTTTTTCTTTTAGTCCTGCCAGCGAATCCACACGCTCAAGTAGACATGACATTGAAGACGGTCATTGGCATACATACATATATATACATATACGCACATACATACACATACATACCTATAAACATACACACATGCACACATCCATCCATCCATACATACATACATATATACATACAACACATACATACAAACATATACATACACACATGCACACACATATACATATATATGCATACACATATATATTATCATATACAAATACATACACACATATACATACATATTCACATACATATACATACACATAAAGTTACCTACATATACCTACACATACATATATATGCACTTATACGCATACATATATATGCATATATACATACATACATACAAATATATATATGTATATACATGCAAACACACATAAACATATATATACACAAAAAATAAATAAATAAATATATATATATACACACATACACAAATAGGTATACATACACATACATACACTAGTAGATATATTAACATACATACATACATAGAATGATGGCAGATAAATTATTACATGCTTACAGCATTTCAGGGCTACACGCGTGACAATTTTCCATCGCCACGGACAATTTTTTATTGACAAATGCCTGAGGAAGTATCTATACACAGATGATGTTACAAAGATCTAGCTTTGTACGACAGCTAAGTCTCTCTCTCGGTTCAAAATATTGAGATCCAGCAACAAGCAAGAGCAAGATAGCCAGCAATAAATCAAACTGCAGACCAGCTTAATGCGGGTACTGGTCTCCCGCTTTATGGTTTTTTTAAATCAGAGATTTGTTTCTCCTAGAAAGGTTGCCTTCACCACGGCTTACGAGAGCCCTCTCCACCCCATAATGCACACATACATACACACAAACACACACGGTACTAGTTAGCCGTTGACCCCGGAAAAGGTTTCCTTCGCCCTTTGGAAGCTCTTGTTTTTAATCCTTCAGGGAGACTAGCCATCCTCCTCACGAAACAAGTCTGGTGAGGGAACCAGTTTAGTCGCCGGTGACCCGACCATGAGGCAGGTAGTACTGGGTTACATGGTACCAGTAGCATATGACATGACCTGACTATACATGCATAAATACTTACATACATACATAAATGATGATGATTGCAACGTCTTGTCAGACGAATGCCACTCCCTCAGACATTTAAAATCCATGAGCCCAAATGCCTGAGGGAGTATCTATACACAGATGATGTTACAGAGTCTTAGCTTTGTACGACAGCTAAGTCTCTCTCTCGGTTCAAAATGTTGAGATTCAGCAACAAGCAAGAGCAAGATAGCCAGCAACAAATTAAACTGCAGACCAGCTTAATGCGGGTAATGGTCTTCCGCTTTATGGTTTTTTAAATCAGAGATTTGCTTCTCCTAGAAAGGTTGCCTTCACCACGGCTTACAGGAGCCTTCTCTACCCCAATACACATATACACACACACACAAATATACACCGGTGCTGTTGGCCGTTGACCCCCAAAAAGGGTTCATTCGCCCTTTGGAAGGTCTTGTTTTTAATCCCTCAGGAGGACTAGCCACCCTCCTCACCAAACAAGACTGGTGGTGGAACCAGTTTAGTCGCCGGTGACCCGACCATGCATACATAAATACTTACATGCATACATACATAAATACTTACATACATACATACATAAATGATGATTGCAACGTCTTGTCAGACGAGTGCCACTCCCCCAGACAGTTAAAATCCATGAGCCCAAATGCCTGAGGGAGTATCTATACAAATATGATGTTACAGAGTCTTAGCTTTGTACGACAGCTAAGTCTCTCTTTCGGTTCAAAATGTTGAGATCCAGCAACAAGCAAGAGCAAGATAGCCAGCAACAAATTAAACTGCAGACCAGCTTAATGCGGGTACTGGTCTCCCGCTTTATGGTTTTTTAAATCAGAGATTTGTTTCTCCTAAAAAGGTTGCCTTCACCACGGCTTACAGGAGCCCTCTCTACCCCAATACACATATACACACATACAAATATACACTGTGCTAGTTGGCCGTTGACCCAGAAAAAGAGTTCATTCGCCCTTTGGTTAACAAATTTACCAAACTTATGATACATACATAAATACATACATACATACATACATACATAAATACTTACATGCATACATGATGATGATTGCAACGTCTTGTCAGACGAGAGCCACTCCCTCAGTCACTAAAAGTTCATGTGCCCGAATATGACTTTTTAGCCCTGCCAGCGACTTGCACACCCTCAAGCAGACATGACACTGAAAACGCTCACTGATTTGTATGAGATTAACAGCAGCGGAACCTGTATTATCGTGGGCTTTCATGTGATTAACAAAACCTCCCTTCGACAACAGAGCCCGATCACACACCTTACAGATCCAGAGATCTCCATGGTTGGGCGGCAAGGTTTGGCATTTTCTACATGCTCTCTTAAGCTTCGCCTGGTCTATTTTGGCTGCTTCATAGTGTTCTGCACCCCTGTATATCAGTGTCCTCCACTGCTTGCGATCATACGCTAGGGACTCCAAAATGTCAACAGGAATATGAAAGCTCACCAGACTCTCCTTGATGCTATCACGAAAACGTTTTTTGGGCTTGTGCTGGGGTCTTTTTCCAAGAAAGAGCTCACCATAGAACAATTGTTTTGGGAGACGATAGTCTTCAAACTGGATGAGATGACCCGCCCAACGCAACTGGTTCTTAATAACAATGGTAGCAATACTGGTTGTTTTGGCCTTTTTTAAGACATATGTATCAGGGACAAAGCTATACCACTTTAAACCAAGAATGTGTCTAAGGCAGTGCTGATGGAACCTCTCGAGCAATTCTATATGTGACCGGTACAAGGTCCAAGTTTCAGATGCGTAGAGTAGGGATGGTATTACACATGCTTGATATACTGAAATTTTAGTTGTCAGAGTTAGATCACCATCAGACCAGACTCTATCTTGTAACCTTCCAAAAGCATTAGATGCCTTGCTGATTCTCTGTCTTATTTCCGCATTAAGAGTGCCATCATTTGATAAGGCACTCCCAAGGTTGACAAAATTTTTTACGACTTCAAGGCGCTTTCCACAGACGAATATATCAGGTTCCACATACAGATCATTGGGAGCGGGAGTGTACATGACTACTTTTCTTAATGCTAACTGTCAGTCCGAAGCAGGTACAAGCATTTGTAAAGAGATCCATCACTAGTTGCATATCTACTGGGGAGTGTGTTACCAGGTCAGCATCATCAGCATACAACAGTTCCCTAACAAGTCCATCACTAACAAATGTTTTGGCTTGGAATCTTCTGAGGTTGAACACCTTTCCAGTCGTTCGGAATCTAATATAAGCACCCATATCACAATCGTGGAAACCATACCAGAGCACAGCAGTCAAATAGAGTGAAAACAATGTTGGTGCAGCTATATCACCCTGCTTCACACCATTATCAATGGGGAATTCTTCCGAAAGCTGACCATTGAAGTTGACGCGACCTTTCATACTATGATGAAGTTGCTTGAACTTGTCTGTAAAAGCAGGTGTACAGCCAAATTTTTCCAGAGAGCCTCACGGTTGACTGTGTCAAACGCCTTGGTTAAGTCCACAAACACCTGGCAAAGAGGCATACGCTGTTCAATACATTTTTCCAAGAGCTGTCCAGCAGAAAACACCATATCCACAGTTCCTTGCCCACCTCTAAAACCAGACTGGGATTCCGGAAGAATATTAGGACATACATACTTTTCCAATCGGTTTAGCAAGAGCCGTGCAAATACCTTTCCAACCGCACTCAACAGCGAGATACCTCGATAATTTCCACAATCAGATCTTGTACCCTTTCCTTTGTACAACATAACCAAGATGGCATCTACCCAATCTTGGGCAACCGGGTCACCCTGCCATACTGACAGTATCAAAGAGTGGACCACACAATGTACATTGACACCACCATGTATCAGCAGCTCAACAGGGATGCCATCCAGCCTAGGGGCTTTGTTCGAGTTTATCTGTTTTATGCAGTCAACTGTTTCCACAAGAGTCGGTTCAACATCAAGTTCCGGACAAAAGGAACATTGAGGGATACTTTCTATTGCAGCAACATCAACATTGGATGGGTTATGAAAAAGATCATGAAAGTGTTCATGCCATCGATGCTTAATTTCATCTGTGGTTTTCAGCAAGGTTTTCCCGTCCTTCGCCAGGAGTGGTGTAGTTGAAGAGGATTTCGGACCATAAGCCTCATGAAGCAAAGTGTAGAATGTCTTGACATCTCTATGATCGTAGGCAGTCTGTATCTCCCTGGAGAGGTTAGACCACCATTTGTTTTTTTATTTGGCGCACACAACACTGAACCTCACTCCGAACAGAAGAAAAGTGGGCAGCGAGCGCTGGCTCGTTCAGAGGTGAAGAGTTGAGAAGTTTCAAATAAGCTTTCCGCTTTCTATCAATTTGAGGCTTAATTTGATCGAAATTATCAGCAAACCAATCTCTATGTCTGTGAACCTTCAATCCAAGAACTTCAACACCTTTTTGGTATATTGTATCTCTTACTGTCTCCCAGTCACAATCTGAGAAATCCACCTGGTTGAAAGCAGATTTCAAGGAACTTCGTACGACTGGATCCTTCAATTTGGAAACATCAATATGTTTAGGCACTTTGACTCCATTGAAACGGCTTTTTTTGCGAACTGTAATTCTCAGTTTAGCTCTGACCATTAAATGATCAGTACCACAGTCAGCACCACGCATTACTCTTGTTATATATTCGGGGGGGTCATAAAGGAGATTTTGTCAAGGAGATTTGTGTACGTGATCGTCTAGTTTCTAATCTTATTGTTCATGTCTTCGTGGGTGTGTGTTTGTGTACATGTATTTTTTTAACATACCTTTATTCATGTGTCGTCGGTTGTTCCTCTGGTTTTCATTGTCTCTTGGAGGGGAGCTGGCCTGTTGGATGAAGAATTCACTCCAAGACGATGAAATGGTTTTATAGTTTTTATTCACCTTCCAAAGGTCGACACAGAATGGAGGTGAACCTTGCTTGTTTGATGATACACGTCAGCGTCCTCCCCAGCCCAGGGGGGGGGACAGCTGAAAAGCCGTCTGTCTTATTCAACACCCGAAAACCCAACTGCCAAGAAAGAATCAGCTAACCTCATCACATGATACCACGTCATCTGGTCAGCTGACCCTTCTTTTGCAAACGTGTCCACTGTCCACGTTATTCACCTCTCTCTCTCTCTCTCTCTCTCCCTCTCCCTCTCTCTCTCTCTATTCTCTAATAGAGACACACAGAGAGAAAATAGAAAGAGTAAGAAAGCCAGAGAGGGGGGGAGAGATGCTCTTTAACACTCTAACTTTGCAAAAATTTCCAAGATCACCACGTCTACACAGTATGTAATCAAGCAAATGGCCATGTTTAGATTGGGGATGGAACCAGGTTTCCTTGTTTTTCTGGTGGGAAAAAGTATTGGTGATAACAAGATTTAGTTCACTGCAGAGATGGAGAAGCAGCATACCATTTGAATTGACTCTACCAATGCCAAGTCTCATTGTCTGATCCAACCCGTGCATTGAAGTCACCAAGAACCACCAAACTCTCAGTGCTTGGCAAACCGGTGATAACAGATCTAAGCATATGATAAAAGGAAGTAATATCGACTTCAGGCGAAGTAAGAGTCAGCGCATAGACAAAAAGAACATTCATATAACGACCAGCAACAAGGGGCATTCTCAATGTCATTGCACGGTCATTTATGGCTACTGGCTGTTCGATCTTATCAATTAAGGAGTTCTTAACTGCAAAACCAACACCATCCTCACGCCTCTCCTTTTCAGCTCTACCAGACCAGAAGATCGTGTAGCCCGACTCGCGCTCAACCAGTTGATCTTCACCTGCGAAACGTGTCTCAGAGAGTGCAGCAATGTCTATATTTTATCTTTGCAATTCCTTAGTCAAAATTGCAGTCTTCCGTTCTAGTCTTTTACCATTGTCAATAAGTGTTCTCACATTCCAGCAACAGAGCTGGAGTGGGTGTCGTTTAGCATAATATCTTCTGTTCCTGTTAATATGGACAGCCATCGCCAATAGGACTTTTCTTTCTTTTTTTTTTTTAACAAATGTCTGAGGAAGTATCTGTACAAAGATGTTATTCCAGAGATTTAGCTTTGTACGACAGCTAGTCTCTCTCTCGGTTCAAAATGTTGATATCCAGCAACAAGCAGGAGCAAGATAGCCAGCAACAAATCAAACTGCAGACCAGCTTAATGCGGGTACTGGTCTTCCGCTTTGTTTTTTTTTTAGATCAGAGATTTGCTTCTCCTAGAGAGGCTTCCTTCACCATGGCTTTCTGGAGCCCTCTCCACCCCAGATAAAACAAATCCCACGCATGCAACATGTTTTTTGTTTTGTTTTTTGTTATTTCTTTTATTTTTATCTATTTTTATTTTTATCTTTTATTTTTAAAATTGAGAGAAGCGTTTAAAAAAAACAAAAAAAAAAAAAAAACGGTATAATTCCTCAATGGTCATGACGATAGTGATGATGTTACAATTCAATGAATACACGATAATAAACATGAAAACAAATCCACAGATGCAAAACGTAAAACAAAGCAGTCATGAATCTCCATGCATACATAAGTATACATACAAACATACATACATAAATACTTACATACATACTTACATACATACATACATACATACATAAATACTTACATACATACTTACATACATGATGATTGCAACGTCTTGTCAGACGAGTGCCACTCCCTCAGACATTTGAAATCCATGAGCCCAAAAGTCTGAGGGAGTATCTATACAAATATGATGTTACAGAGTCTTAGCTTTGTACGACAGCTAAGTCTCTCTCTCGGTTCAAAATGTTGAGATCCAGCAACAAGCAAGAGCAAGATAGCCAGCAACAATTTAAACTGCAGACCAGCTTAATGCGGGTAATGGTCTCCCGCTTTATGGTTTTTTAAATCAGAGATTTGCTTCTCCTAGAAAGGTTGCCTTCACCACGGCTTACGGGAGCCCTCTCCACCCCAATACACATATACACACACACACACACACACACACACACACAAATATACATACATACATACATACATTTAAACACTGAGATATATATTTATATATATATTAATTATTTATTAAATATAAAAACACTAGAAAATTGTCCAGTTAGGTAGAAGAGTAACTTATCTTTCCTTTGATAACATTTATTTGTTATATATTTGTTTTTTGACAACTTTTTCGAATCTATGTGTATAGTGATACGAACCGGTTATTAATTTAGAAAGCAAGCTACTGTCGTATTTTTAGTATCGTGCTGAAATAATAACGTTATTTAGAAAGCCATTCTTAACATGGAGAGGGTGTTTTGTAATTATTCTGTACTTTTACCTAACAATTTAATAATTTGATAATTATGCAGAATACGGACCGTGCTGAAATAATGACATTATTTAGAAAGCCATTCTTAACATGGGGAGGGTGTTTTGTAATTATTCTGTACTTTCACCTAACAATTTAATATTTTGATAATTATGCAGAATACGGACCGTGCTGAAATAATGACATTATTTAGAAAGCCATTCTTAACATGGGGAGGGTGTTTTGTAATTATTCTGTACTTTCACCTAACAATTTAATAATTTGATAATTATCCGGAATACGGACTGTGCTGAAATAAACATGTTACATTAAATAAAAACACTAAAAATTACCCAGTTAGGTAGAAGAGTAACTTATCTTGCCTTTGGTTATATTTATTTGTTATATATTTGATTTTTTTTTTTTTTTTTTGACAACTTTTTCGAATCTATGTGTGCAGTACTTACAATCCCAAATTGGTTAATTTTCTGATTTTGGGTGAATTTTTAAGTAAAGGGAGGGGTCAAAATGTGTGTACATTTTGTACGCACCTGTCTGTGAGTGTGCGTCCCACGACCTTCTTCGTAATATATGTCAATATTATAGAGGGCATGGTGTTTCTGTATTTCTGTATGCTTGAATATTTCCGTGTGTGGGGGGTGTCTGTCTTTCTATTTCGGTATGAGAGAGAGAGAGAGAGAGAGAGAGAGAGAGAGAGAGAGAGAGAGAGAGAGAGAGAGAGAGAAAGAAATGTGATGGACGGGGTAGGTGATCTTTATTTTTGTTACGAGGCCGGCTTTCTAGGTTTTGTTATTGTCTGTGCCAAGTCTGTTGTCTGAAATCAGACCTTTAAGGCTTGGCAGGCCGAGGCCGGCTACGAACCGTAAGAGAGAGAGAGAGAGAGACAGAGAGAGAGAGAGAGAGAGAGAGAAGAAAAAAAAACACCCAGCTCTCTCTTGTAAAAATAAACCTTCACTGGTGGAAGAAAGCCCTATCCCGACTCTAATCACCCAAACCACCCATCCACGCTCCAACCCTCTGAACGTGTTGACTTATTATTATTTTTTTTTTTTTCTCAACCAAACCTGAGCAGAAAAAAATAAAAATAAATAAATAAATGCAGGCTGTATAGACAGAGTTTAAGGACAGAATCGATCATCTGACATTTTAAATTAAATTTCAAATTAAATTTTAATGTAATTTTAAACTTTATCATAAAAAAAAACTGCGTGTGTATATATATTCGGTAAAATCCATTGAAAGCGGTCGTTGGTTCTATGATAAAATAAAACTGTGTACGCATTATAAATGTTTCTTTTCTGTGTCTTACGTTATACATTAGTACATTAGGGGTCATTTCGAGTTAAAAGTTTATTTACTGCACCCATCTGGACTAGAGAAAATCATGATTTAAATGTGTATGTCTCGTGTAAATAACTAACGATGAATATCTAATATAGCCGACAAGACGGGTGATCAAAAAGTCAGATCGAGCGTACCGGAAAACGAAATGAGACCAAATTGACAACTCGAGAATTCTAAAAGAAACAATTTAAACAAATTTTATTTTCTACTTAGGTAGAATAAATGCAACAACAACAAAAGAAAACATGGAAAATAATTATAATTAATTAATTTTAATTAATTAATTTTTTTTTCAAATGTTTTTTTAATCATTATTTTTCAAATGTTTTTTAAATCTAAAAAAATAAAACATAACAAATTAATCTGAAAAGCGCAAAGTTCAAGCCAAAAAAAAAAAAGGGCCAATTGTCAATTTGATCTCATTTCGTTTTCCGTTAAAAGTTTATTTACTGCACCCATCTGAACGAGAGAAAAATCATGATTTAAATGTGTATGTCTCGTCTAAATAACTAACGATAATTCTCTGATGTGGCCGACAAGACGGGTGATCAAAAAGTCAGATCGAGCGTACCGGAAAACGAAATGAGACCAAATTGACAATTCGGAAATTCTAAAAGAAAACAATTTAAACAAATTTTATTTTCTACTTAGGTAGAATAAATGCAACAACAACAAAAGAAAACATGGAAAATAATTATAATTAATTAATTTTAATTAATTAATTTTTTTTTCAAATGTTTTTTTAATTATTATTTTTCAAATGTTTTTTAAATTTAAAAAAATAAAACATAACAAATTAATCTGAAAAGCGCAAAGTTCAAGCCAAAAAAAAAAAAAAAAAAAAAAAAAAAAGGCCAATTGTCAATTTGGTCTCATTTCGTTTTCCGGTACGTGGTACGCTCAATCTGACTTTTTGATCACCCGTCTGGTCGGCCATATCAGAGAATTATCGTTAGTTATTTAGACGAGACATACACATTTAAATCATGATTTTCTCTAGTCCAGATGGGTGCAGTAAATAAACTTTTAACTCGAAATGACCCCTAATGTACTAATGTATAACGTAAGACACAGAAAAGAAACATTTATAATGCGTACACAGCTTTATTTTCTCATAAAACCACCGACCGCTTTCAATGGATTTTACCAAAAAGGTAAAATTGTTTTTTTTTTTGTTTTTTTTTTACATAGGCATCCACCACTCATCCAGGCCCAGAGGCCACTCGAGGATAAGGGTTGAAGAGTGTACAGTACTCAATCAGACACTATTTAGTAACCGTTAGTAATAATAAAGCCATTCAACAATATAATAAAATGGTTCCTATGCAGAATAATGATCGTGCTTATTATTTAGAAAGCCGTTCTTAACATGGGGAGGGTATTTTCTAACGATTCTGTACTTTCACCTAACAGTTGGCTACCTATGCCAAATACAGACCATGCTGAAATAGTGAGGTTATTATTCAGAAAGCCATTCTTAATATGGGGAGGGTGTTTTTTTTTTGTTTTTTTTTACATAGGCGTCACCACTTATCAAGGCCGATAGGCCACTCAAGGATAAGGGTTAAAGAGTGTAGAGTAGTCAAAAGGACAATATAGTAATCGATAGTAATGGAAGTTTGGTAAATTTGTTAAATTAAGTGGAACGGCTCATCAGAAACTTGTTTACATTGAACTTGAAGGCAATCATATTATAGACAGCTGGAAAGCAGGAAAACGGAAGACAATTCCACAGGCGTGCAGTTCTAAGAAAGAAGCTTTGATCATGGAATCTATGTTTAGGTTTAGGAACAGATAAAGAGTGGGGAAAATTATTGATAATGTTTTCAGCTAGTCTAGTGTTTCTTGTTAAAGTTTGGCGAGGGGGGACCATAGATTGAAGCTCAGTCAAACACTTTCCATGAAAATAACGATAAAGCGGAGACAAACTGAAAATAATCATAAAGCAGACGGGCTCGTAATGTCTCTTCTGTGGGAAAGAGGTTGCAGGGAAGAGAAAAGGGCATCCCTCACTAAACTACAAAGTCTATTTTGTAGTCTGTCAAGCAGGATAAGTTGTTTCTAGCAGCTCCTGCCCAGATGTGGCAACAGTACTTGGCCCTTAAGTTAAGAATGGCATCAGCAGTGAGATATCTACTGCGGCAGTAGAACGGTCCCACCATATAATCATTTGTTTTTATTAAAGTACGGAAGGGTTACAAAAGAGGGTTTTTTTTTTTTTTACATAGGCGTCACCACTTATCAAGGCCGATCGGCCACTCAAGGATAAGGGTTAAAGAGTGTACAGTAGTCAATGGGACAATATAGTAATCGATAGTAATGGAAGTTCGGTAAATTTGTTAACTTAAGTGGAACGGTTCATCAAGAACTTGTTTGCATTGGACTTGAACACAAGTCAGCTGGAAAGCAGGAAAACGGAAGACAATTTCACAGGCGTGCAGTTCTAAGAAAGAAGCTTTGATCATGGAATCTATGTTTAGATTTAGGTACAGATAAAGAGTGGGGGGGGGAATTATTGATAGTGTTTTCAGTTAGACGAGTGTCTCTTGTGAAAGTTTGGCGAGGGGGGACCATAGATTGAGGCTCAGTCGAACACTTTCCATGAAAATAACGATAAAGCAAAGACAAACTCACAACATCTCTTCTGTGAGAAAGAGGTTGCAGGGAAGAGAAAAGGACGTCTCCTACAAGGCTTTGGTCCTCCGATTTATCGGAGAGGGGTCTATGTTGTCAGTGGCGTCCGTTCGTCTGTTCGTCCGTTTGTCTGTCCGTCCGTTCGGACGATTCCTGGATAACCGTCCATTATTTTTTCTGAAATTTGGCCACAAATGTACTTCAATACGTAAATGTGCACCACAATGAATTTTTTTTTTTTTTAACAAAATTCCCGTTGCACCCCCAGAGGCTCAAAAGGAGTCAAAAATGCCCCAAAATGGAAAAATGTAAACCTTTTGGCCTGCATTCACTTCTTGTTCTAAAAATAACAAGTAAATAAAAAACAAATTACGCGCGCACAAAAAAAAAAAAAAAAAAAGGATACATTTCAGAGAGGCAAAGATTAAAAAAAAACGAAAAAAAAAGACGCCCATGCAAATCCTGCCGGGACCAAACTTAAAATGCGTTTTGTTCGGCGGGCGTAGTTGAAAGCATACCACGTGACAAAAGATTGCACTTTTCAACCAATTAATTTTCAAAACGTTTTTTCTCACATCGGCTGGGTTGGTTGGTTGTTTTTGTTTTACGGCATATCAACCCTTTTAAGATTATTTAATGCAGAATCCAGTGATTTTGAAGAAAAAATTTTTTTAATAGAATATATTTGTTTTTTGTTTTTTTTTATTACATTTTCACCCCAAACAAGACACATTGCCACTTTGGTGTAGGGGCTACTATTAGGGAGCAAAATTACTGAGGTACTATGTAGGGATTTGGGCAGCAAGATGTCGGTTCACGTTGCACTTGAACTTCTGCATGTCAGTACAGTTGGGAAAGCAGTGACCTGGAATGGAATTCCAAAGTCTAGCGGTTCTGGGGAAGAAACTACTGGAGTAGAAAGATCTTTTACATCTAGGGATCTCTACAGTGTGGGGGTGGGATTTTTTTTTTTTTTTTTTTACACGGTGGTCACCACTTATCAAGGCCCAGAAGCCACTCTGAGATAAGGGTTATTGCAAGTACAGTACGTTAGTGTGGAGATTTTTTTTTTTTTTTTTTACATGGGTGTCACCTCTTATCAAGGCCCAGAGGCCACTCAAGGATAAGGGTTAATAGGTATACATTAGTCATTGTGATTTTAGCATAGTAAACAGTGGGAATTTTGTAACTTGGATTACTTAGGGGGACGATTCAATTAGAACTTGTTCACATTGGACTTTTTTTTTCATAGGTATCAACACATTATCAAGGCCATGAGGCCACTCAAGGATAAGGGTTAAAGAGTGTACAGTAGAAATTGGACAATAATGAAATGTTTACTTAAGAGGGCGGTTCATTAGGAATTTGTTAACGTTGGACTTGAAGACATCCAAGTTGTAGTCAGGTGGGAAGCAGGCAGACGGAACAGAGTTCCACAGGCGTGCAGTTCTAAGAAAGAAGCTTTCTTCATGGAATCTACGTTTTGATTTAGGCACAGATAAAGAGTGGGAGAAATTTTTCACAGTGGATTCAGCTAGACGGGTGTTTTTCATGAAAGATTGGTGAGGGGGGACCAGAGATTGGAGTTCAGACGAGCACCTGCCATGGAAATAACGATAAAACAAGGATAGGCTCGCAACGTCTCTTCTGTGGGAGAGAGGTTGCAGGTTAGAGAAAAGGGCATCCCCCACTAAACCACAAAGTCTATTTTGTACTCTGTCAAGGCAGGATAGACTGTTTTTAGCAGCTCCTGCCCAGATATGGCAGCAGTATTCCATCCTTGGACGTACTTGGCTTTTATACAGATAGAGAATTGCATCAGTAGTGAGATATCTTCTGGAGCGGTAGAAGGATCCCACCATCTTTCCAGTGACCTTAGCAACAGACTTGATGTACGTGTTACATTTAAGATCAGGAGTAAAGGTCAAACCCAGAAGCTTGTCAAAACATGGGGCTTCTCCTAGACGAGAGCCATCTATTTCAATTGATGCTAGATGGGGATCAGAGCATTGATGATGTAAAGATAGGAGCTTGATCTTAGATGCATTAAAGGTAACCAGCCAACTCTTCCCCCACTGAACCATGTGCTCAAGATCAGAGGAGAGAGAATCAGAGAGAACATTGTCATTTACGGCCTTTGATGTGTTGCCATAGATGGTCCTGTCATCAGCATAGATGTCAACGAATGATTGTATTATCTGTTTTGGGAGATCGTTAATGTAGATCAAGAAGAGCGTTGGGCCCAGGATGGACCCCTGAAGGACTCCAGCATTAATACTGTGGGCCTCTGATTTCTGCCCATCAACCACTACTCTTATGAGCCTATCTGAGAGAAATGATTTAATGATTGAGAAAACATTTCCAGTTATACCGTAGCTGGAAATCTTGTGAAGTAGGCCTTTATGCCATACCTAGTCGAAGGCCTTTGATATGTCAAGAGCAATTTTTTTTTTTTTTACATAGGCATCACCACTTATCAAGGCCAAGAGGCCACTCAAGGATAAGGGTTAAAGAGTGTACAGTAGACATTGCACAATATAGTAATCATTAGTAATGAAAATTTGGTAAATTTGATAACTTATATAGAACGGCTCATCAAGAACTTATTTACGTTAGACTTGAAGACAACCATATTGTAGTCAGCCGGAAAGCAGGAAAACGGAAGACAATTCCACAGGCGTGCAGTTCTAAGAAAGAAGCTTTGTTCATGGAATCTACGTTTAGGTTTAGGCACAGATAAAGAGTTGGGGGAATTATTGATAGTGTTTTCAGCTAGACGAGTGTTTCTTGTGAAAGTTTGGCGAGGGGGGACCATAGATTGAAGCTCAGTTGAACACCTTCCATGAAAATAACGATACATCAGAGACAAACTCGCAACATCTCTTCTGTGAGAAAGAGGTTGCAGCAAAGAGAAAAGGACATCTCCCACGAGGCTACGAAGTCTATTTTGAACTCTATCAAGGCAGGACAAGTCCTTTCTAGCAGCTCCTGCCCAGATGTGGCAACAGTATTCCATCCTTGGACGTACCTGGCTCTTATATAGATAGAGAATAGCATCAGCAGTGAGATATCTACTGGATTGATAGAAAGATCCCACCATTTTTCCAGCGACCCTGGCAACAAATTTGATGTATGTGTTCCATTTAAGATCAGGAGTAAAGGTCAAGCCCAGAAGCTTGTCAAAACTTGAGGCCTCCTGAAGACGAGAGCCATTCATTTCAATTGATGCCAGATGTGGATCAGAATGTTGATGATGTAAAGAGAGAAGCTTGGTTTTAGATGCATTAAAAGTAACCAGCCACTCCTTTCCCCATTGTACTACGTGCTCAAGATCAGAGGAGAGAGAATTGGAGAGAACTTGGTCGTTTACTGTCTTAGATGTGGTACCATAAATGGTAGTGTCGTCAGCATAAATGTCTACAAATGATGTAAGGATGTGATTTGGAAGATCGTTAATGTAGATCAGGAAAAGAGTTGGGCCCAGGATGGAACCCTGAGGGACACCGGCATTAATACTATAAGCTTCTGATTTTTGCCCCTCAACTACTACTCTTATGAACCTATCAGAAAGAAATGATTTAATAATCGAGAAGACATTTCCAGCTATACGATAGCTAGAGATCTTATGAAGTAAACCTTTATGCCATACCCTATCAAAGGCCTTAGATATGTCAAGAGCAATTGCCCTAGAAATGTGGCCTCCATCGAGAAATTTGCTAATCCTATGAGATATAACTGTAAGCACATCTGCTGTAGATCTAGCAGAACGGAAACAATATTGAGTGTCACTAAGAAGGTTATTTTTGTTGAGATGGTTGATTACTTCTGTATTTAACACAGATTCCAACAACTTACTCATGACGCACAGGAGACTTATTGGCCTGTACTGAGAGGGGGATGAGCGATCACCTGAATTCTTAACTACAGGGCATACTGATGAAATTTTCCAGGGAGATGGGAAATTATTCTCCTTAAGACAACGTTTAAACAGTTTTGTAAGTATGGGCGCTAGTTCAGGTTGAAGTTTTTTGAGTACTATAATTGGAATACCGTCAGGGCCAGTTGCTTTACTGGAATCAAGGTTTTTGATTAGCTTGGCAACATCACGTACAGATATACGTATATCACATAGCGTGTTTTCTGATACAGGAGGAAATATTGGGGTTGGTGGCCTTGGTTGCAAAGGGTAGAATTAGCTGCAAAGTTCTTGACAAAGAGTTTGGCTTTGTCTGATGCTGACGAGATTACTTCAGGTCCATTGATGATAGTTGGGATGGAGCACACACTTCTGTTCAGGATTCTGTTTGCTATTTGCCAAAACTGGTGGGAACCAAGCCGCTGCTCAGCTACTTTGAACTTAACAGATTGAGCATACAACTCTCTTGCATTCTTTATTACTTTCTTACAATGGTTGCTGGCAGTCCTGAAAGCGGCTTTAGTTTTCATACATCTATTACGTTGGAAGCAGTGGAAAAAGTGATTTCTGTGCGCAATGGCAGCAGCATATCCTGGAGAGAACCATGGCTGGCTGTTAGGTTTTTGCTGAAACTTTTTCGAGGGTATGAAACGGTCAATACCTACAATTAACCATTCCATCAGTCTAATACTATAGAGGACACATCCTTTTTAAACATGGAATGCAGAGGTAGATCAGATATAAATGTATGGAAGCTATCCCAGTCAGCCTTAGTGTATCGATATACTGTACGATGGAGAGGTACGTCTGGGGACATATTACATTTCATTTTTATCTTAATTGATAAAACAGAGTTGTCGGAAGATCCAAGAAGTGACAGAACATATTTCAGGGCAAGTTGTGAGAAAAAGGTCTAGTAGGCTCGCATACTGGCCGTCATTGTCGGGCACACGGGTGGGTTCTTGAACAATCTGAGTGAGGTCATAGGCAATGGAGAAATGATGACAGAACCTCCCCTCATCATCGGTCTTGTTTGAGTGGGTCAACCATTCGACGTTGTGAACATTGAAGTCACCACATACGTGAATGTTAGCTGAAGGATAAGCAGATAGGACTTGGTCAATTTTCTCATATATGCTTTGAAAGATAGTAACTCCGATGTTGTGGGGGCAATAGAGAGTAAATATAAATGCAGTAGTGTGAGCTAAGCAACCCGGAAGCACATATAGGGTAAGTTAGGATCTTCCCTGGAGATGTCCCTACCACATAGAAAGCTATCTTTAATATAGGCACATATTCCATGCCCATCTTGGGGGTCAGATTTAGAAGTTAAGTTAGAGTATCCTTTAATTGCGAACTCTTCTAGGGAAATAGCCTCTCCAATGCCAGTTTCACTTAAAAATAAAAGGTCTGGTTTAGTCTCCTGTAATTGGGTTTTAACCTCTGGAAGGTTAGAACGTAGACCCCTGATGTTGGAGAAGGAGACGTGGTAGTAGGGGTCTACGTTGGAAGTTGGAGAACCGGGTTTAATCGTGTATTTTTTCTTGAAACTTGTCATGATGAAATTTTGGAATTTGTGGACTAGGTCGTCAGATTTACTTAGAGCAGGACCGAGAGGGGAAACTAAGAGAGAAAAAGAAATGAAGAATTTTTTATTTTTTTATTTGTAGCTAATGATAAGGTAAAGCCGTAACAATTACCCACTAGTATGGCATCAAGAGGCTCCACCAGAAGCTACTGCATGGTCCAGAATCCATTCACCAAATGGCAATACAGCAGCCCCAGTACTTTGCACCTGCTGATAGGACAGCCTCCTTAGTGGTTAATCCAAGGTTCGGGTCCCTTACTATCAGGCGGATAACGTCAGCCCAGACAAAACGTTTACCTCCAGCACCCTTACTAGTGACATGGCTACAAGGATAGACATAGAAACAGAAAATTTCCACCATCTCTGCCAACTGTTCGTGCAAAATACTGCCAACCTAGAAAACAGCTGTTTCTTCTCCCTTTGTCAGAAAAATCACTCATTAAAAAATGAGGACTGAGGGACAAATAAGAAGAAGCAAGAGTAACAGGAGCTGCCGATAACACATCCACAATGCGTTTTCTACTCTCCATTAAAAAAAAAAAAAAAAATTATTAAGTATTCTACTTAATAAAAATCCAACAGACGTGTTTAAGGGAAAGTATGGTGATAGATTCCCCTCTCACGAACTAAAAATGAGTACAATTTCATAATCTATTTTTGCAATCAACTCGGTAGATAAATAAACATTTATGGACGAGAAAAAAGCTAGCATTTAATAAAACAGAAATACATAAATTAAATACTGAAATAAAATGCAGTTATTAATATTTGAATCAAAAAATAAAAAGTACGAATTAATATTGAAATCACTTATCTCAACAAAAACACTTCCGTCTCCAAAATGCAAACTGTAGTGAAGATTTTTTTTTTAAATTAACCGTTAAAAGAAAAGCGTGATTTTATTCTGAACTTTGGCTAGTCACGTTTTAAGAAACTTACGATATAAAAGAAAAGCGGATGGGGGGGGGGTCCTCTGAAGTTAATTGGTGACGTTATAAGTAATTGCGAGATAAGATGGAAGCCGGAACTAAGGGGTGTAGACTGAAAAGGATAATATAATGGATTGAGTATACAATATTTAAGATCAACTCGGTAGATAAATAAACATTTATGGACGAGAAAAAAAGCTAGCATTTAATAAAACAGAAATACATAAATTAAATACTGCCCTAGAAATGAAGCCTTTGTCGAGAGATTCGCTAATTCTATGAGATATAACCATTAGCACATCTGCGGTAGATCTAGAAGAACGGAAACCATATTGCGTGTCGCTAAGAAGGTTATTTCTGCTGAGGTGGTTGACTACTTCTCTTTATTGTGGATTCTAGCAACTTACTCATGACACACAGGAGACTTATTGGTCTGTACTGAGAGGGAGATGACTTATCACCTGAATTCTTAAATACAGGGCAAACTGATAAGGTTTTCCAGGGTGCTGGGAAGCACTTCTCCTTAAGGCAACGCTTAAACAGTTTTGTAAGTATGGGGCCAAGTTCTGGTTGTAGCTTTTTTTTAACACTATAATTGGAATACCGTCCGGACCAGTTGCTTTATGGAATCAAGGTTCTTGATTAGCTTGACGACCTCATGCACAGATATTTGTATGTTACCTAGAGTTATAGGAGGAAATACTGGGAGTTGGTGGCCTTCGTCGCATAGAGTAGAATTTGCTGCAAAGTTTTTGGCAAATAATTTGGCCTTGTCGGATGCAGACGAGATGACATCTGGTCCATTGATAATGGTTGGGATAGAACGCACGCTTCTGTTCAAGATCCTGTTTGCTATTTGCCAGAACTGGTGGGAACCAAGCCTCTGCTCAGCTACTTTGGCTTTAACAGATTGGGCATATAGCTCTCTTGCATTTTTTATTACTCTTTTACAGTGGTTGCTGGCGTTCCTGAAAGCAGCTTTAGTCTCAGTGCATCTATTACGTTGGTAGTTATCGAAAAAGTGATTTCTGTGCACAATGGCAGCAACACATTCTGGGGAAAACCATGGCTGGCTGTTACGTTTTTGTTGGAATTTTTTAGATGGTATGAATCGGTCTATGCCTACAATTAACCATTCGGTCAGATCTGATACTATAGAGGACACTTCCTTTATAAACATGGAGTGCAGAGGTAAATCAGATATGAATGTACGGAAGCTATCCCAGTCAGCCATACAGTATCGGTATACAGTATGGTGGAGGGGTACGTCTGGGGACTTATTACATTTCGTTTTTATCTTAACTGATACGACGGAGTGGTCGGAGGATCCTAGAGGAGAATGAACGGAATATGAACATAGCTCAGAGGAAGTTGAGAGAAAAAGGTCTAGGAGGCTTGCATATTGACCGGGTGTATCGGGCACACTGGTGGGTTCGCGAACAATCTGAGTGAGGTCATAAGCAATGGCAAAATCATGACAAAACCTCCCCTCATCGTCTGTCTTATTTGAATGGGTCAGCCATTCCACGTTATGGATGTTGAAGTCACCACAGATGTGGATGTTAGCCGAGGGATGTGCAGACAGGATGTGGTCTATTTTCTCAGATATGCTCTTAAAGATAGTAACTCCGCTGTTGTGGGGCCTATAGAGGGCAAATATAAATGCAGTGGTGTTAGCAAGTGCAACCTGGAAGCACATATAGGGTAAGTTAGGATCTTCTCTAGAGATATCCCGGCCACACGGGAAGCCATCTTTAATGTAGGCACATATTCCATGCCCATGGCGATCTTGGGTGTCAGATTTAGCTGTTAAATTAGAGTATCCGTTAATTATGAACTCATCTAGGGAAGTGGTCGGCCCTATTCCAGTTTCACTTAGAAATAATATGTTCGGTTTCGTTTCCTGTAATTGGGTTTCAACCTCTGGAAGGTTGGAACGTAGACCCCTGATGTTGCAGAAGTATCGCTAACAAAAACAAATAAAAACAAAACGGTGGAGGGGTACGTCTGGGGACTTATTACATTTCATTTTTATCTTAACTGATACAACGGAGTGGTTGGAGGATCCTAGAGGAGAAAGAACAGCTCATGAACATAGCTCTGGAGAGGTTGAGAGAAAAAGGTCTAGAAGGCTTGCATACTGACCGGTAGTATCTGGCACTCGGTTGGGCTTGCGAACAATCTGAGTGAGGTCATAGGCAATGGCAAAGTCATGACAAAATCTCACCCCTCGTCATCCGTCTTATTTGAGTGGGTCAGCCATTCCACTTTATGGACATTGAAGTCACCACAAATGTGAATGAACCAAGCCTCTGCTCAGCTACTTTGGATTTAACGGATTGGGAATATAGCTCTCTTGCCTTTTTTATTACTCTTTTACAGTGGTTGCTGGCGTTCCTGAAAGCAGCTTTAGTCTCAGTGCATCTATTACGTTGGTGGTTTGGAAAAAGTGATTTCTGTGCAATAATACAATGTATAAAACAACTCGATAACTACTTATTTCTGCAAAATTTAATCATGTTAGCAGGTGAAATATTGCAGCCATCTTGTTTAAATCGAAACAAAAAAATTACCTCCCTTTTAAACTCTCCTGTTTTCTTGCGATCGTTTTCTTGAAATTCTATTTTTTTTTTTTTTTTTTTGGGTAAATTTTCAAATCAGGTCCACCTCCACAATTTTCTTTTAAATGACGACTTTTAGAGGTTTTCGACTATGCTGAATACGAAAATCGCCTTGTAATTTTGCAGAAATAATTAGTTATCGAGATATAAAAAGTTGTATTATGCATTGTATTCTTTGGCGGCCCTCTTTGTTACGTGCATAGATTTGTTTATGACGCATAACAAAGATGGCCGCCAAAGAATACACTGCATAATACAACTTTTTATATCTCAATAACTAATTATTTCTGCAAAATTTCAAGGCGATTTCCATATTCCATGTAAGTCGTCATTTAAAAGAAAATTGTGGAGGTGGACCTAATCTAAAAAAATACCTTTTTTTTTTATTGCCGTGGCGCCGAAAGTCATCGAAATAATACCATTCAACAATCGCATGGAGATCACCACTTATCAAGGCCCGGAAGCCACTCAGGGATAAGGGTTATTGTGTGTACAGTAATCAATGCGATAGTATCATAGTAATCATTAGTATTGGAGATTTGAGAAAGTGTCTCACTTAAGGGGCGGTTCATCAAGAATTTGTTTATGTTGGACTTGAAGACATCCAGGTTGTAGTCAGGTGGGAAACAGGCAAACGGAAGAGAGTTCCACAGGCGTGCACTTCTAAGAAAGAAGCTTTGCTCATGGAATCTACGTTTTGATTTAGGCACAGATAAAGAGTGGGGAAAATTATTGACAGTGGTTTCAGCTAGACAGGTGTTTTTTGTGAAAGATTGGCGAGGGGGGGACCAGAGATTGGAGCTCAGACGAGAATTTGTCATGGAAGTAACGATAAAACAAAGATAGGCTCGCAACGTCTCTTCTGTGGGAGAGAGGTTGCAGGGAAGAGAAAAGGGCATCCCTCACTAAGCCATAAAATCTATTTTGTACTCTGTCAAGGCAGGATAGGCTGTTTTTAGCATTTTTTTTTTACCCAAGTCCAACTCACCATTCACATTGAAAATGTCGACTTTTATAAGATTTTGGGAATATTTACAGCGAATAAACCCCCCTAACCTCTGCATGTTAAGAACGGCTTTCGGAATGGGATGTAAGAAATATATATTTTGTAAGAAATTTCTTCACTACACACCCAATTTCCTCCCTGCAGAAAGCAAATGAAACTCCACAAGCAAAAGCCATACCTTTAACTGAAATTTTACTCAGGATAATAGCGTGGATCACTCTCTGCACTAGCACCAAAAAGCCATTCTTAACATGAGGAGGGGAGAGTAATTACAAAACACCCTCCCCATGTTAAGAACGGCTTTCGGAATGGGATGTAAGAAATATATAAATATTTTGTAAGAAATTTCTTCACTACACACCTAATTTCCTCACTGCAGATAGCAAATGAAACTCCACAAGCAAAAGCCATACCTTTAACTGAAATTTTATTCAGGATAATAGCGTGGATCACTCTCTGCACTAGCACCAAAAAGCCATTCTTAACATGAGGAGGGGAGAGTAATTACAAAACACCCTCCCCATGTTAAGAACGGCTTTCGGAATGGGATGTAAGAAATATATAAATATTTTGTAAGAAATTTCTTCACTACACACCCAATTTCCTCCCTGCAGAAAGCAAATGAAACTCCACAAGCAAAAGCCATACCTTTAACTGAAATTTTACTCAGGATAATAGCGTGGATCACTCTCTGCACTAGCACCAAAAAGCCATTCTTAACATGAGGAGGGGAGAGTAATTACAAAACACCCTCCCCATGTTAAGAACGGCTTTCGGAATGGGATGTAAGAAATATATAAATATTTTGTAAGAAATTTCTTCACTACACACCCAATTTCCTCCCTGCAGAAAGCAAATGAAACTCCACAAGCAAAAGCCATACCTTTAACTGAAATTTTACTCAGGATAATAGCGTGGATCACTCTCTGCACTAGCACCAAAAAGCCATTCTTAACATGAGGAGGGGAGAGTAATTACAAAACACCCTCCCCATGTTAAGAACGGCTTTCGGAATGGGATGTAAGAAATATATAAATATTTTGTAAGAAATTTCTTCACTACACACCTAATTTCCTCCCTGCAGATAGCAAATGAAACTCCACAAGCAAAAGCCATACCTTTAACTGAAATTTTACTCAGGATAATAGCGTGGATCACTCTCTGCACTAGCACCAAAAAGCCATTCTTAACATGAGGAGGGGAGAGTAATTACAAAACACTCTCCCCATGTTAAGAACGGCTTTCGGAATGGGATGTAAGAAATATATAAATATTTTGTAAGAAATTTCTTCACTACACACCCAATTTCCTCCCTGCAGAAAGCAAATGAAACTCCACAAGCAAAAGCCATACCTTTAACTGAAATTTTACTCAGGATAATAGCGTGGATCACTCTCTGCACTAGCACCAAAAAGCCATTCTTAACATGAGGAGGGGAGAGTAATTACAAAACACCCTCCCCATGTTAAGAACGGCTTTCGGAATGGGATGTAAGAAATATATAAATATTTTGTAAGAAATTTCTTCACTACACACCCAATTTCCTCCCTGCAGAAAGCAAATGAAACTCCACAAGCAAAAGCCATACCTTTAACTGAAATTTTATTCAGGATAATAGCGTGGATCACTCTCTGCACTAGCACCAAAAAGCCATTCTTAACATGAGGAGGGGAGAGTAATTACAAAACACCCTCCCCATGTTAAGAACGGCTTTCGGAATGGGATGTAAGAAATATATAAATATTTTGTAAGAAATTTCTTCACTACACACCCAATTTCCTCCCTGCAGAAAGCAAATGAAACTCCACAAGCAAAAGCCATACCTTTAACTGAAATTTTACTCAGGATAATAGCGTGGATCACTCTCTGCACTAGCACCAAAAAGCCATTCTTAACATGAGGAGGGGAGAGTAATTACAAAACACCCTCCCCATGTTAAGAACGGCTTTCGGAATGGGATGTAAGAAATATATAAATATTTTGTAAGAAATTTCTTCACTACACACCCAATTTCCTCCCTGCAGAAAGCAAATGAAACTCCACAAGCAAAAGCCATACCTTTAACTGAAATTTTACTCAGGATAATAGCGTGGATCACTCTCTGCACTAGCACCAAAAAGCCATTCTTAACATGAGGAGGGGAGAGTAATTACAAAACACCCTCCCCATGTTAAGAACGGCTTTCGGAATGGGATGTAAGAAATATATAAATATTTTGTAAGAAATTTCTTCACTACACACCCAATTTCCTCCCTGCAGATAGCAAATGAAACTCCACAAGCAAAAACCATACCTTTAACTGAAATTTTACTCAGAATAATAGCGTGGATCACTCTCTGCACTAGCACCAAAAAGCCATTCTTAACATGAGGAGGGGAGAGTAATTACAAAACACCCTCCCCATGTTTAGAACGGCTTTCGGAATGGGATGTAAGAAATATATAAATATTTTGTAAGAAATTTCTTCACTACGCACCCAATTTCCTCCCTGCAGAAAGCAAATGAAACTCCACAAGCAAAAGCCATACCTTTAACTGAAATTTTACTCAGGATAATAGCGTGGATCACTCTCTGCACTAGCACCAAAAAGCCATTCTTAACATGAGGAGGGGAGAGTAATTACAAAACACCCTCCCCATGTTAAGAACGGCTTTCGGAATGGGATGTAAGAAATATATAAATATTTTGTAAGAAATTTCTTCACTACGCACCCAATTTCCTCCCTGCAGAAAGCAAATGAAACTCCACAAGCAAAAGCCATACCTTTAACTGAAATTTTATTCAGGATAATAGCGTGGATCACTCTCTGCACTAGCACCAAAAAGCCATTCTTAACATGAGGAGGGGAGAGTAATTACAAAACACCCTCCCCATGTTAAGAACGGCTTTCGGAATGGGATGTAAGAAATATATAAATATTTTGTAAGAAATTTCTTCACTACACACCCAATTTCCTCCCTGCAGAAAGCAAATGAAACTCCACAAGCAAAAGCCATACCTTTAACTGAAATTTTACTCAGGATAATAGCGTGGATCACTCTCTGCACTAGCACCAAAAAGCCATTCTTAACATGAGGAGGGGAGAGTAATTACAAAACACCCTCCCCATGTTAAGAACGGCTTTCGGAATGGGATGTAAGAAATATATAAATATTTTGTAAGAAATTTCTTCACTACGCACCCAATTTCCTCCCTGCAGAAAGCAAATGAAACTCCACAAGCAAAAGCCATACCTTTAACTGAAATTTTATTCAGGATAATAGCGTGGATCACTCTCTGCACTAGCACCAAAAAGCCATTCTTAACATGAGGAGGGGAGAGTAATTACAAAACACCCTCCCCATGTTAAGAACGGCTTTCGGAATGGGATGTAAGAAATATATAAATATTTTGTAAGAAATTTCTTCACTACACACCCAATTTCCTCCCTGCAGAAAGCAAATGAAACTCCACAAGCAAAAGCCATACCTTTAACTGAAATTTTACTCAGGATAATAGCGTGGATCACTCTCTGCACTAGCACCAAAAAGCCATTCTTAACATGAGGAGGGGAGAGTAATTACAAAACACCCTCCCCATGTTAAGAACGGCTTTCGGAATGGGATGTAAGAAATATATAAATATTTTGTAAGAAATTTCTTCACTACACACCCAATTTCCTCCCTGCAGAAAGCAAATGAAACTCCACAAGCAAAAGCCATACCTTTAACTGAAATTTTACTCAGGATAATAGCGTGGATCACTCTCTGCACTAGCACCAAAAAGCCATTCTTAACATGAGGAGGGGAGAGTAATTACAAAACACCCTCCCCATGTTAAGAACGGCTTTCGGAATGGGATGTAAGAAATATATAAATATTTTGTAAGAAATTTCTTCACTACACACCCAATTTCCTCCCTGCAGAAAGCAAATGAAACTCCACAAGCAAAAGCCATACCTTTAACTGAAATTTTACTCAGGATAATAGCGTGGATCACTCTCTGCACTAGCACCAAAAAGCCATTCTTAACATGAGGAGGGGAGAGTAATTACAAAACACCCTCCCCATGTTAAGAACGGCTTTCGGAATGGGATGTAAGAAATATATAAATATTTTGTAAGAAATTTCTTCACTACACACCCAATTTCCTCCCTGCAGAAAGCAAATGAAACTCCACAAGCAAAAGCCATACCTTTAACTGAAATTTTACTCAGGATAATAGCGTGGATCACTCTCTGCACTAGCACCAAAAAGCCATTCTTAACATGAGGAGAGGAGATTAATTACAAAACACCCTCCCCATGTTAAGAACGGCTTTCGGAATGGGATGTAAGAAATATATAAATATTTTGTAAGAAATTTCTTCACTACACACCTAATTTCCTCCCTGCAGAAAGTAAATGAAACTCCACAAGCAAAAGCCATACCTTTAACTGAAATTTTATTCAGGATAATAGCGTGGATCACTCTCTGCACTAGCACCAAAAAGCCATTCTTAACATGAGGAGGGGAGAGTAATTACAAAACACCCTCCCCATGTTAAGAACGGCTTTCGGAATGGGATGTAAGAAATATATAAATATTTTGTAAGAAATTTCTTCACTACACACCCAATTTCCTCCCTGCAGAAAGCAAATGAAACTCCACAAGCAAAAGCCATACCTTTAACTGAAATTTTATTCAGGATAATAGCGTGGATCACTCTCTGCACTAGCACCAAAAAGCCATTCTTAACATGAGGAGGGGAGAGTAATTACAAAACACCCTCCCCATGTTAAGAACGGCTTTCGGAATGGGATGTAAGAAATATATAAATATTTTGTAAGAAATTTCTTCACTACACACCCAATTTCCTCCCTGCAGAAAGCAAATGAAACTCCACAAGCAAAAGCCATACCTTTAACTGAAATTTTACTCAGGATAATAGCGTGGATCACTCTCTGCACTAGCACCAAAAAGCCATTCTTAACATGAGGAGGGGAGAGTAATTACAAAACACCCTCCCCATGTTAAGAACGGCTTTCGGAATGGGATGTAAGAAATATATAAATATTTTGTAAGAAATTTCTTCACTACACACCTAATTTCCTCCCTGCAGAAAGCAAATGAAACTCCACAAGCAAAAGCCATACCTTTAACTGAAATTTTACTCAGGATAATAGCGTGGATCACTCTCTGCACTAGCACCAAAAAGCCATTCTTAACATGAGGAGGGGAGAGTAATTACAAAACACCCTCCCCATGTTAAGAACGGCTTTCGGAATGGGATGTAAGAAATATATAAATATTTTGTAGGAAATTTCTTCACTACACACCCAATTTCCTCCCTGCAGATAGCAAATGAAACTCCACAAGCAAAAGCCATACCTTTAACTGAAATTTTACTCAGGATAATAGCGTGGATCACTCTCTGCACTAGCACCAAAAAGCCATTCTTAACATGAGGAGGGGAGAGTAATTACAAAACACCCTCCCCATGTTAAGAACGGCTTTCGGAATGGGATGTAAGAAATATATAAATATTTTGTAAGAAATTTCTTCACTACACACCTAATTTCCTCCCTGCAGAAGGCAAATGAAACTCCACAAGCAAAAGCCATACCTTTAACTGAAATTTTACTCAGGATAATAGCGTGGATCACTCTCTGCACTAGCACCAAAAAGCCATTCTTAACATGAGGAGGGGAGAGTAATTACAAAACACCCTCCCCATGTTAAGAACGGCTTTCGGAATGGGATGTAAGAAATATATAAATATTTTGTAAGAAATTTCTTCACTACACACCTAATTTCCTCCCTGCAGAAAGCAAATGAAACTCCACAAGCAAAAGCCATACCTTTAACTGAAATTTTATTCAGGATAATAGCGTGGATCACTCTCTGCACTAGCACCAAAAAGCCATTCTTAACATGAGGAGGGGAGAGTAATTACAAAACACCCTCCCCATGTTAAGAACGGCTTTCGGAATGGGATGTAAGAAATATATAAATATTTTGTAAGAAATTTCTTCACTACACACCCAATTTCCTCCCTGCAGAAAGCAAATGAAACTCCACAAGCAAAAGCCATACCTTTAACTGAAATTTTACTCAGGATAATAGCGTGGATCACTCTCTGCACTAGCACCAAAAAGCCATTCTTAACATGAGGAGGGGAGAGTAATTACAAAACACCCTCCCCATGTTAAGAACGGCTTTCGGAATGGGATGTAAGAAATATATAAATATTTTGTAAGAAATTTCTTCACTACACACCTAATTTCCTTCCTGCAGAAAGCAAATGAAACTCCACAAGCAAAAGCCATACCTTTAACTGAAATTTTACTCAGGATAATAGCGTGGATCACTCTCTGCACTAGCACCAAAAAGCCATTCTTAACATGAGGAGGGGAGAGTAATTACAAAACACCCTCCCCATGTTAAAAACGGCTTTCGGAATGGGATGTAAGAAATATATAAATATTTTGTAAGAAATTTCTTCACTACACACCTAATTTCCTCCCTGCAGAAAGCAAATGAAACTCCACAAGCAAAAGCCATACCTTTAACTGAAATTTTACTCAGGATAATAGCGTGGATCACTCTCTGCACTAGCACCAAAAAGCCATTCTTAACATGAGGAGGGGAGAGTAATTACAAAACACCCTCCCCATGTTAAGAACGGCTTTCGGAAAAGACACCCCCAACCACCCATGTTAAGAACAACTTTCGGAATAGACACCCCCAACCACCCATGTTAAGAACGGCTTTCGGAAAAGACACCCCAACCTCCCCATGTTAAAAACGGCTTTCGGAAAAGACACCCCCAACCACCCATGTTAAGAACGGCTTTCGGAAAAGACACACCCAACCACCCATGTTAAGAACGGCTTTCAGAAAAGACACCCCCAACCTCACTATGTTAAGAACGGTTTTTGGAATAGACACCCCCAACCTCACTATGTTAAGAACGGTTTTTGGAATAGACACCCCCAACCTCCCACGTTAAGAACGGCTTTCGTAAAAGACACCCCCAACCACCCATGTTAAGAACAACTTTCGGAAAAGACACCCCCAACCACCCATGTTAAGAACGGCTTTCGTAAAAGACACCCCCAACCACCCATGTTAAGAACAACTTTCGGAAAAGACACCCCCAACCACCCATGTTAAGAACGGCTTTCGGAAAAGACACCCCCAACCACCCATGTTAAGAACAACTTTCGGAATAGACACTCCCAACCACCCATGTTAAGAACGGCTTTCGGAAAGACACCTCCAACCTCCCCATGTTAAGAACGGCTTTCGGAAAGACACCTCCAACCTCCCCATGTTAAGAACGGCTTTCGGAAAAGACACCCCCAACCTCCCCATGTTAAGAACGGCTTTCGGAAAAGACACCCCCAACCACCCATGTTAAGAACGGCTTTCGGAAAAGACACCCCCAACCTCTTCATGTTAAGAACGGCTTTTGGAAAAGACACCCCCAACCTCCCCATGTTAAGAACGGCTTTCAGAAAAGACACCCCAACCACCCATGTTAAGAACGGCTTTCGGAAAAGACACCCCCAACCTCCCCATGTTAAGAACGGCTTTTGGAAAAGACACCCCCAACCTCCCATGTTAAGAACAACTTTCGGAAAAGACACCCCCAACCACCCATGTTAAGAACGGCTTTCGGAAAAGACAACCCCAATCTCCCCATGTTAAGAACGGCTTTCAGAATAGACACCCCCGAATCCAATATATATATATATATATATATATATATGAGCAAACAGTTAATAAAATATGTTAAAAAAAAACTCTTGGAAATGAGTTAAAAACATATTTAATCTGAAAAGGAAACACTAGATAAATGAATAGTCCTTAATCCGCGGAGTTTTGAAGAAATACTTTCCTTCTCATCAGAGGGTAGGAATTAGCAAAATGCGGGATCGGATTTTGCATGCAGAAGTATTTGATGAAACAACAAGTAAGTCAAAGATCTTAGTTGAAAACAAACAAAAAAACATATATATATATATATATATATATATATATATATATATATATATATATATATATATTTAGTAATGTGATTGATAATTTAAAATTCAACAACAACAAATTCGTAGATTTATAAGCTACAATCAACATCCAAATGAATGCTTTGACGATAATTACGGTTTTCAAGAAGCGAACAATTAAAAGATACATCTGCCTTACTTAAAAATTGCTAGGTTTATTTATGGTGTCTTTTATATATATTAAAAAAAAACTCACCCAATATTTTCGCTGATGAGGAGACTTTGTTTAAAAAAACTATATGTCAAAATTATTGTTTGTGGCTTGAGTGTCTATCACAATAAAAAATATTGTTTCCGAAGCGATCGTACAAATTATTGACTTTGTTGTTGTTCCTTCTTATGAAACAGATTTTTAATTTTTAATTCTAATTTGAATTTTAAATTATCAATCATATATCTAAATATTAAAGTAGCTCTAGGATATTTGCCTATCGAGCTTATTATATATCTGAATTACAACGAGCACTGTTCTTTTCTTGTATTTTAATTAAATTAGTAATTTTACTATCACATTGAAATACACTCTGCCTTTAGACTACTGTTCTAACCCCCTTTAGATATATATATATATATATATATATATATATATATATAAAGTGAACGTGTCAGTGTGTGTGTGTGTGTGTGTGTGTCTGTGTACATTTCCCTACGCAATAACTCTGTCAATTTTTAGTCTACAGAGTCGAAATTTGATATACAGGGTACTGAGATTTGGGAAAATCGATGGGATCGGTTTTCGGGCAGAAATTTTGCGATTAAGGGGTCAAAGTTCAACGATTTGGCCAGTGAGAACTCTACCAAACTACTCCAACAATTTTGGGTCTACGCACTTGAAATTTTAGATATAGGTTCCTTGGAAAAGGGCATCCCCCACTAAGCCACAAAGTCTATTTTGTACTCTGTCAAGGCAGGATAGGCTATTTTTATCAGATCCTGCCCAGATATGGCAGCAGTATTCGATCCTTGGACGTACTTGGCTTTTATATCTTTCCAGCGACCTTGGCAACAGACTTGATGTACGTGTTCCATTTAAGATCGGGAGTAAAGGACAAACCCAGAAGCTTGTTAAAACACGGGGCTTCTCCCAGACGAGAGCCATCCATCCCAATTGATGCCAGATGGGGATCAGAGCGTTGATTCTTTTTCTAATTAATTTCGAAAAGCCGTTTTTAACATGGGGAAGCAGGGCGGGGGGCTTCCTTTACCTATTTTGTACTTTCACTTAACAATTTAACGTTGCGGGACTATCCTTGTTTTATCGTTATTTCCATGGCAGGTGCTCGTCTGAACTCCAATCTCTGGTCCCCCCTCGCCAATCTTTCACGAAAAACACCCGTCTAGCTGAATCCACTGTGAAAAATTTCCCCCACTCTATATCTATGCCTAAATCAAAACGTGGATTCCATGAACAAAGCTTCTTTCTTAGAACGCCTGTGGAACTCTGTTCCGTCTGCTTGCTTCCCACCGGACTACAACTTGGATGTGTTCAAGTCCAACATTAACAAATTCCTAATGAACCGCCCCCTTAAGTAAACACTTCATCAAATCTCCACACTAACGTACTGTACTTGCATTATCCTTATCCCTGAGTGGCTTCCGGGCCTTGATAAGTGGTGACCACCGTGTAAAAAAAAGAAAAAAGATACTGTAAAAATTCAATTTAAGAGGAAACAGCAATCATAAAGGTAACCCTGCTAATTCCAAAAGTAATACATTCTATTTTTTAAATTAAAAAAGAAATGTTGAAGAGCTATGAAGATGGGGGTGGTACTTTTTTTTTTTTTTTACACAGGTGGTAACCGCGACGGATAGGAACTTCGAATCTCCTAACTGCATTCTCAGCAATCACTGCCATCCGTAGTTGTTGTCATCTCACCACATTTTGGCCAAGTAAACCTCTGGCACGCTTTGGGTGGGATTGAAACCGCTATCTTCAGACAATGTTCATCTGGAACTGTAGAGATTCAACGTCTCTATCAACTGCACCACGGGCCCCGAAGGGCGATCAAGGCTGGATTCTTTGATCTTATAAATCCACGTTTATTTATTATCTGATCTTCCATAGTCGGGTCCGTACCGAATGGTATATATATATTATTCCTTAATTGGAATTCATTTTTGAGATGAACATTACATATATTAATTTATTTGATATATATAATGTTGAATTTATTTAATATATATAATTCTTAATTTATTTAATATATATATAATGCTTTATTTATTTAATATATATAATGCTTAATTTATTTAATATATATAATGCTTAATTTATTTTATATATATATATAATGCTTAATTTATTTAATATATATAATGCTTAATTTATTTAATATATATAATGCTTAATTTATTTAATATATATAATGCTTAAATTATTTAATATATATAATGCTTAATTTATTTTATATATATAATGCTTAATTTATTTAATATATATAATGCTTAATTTATGTAATATATATAATGCTTAATTTATTTAATATATATAATGCTTAATTTATTTAATATATATAATGCTTAATTTATTTAATATATATAATGCTAAAGTTTTAAAATATATATATATTTTTGAGATGAACATTATATATTGAGATTGTCGGACTGACTTCCTCATCTTGGTTGTTATTGTCACAACGTTTCGACCGTTTTGCCCTCCGGCCTTCGTCAGGTGAACCGTTTGTTAAGAGTCTCGAACCCAACCCTTTATTATTATTACTGAGCAAACCAAGCATAGAGCTGAATGCAATTTGGACCTCTGATAGAGAGAGAAAACCTTGAATAACAACATAGGTTTAAGATTAACAAAAACCAACTAAGAATTGTCCTAGTGACATATGGCCGAGTGGTCCTAGACGTTGTATCAAAGTTTACAGTTACCCAAAGGTGCTGAGTTCAATCCTGAACGAAGGCAGTGAAAAAAGTAACATTGAAAACAGAGAATCAACAACTATGTCCCAAAGCCTAGCTGGAGTCCGAACACGGTACCCCCGTAATAATAATAAAGGGTTGGGTTCGAGACTCCTAACAAACGGTTCGCCTGACGAAGGCCGGAGGGCAAAACGGCCGAAACGTTGTGACAATAACAACCAAGATGAGGAAGTCAGTCCAACAATCTCAATCAATGAAAACACCTCATCTCAAAAATACAGACAATTAACATTATATATATCAATTTATTTTTATTTCGGACTATTAGTTTCATCTTTTTTATTATTTGAGTGACTAATACTACTAATATTAAAAATAATAATATTTTCTTTAATTTTTTTCTTTTATTACATTTGCACCTCAAACAAGGCAAATTGCCACTTTGGTGTAGGGGGCTACTATCAGGGGCAACAACTACTGGGATATTATGTAGGGATTTGGGCAGCAAGATGTTGGTTCACGTTACACTTGAACTTCTGCACGTCAGTACAGTTGGGGAAGCAGGGACCTGGAATGGAATTCCAAAGTCTAGCGGTTCTGGGGAAGAAACTACTGGAGTAGAAAGATCTTTTACATCTAAGGATCTCTACAGTGTGGGGGTGGGATTTAGCTGCCTGTCGGGTTTGTCGAAGGTGTCTATGTCGTGGGGGCACAAGTGCTGGCAGTTCGTCAGAGCATTCACCATTAAAATACTTGTAGAACAGGCAGAGGGATGCAACATTTCGTCGATGTGACAGAGGCTGAAGCTTAGATGTCAGATTTGCGACTCTCTTTTGAACCTTGTCAAGGAGCGAGAGACTAGTAGCAGATGCACCAGCCCAGATGTGACAGCAATACTCCATACATGGGCGAATGGTGGCCTTATAGAGGTACAGGATACTTTCGGGTGTTAGTGACTAATACTACTAATATTAAAAATAATAATATTTTCTTTAATTTTTTTTTTTATTACATTTTCACCTCTGTGTAAATAGTTCTGGGTTATTTGTGTTATTTTCTTTGTTATGTTCTTTTGGGATTCTTAGTTGGTCTATTGGAATTTTTTCTGCCAGTTCAATACCGTTCTGTATTATACCATTCTGATATCCACTACCATTAATACAGAAAGATATTGAATAATATAAATATACAAGAAATAAATGTTACCATAGTCAATAAAAGTTACTTTTATGGTAGAAAAGTTCATTAGTTTGTATTTTTAAGTAATTTAGTGTAGGGGGCTACTATCAGGGGCAACAACTACTGGGGTTATATATTAATTTCTTTTTATTTCGGACTATTATTCTCATCTTTATTAGTTGTTGTTTTTCATCTTTTATTGGTTTTGTTTATTCACAACGTTTCGACCAACTAATTCCTCTGGCCTTCGTCAGGTGGTAATATATTAATTTATTTTTATTTCGGACTATTAAGGAATAATATATATACCAATCGGTACGGACCCGACTGATATCCACTACCACTAATACAGAAAGATATTGAATAATATAAATATACAAGAAATAAATGTTACCATAGTCAATAAAAGTTACTTTTATGGTAGAAAAGTTCATTAGTTTGTATTTTTAAGTAATTTAGTGTAGGGGGCTACTATCAGGGGCAACAACTACTGGGGTTATATATTAATTTCTTTTTATTTCGGACTATTATATATATTATTTTATTTTTTTTTTTTTGGACTATTACTCTCATCTTTATTAGTTGTTGTTTTTCATCTTGTCTGTTTCCCACCTGATTACAACTTGGACGTCTTCAAGTCCAACATAAACAAACTCCTGACAAACCGCCCCCTTAAGTAAGACATTCTATCAAAACCCCCAATACTAATGATTACTACAATACTATCTCATTGATTACTGTACACGCAATAACCCTTATCCCTGAGTGGCCTTCGCGCCTTGATAAGTGGTGACCCCCATGTAAAAAAAAAAAAAAAAAAAAAAACAAGGTTGGTAAACTGCTAAAGTCTATTTTCATTGTTTACAAAAATACCAAGAAATGTTTTTATGGCAATCTCCAATGTACGGAGTTGAGCAGCAAGATGTCTTTAATTTATTTTTATTTCGGACTATTATTCTCATCTTTATTAGTTGTTGTTTTTCATCTTTTATTGGTTTGTTTATTCACAACGTTTCGGCCAACTAATTCCTCTGGCCTTCGTCAGGTGGTAATATATTAATTTATTTTTATTTCGGACTATTAAGGAATAATATATATACCAATCGGTACGGACCCGACTATGGAAGATCAGATAATAAATAAACATGGATTTAAAAGATCAAAAAATCCAACCTTGATCGCAACAACTAATAAACATGAGAATAACAGTCTGAAATAAAAATAAATTAATATATATAATGCTCATCTCAAAAATGAATTCCAATTAAGGAATAATATATATATATAGGAGTTTAATTAAAGTTTTATGATATGTTTTTTTTATTCAATTGTAAGGTTAAAGTACAGAATACGTAAAAAGCACCCTCCCCTCCCCATGTTAAGAATGGCTTTTTAAATAATAAATATTTTTTTTAAAGGTGTATTTTGGTCCTGGATATGACCTAAAACTAAATCCAATCTCTGGTCCCCCCTCGCCAAACTTTCACAAGAAACACTCGTCTAGCTGTACACACTATCAATAATTCCCCCCACTCTTTATCTGTGCCTAAACCTAAACGTAGATTCCATGAACAAAGCTTCTTTCTTAGAACTGCACGCCTGTGGAATTGTCTTCCGTTTTCCTGCTTTCCAGCTGACTACAATCTGATTATTAGGAGTCATTCCAAAAGTAATATATGCTATTTTTTAAATTAAAAAAAAAATGTTGAAGAGCTATGAACATGGGAGTGGTACTATTAAAGTGAATATTACTTTTTTTTTTTTTTAATTATATTTTCATCCCAAACAAGGCACATCGCCACTTTTATGTAGAGGGCATAAGCTACAGGGGTACTATGTAGGGAGTACGTCAGCAAGATGTTGGTTCACATTACCCTTGAACTTCTGCATATCAGTACAGTTGGGAAAGCAGAATCCCGGAACGGAGTTCCAAAGACTTGCAGTTCTGGGGCAGAAACTATTGGAGTACCTATTTACTGTGCCTCCCCACGGGACAGAGTTAGACACCAGAGTAAAAGGCTTTCTTACACCTAAGGATCTCTACTGTAAAGGGGTGGGACTTATTTGCTTGTTGGGTTTGTTGAGAGTAGTTACGTTGAGGAGGTACAAGTGCTTGCAGTTCGTTGAAGCATTCCTTCTTTGCAGCGGTCCTGGCAATGCTCTCAATGTAATTTTTCCAACTCATGTTTCCTGTGAACGTTAGGCCTAGGAGTTTAAAAGAAGTACTTCCAGATAAAGCCTAGATGACAGTTCAGGACCTATACAATTCACTAAATTTTCACCCGTCTAGCTGAAACCACTGTCAATAATTTTCCCCACTCTTTATCTGTGCCAAAATCAAAACGTAGATTCCATGTGCCTTGTTTGGGGTGAAAATTGTAAGTTGGGGTCCCAACTATGGGTTAAATAGAATCCGACTTAAAAAAACAAATATACTCGATTAAAAATCGTTCCTCAAAATAACTAGATTCGGCATTAAATAACCTGGAAAAGGTTTTTTTTTTTTTTTTTTTTACATAGGCATCACCACATTATCAAGGCCAAGAGGCCACTCAAGGATAAGGGTTAAAGAGTGTACAGTAGAAATTGGACAATATAGTAATCATTAGTAATGAAAATTTGGTAAATTTGATAACTTATATGGAATGGCTCATCAAGAACTTATTTACGTTAGACTTGAACACAACCATATTGTAGTCAGCCGGAAAGCAGGAAAACGGAAGACAATTCCACAGGCGTGCAGTTCTAAGAAAGAAGCTTTGTTCGTGGAATCTACATTTAGGTTTAGGCACAGATAAAGAGTGGGGGGAATTATTGATAGTGTTTACAGCTAGACGAGTGTTTCTTGTGAAAGTTTGGCGAGGGGGGACCATAGATTGAAGCTCAGTCGAATACTTTCCATGAAAATAACGATACATCAGAGACAAACTCGCAACATCTCTTCTGTGAGATAGAGGTTGCAGGGAAGAGAAAAGGACATCTCCTACGAGGCTACGAAGTTTATTTTGAACTCTATCAAGGCAGGACAAGTCCTTTCTAGCAGCTCCTGCCCAGATGTGGCAACAGTATTCCATCCTGGGACGTACCTGGCTCTTATATAGATAGAGAATAGCATTAGCAGTGAGATATCTACCGGATCGATAGAAAGATCCCACCATTTTTCCAGCGGCCTTGGCAACAGGTTGATATGTCGTAAAACAAAAATAACCAACCAACCAAAGGTGTATATTACGACTGGGCAATGCCGTGCGCCCCGTGCGGCCTGCTAAGCTCTTAGAAAATGAGGACGAGGCGAGTGAGCGGGCGGATGTTTTTTAAAGAGGGGACATTTTATGGTTAACACCGGCCGCAACACAATGCAGTCGCTTTCAATGGCCAAAAAGCCCGGATTTTCTTGTCGGCTGAGGTAACAAAAAAAAAAACATTGTTTTTGTTTTTGTTGACAAAAAAAAAAAATTGTTTACGTTTGTCGTTTATTTACTTTTAGTGCTTTCCTGTCGTTTCCTGTTTTGGATTTTTTTTAAAAACCTTTTTGGATTTCGATTTAAATTTTACCCCCTTTTTTTTTGTTTTATTTTATAATTTTCTGGGTTTTTTTTTTTATTTTATTATAATTTATTTTTAATTGTTTTAAAATTTGAAATTTTTTTTTTTTAAAATAATTATTTTATTGTTTTAATATTTTTATTAATTATATTTTTTTGTTCTGACTTATATTTTATTAAGAAAAAAGAAAATGTTGAATTTTTTTTTTTTAAATGTCTTTGATTCCAGCCCCCCCCCCATAAAATTTCCTATTAAATCCGTTCTTAAATTATTATTATTTTTCTTTTTTAAATGAAAATATCTGCAAAAATTATAATTATTTATAAAAATTATTAATTATAATTAAAAAAAAAAAAAATTAAAATCCTATTAACTCTTTATATGAGAATGGTTTTGTACTTTCACCTAACAAAGAATTGAAAATGGCTTTGATTTCAGCCCCCCCTCCCTAAAATTTCTTATTAAATTCGTTCTTAAATTTTTATTTTTTTTAAATTTAATTACAATGAAAATATCAGATGTTTCTTTTTTTTTTTTTAAATAATAAATAAATAAATAAATAAAAAGCTTAAAATCCTATTAACTCTTTATAATTTTGTAATTCTGTACTTTCACCTAACACAAAGAATTAAAAGTGTCTTTATTTTCAGACCCCCCCTCCTCCTTAATTCCTATAAATATATTATTGTACCTATTTACTATGCCTCCCCACGGGACAGAGTTAGACACCAGGGTCGTTTTTTAACGTGGAGAAAAGGTACAAAAATAAAAATTGTCTCAGTCGTGAAGGATTTCTCCTCCACCGAAAGAGAACAAGAAATAGAAGTGAAGAACAGATACTACACTTTGATCTTGTCCCGAAGGCCAAGAAAAAAAATGATATATTATTGTAAGTAAGACTTGTACTTGCAATAACCCTTATCCCTGAGTGGCTTCCGGGCCTTGATAAGTGGTGACCAACTGTGTAAAAAAACAAAAAAAAAACAAGACACTTTATCAGATCTCCAACACTACCGTACTGTACACACAATAACCCTTATCCCCGAGTGGCTTCCGGGCCTTGATAAGTGGTGATGACTGTGTAAAAAAAAAAAAAATAAATAAATATATTTTGATTAAATTCGTTCTTAAATTTTTATTCATTTTTATTCATTTTTCTAAATTAGTTACAATTAAAATATCAATATTACTTGGCCTTTTGGTCAAGATCAAAGTGTAGTATCTGTTCTTCAGATGCTGCAGTTGCTGCACTTCTATTTCTTGTTCTCTTTCAGTGGAGGAGAAATCCTTCACGACTGAGACAATTTTTATTTTTGTACATTTTCTCCACGTTAAAAAACGACCCTGGTGTCTAACTCTGTCCCCTGGGGAGGCATAGTAAATAGGTACAATTAAAATATCAAATGCATAGTAAATAGGTACAATTAAAATATCAAATGTTAAAATATCAAATGCATAGTAAATAGGTACAATTAAAATATCAAATGTTAAAAAAAAAACTTATTAATTATAATTAAAAAAAAAATTAAAATCCTATTAACTCTTTATATATGAGAATGGTTTTGTTTTATGATTTCGTACTTTCACCTAACAAAGAATTAGAAATGTCTTTAATTTAAAAAATGAATAAAAATTTAAGAACAAATTTAATAAGAATTAAAATATTTATAGGAATTATGGGGCCGGGGGGGGGGGTCTGAAAAGACCCCCTCTATAATTCCTATAAATATTTTAATTCTTATAAAATTCTTATTCATTTTTTAAATTAGTTACAATTGAAGTATCAAATGTTAAAAAAAATTTAATTATAATTAAATTTTTTTTAGAACCATAATTAACTTGTACTTTAACCTAACAAAGAATTGAAAATGGCTTTGATTTCAACCCCCCCTAAAATTTCTTATTAAATTCGTTCTTAAATTTTTTTTTTTTTTAAATTAGTTACAATGAAATATCAGATGTTAAAAAAAATTATATTCTTTTTAAAAAAAGCTTAAATCCCATTAACTCTTTATAATTTTATAATTCTGTACTTTCACCTAACAAAAAATTGAAAATGGCTTCATTTTCAGACCCCCTCCTCCTCTTCCTCCTAAAATTTCCTATAATTTAAATTCTTTTCTTTTTTTTTTTTTTTTTAAAAATCAATTACTATTAAGATATCTGATATTAAAAATATTGGGTTTGTTTTACTGTACACATAGATTCGAAAAAGTTGTCAAAATAATATATATATAAAATAAATGTTACCAAAGGCAAGATAAGTTACTTTTCTACCTAACTGGATATGTTGTCAGTGTTTTTATTTAATGTAACATGTTTATTCAGCTCGAAAAACATGCAGTGTTTACCGATGTACTAGAAAATTCAAAATGGCGCCCGACTCTCTCTTTAACACGGTAAGTTTGGGAAAAGGTGCTATAAATATAAAACTAGACAAAATACTGTTAGAAACTTACTCAATATGTATTACCGTGACATAGGTTGACATATATTCGGTGGTTTTTTAATAGTATTTTGTCTAGTTTATTATTTATAACACCTTTTCCCAAACTTACCGTGTTAAAGAGAGAGTCGGGCGCCATTTTGAATATTCCAATACATCGGTAAACACTGTATGTTTTTCGAGCTGAATAAACATGTTACATTGAATAAAAACACGTAAAATATATCCAGTTTGGTAGAAAAGTAACTTATATTGCCTTTGATAATATTTATTTGTTATATATTTGTTTTTTGACAACTTTTTTTAATTTATGTGTACAGTAATACAAACCCAAGAAAAAAAATGATTTCGTTCTTAAATTATTTTTTTAAATGAAAACATCTGATAAAAGAACTTATTTAAAAAATTATAATTCTTTAAAAAATTATAATTCTTTAAAAAATTATAATTCTTTAAAAAATTATAATTCTTTAAAAAATTAAAATCCTATTAGCTCTTCATATGAGATTGGTTTTATTTTATAATTTTGTACTTTCACCTAACAAAGAATCGAAAATGTCTTTATTTCCGGACCCCCCCCCCTCAAAATACCTCTAATTACCCTTATCCTTGAGTGGCCTCTTGGCCTTGATAATGTGATGCCTATGTAAAAAAAAAAAAATTATTTACATTCTTACTAAATTCTTTTTTAAATTTTTATTTTTTTTTTTTACAGTTAAAAACAAAACTTACTATTATAACTGAATAAATAATAAATAAATATTCTATTATATTATTTTATAAATATTAACTCTTTTAACAATTCATTTTTAATTGTTTTAAAATTTTAATTATTTTTAAAAAGATAATTATTTTATTGTTTAATATTTTAATAAATTTTTTTTTTTTCTGACTTCTTATTTTATTAAGAAAAGAAAAAAAAAATGTTGAAAGAAGTCTTTATTTCAGCACCCCCCCCCATTACACGATTTGAACTCTAGAACAAGAATCACCTTCAACTCAATTCCAAGCGCCCTAAAAAATGTTGGTTAGTTAGTTGTTTTCAAGTTATTTAATGCCACATCCAGTGATTTTGAAGAAATCTTTTTTAATAGAGTATATTTGTTTTTTTTTTCAAGTCAGTTTCTATTTAACCTATAGTTGGGACTCTAACAGATACTACCTCTCCATATCAGAGTGGACCTGGGAGCAATGGCAATTAAAGGGTGGCTCCACACTCTCCGAAGCCTGCAAGCTGGGTCCTCACCATCGGATATAGTTTAAGGTCATATCCAGGACCCCTAAAAAAGGTGGCGACCTGGAATGGCTATGGACGATATGAAAAATAAATCATATATGTGGCAAATTATGTTGGCGAACAACCAGTCAGCCATCATAACAATCTTCAACAGGAAGGAACTTGCATTTATAGCTTAGATTTGACGGCTTTTATTATTAAATTAAAGGGCCACTTGAAAGGGAACTACAAATAATTATTTAATCCCTATATCTTCTCTATATAAGCCATTCTTAACATGGGGAGGGGAAGGTGTTTTGTACCTATTCTATACTTAAAGCTTACAATTGAATAAAAAACACATATCATAAAACTTTAATTAAACTTGGAAATACGATTTTAAAAATAGCGTTGATCACTCTCTGCATTAGCACCAAAAAGCCATTCTTAACATGGGGAGGGGAAGGTGTTTTGAACCTATTCTATACGTTACCCTTACAATTGAATAAAAAAAACATATCGTAAAACTTTAATTAAACTTGGAAATACGATTTAAAAAATAGCGCGGATCACTCTCTGCATTAGCACCAAAAAGCCATTCTTAACATGGGGAGGGGAAGGTGTTTTGGACCTATTCTATACGTTACCTTTACAATTGAATAAAAAAAACATATCGTAAAACTTTAATTAAACTTGGAAATACGATTTTAAAAATAGCGCGGATCACTCTCTGCACTAGCACCTTCATTAAAAAAGGTATTCATTGTGTAAAAAAAAAAAACACGGAACTTATAAGACATTTAAATATGAATAGAACTTTTCATAATTGTAACCTACGAAAACCTTTTTTATTTTAATTAAAAGCAATATAAATAGAATTTTTTTTTTTAAGTTGTTTTCAAAAACAACTTCTGAAATACCAATATTGTCTATATATTATTGACATAGTAACGTACCGGTGATTAGGGAAATTAGTTCCTTTTATGTGATAAAGGGTTCGAGATTATTTTTCCACCTAAACTCCAGTCTTGCCTAATCTCTTCTCTTCTTCTCTATATAAATAAAATGAACTCATTTTTTCCCGTCTGATTTTGACATTAATAGGATTAAAAATCAAGATATTTCATGCAAATATAATATGCACAAACGGCAGAACAATATCTGAGGTGTGTTATAGGCTTATTATTTCTCAAATTCCTCGATAATCTTAGATTTCTATACTTTTTCTGCTGAGAAGTCACGGCCAAAATCGGTTAAGATCAATGGAAGTGGTAAAATATTTTCTCTCTAATAAATTCCTCCTCCCCCTGCCACCACTTAACACCATTTGGGGATCGTTCACAAGGAACAGTTGAGAAGAGAACACCGGTTTGGCTTCGTAGTTCTTTCATGTGAAGTTATTTAAAATCACTAAACTAAGCTGCAGTGCTCTGTGGCGTAGTGGTTAGCGTGCTGGACAATTCACATTATATTTTCACGTTTGCGCCGACCTACCGTAGTCGTTTTTTTTTTTTTTTTTTTCCTAAACAACTGGAATGGACTTTTCTTGGTGGCCGAACTGTTAACGTTGCAGGGAGATGACAATCCTATAGACCAAGCCTTCTCAGATTGTATTCAATTGATAAATTTCTAAGTCCAAACTAGAGGGGACGTAGTTATAGGTAGATGAGGATCCTACAGAACAAGGCAAGTCAATGTGTATTCAATTGATAAATTTCTAAGTCCAAAAAGAGGGGATGTAGGTATAGGGAGATGACAATCTTATAGACCAAGCCTTCTCAGATGGTATTCAATTGAAAAATTCTAAGTCCAAACTAGAGGGGACGTAGTTATAGGTAGATGAGGATCCTACAGAACAAGGCAAGTCAATGTGTATTCAATTGAAAATTTCTAAGTCCAAAAAGAGGGGATGTAGGTATAGGTAGATGACAATCCTATAGACCAAGGCAAGTCAACGTGTATTCAATTGAAAATTTCTAAGTCCAAACAAGAGGAGACGACAAGCTTCTGGGCTTGACCATTACTCCTGATCTTAAATGGAACACGTATATCAAATCTGTTGCCAAGGCCGCTGGAAAAATGGTGGGATCTTTCTATCGATCCAGTAGATATCTCACTGCTGATGCTATTCTCTATCTATATAAGAGCCAGGTACGTCCAAGGATGGAATACTGTTGCCACATCTGGGCAGGAGCTGCTAGAAAGGACTTGTCCTGCCTTGATAGAGTTCAAAATAGACTTCGTAGCCTCGTAGGAGATGTCCTTTTCTCCTCCTTGCAACCTCTATCTCACAGAAGAGATGTTGCGAGTTTGTCTCTGATGTATCGTTATTTTCATGGAAAGTGTTCAACTGAGCTTCAATCTATGGTCCCCCCTCACCAAACTTTCACAAGAAACACTCGTCTAGCTGTAAACACTATCAATAATTTCCCCCACTCTTTATCTGTGCCTAAACCTAAACGTAGATTCCATGAACAAAGCTTCTTTCTTAGAACTGCACGCCTGTGGAATTGTCTTCCGTTTTCCTGCTTTCCGGCTGACTACAATATGGTTTTGTTCAAGTCTAAAGTAAATAAGTTCTTGATGAGCCGTTCCATATAAGTTATTAAATTTACCAAATTTTCATTACTAATGATTACTATATTGACCAACTTCTACTGTACACTCTTTAACCCTTATCCTTGAGTGGCCTCTGGGCCTTGATAATGTGGTGATGCCTTTGTAAAAAAAAAAAAAAAAAAAAAAAAAGACGTAGGTATAGATAGATGAGGATCCTATAGACCAAGCCTTCTCAGCGTGTATTCAATTGAAAATTTCTAAGTCCAAACAAGAGGGGATGTAGGTATAGGTAGATGACAATCCTGTAGACCAAGGCATCTCAGATTGTATTCAATTGAAAATTTCCAAGTCCAAACAAGAGGGGATGTAGGTATAGGTAGTTGAGAATCCTATAGACCAAGCCATCTCAGCGTATATTCAATTGAAAATTTCTAAGTCCAAACCAGAGGGGATGTAGGTATTGGTAGATGACAATCCTATAGACCAAGGCATCTCAACGTGTATTCAATTGAACAATTTCTAAGTCCAAACAAGAGGGGATGTAGGTATAGTATTTACTTCGTTCTTAAATTTTTATTTTTTTAAAAATTAGTTGTACTGAAAATATCAGATGTTTAAAAAAATTATTAAAAAGAAAAAAGCTTAAAATCCTATTAACTCTTTATATGCGAATGGTCTTCTTTTTTTTTTTTAATGTAATTTTGTACTTTCACCTAACAATAACGACTTGAAAATGTCTCTATTTTCAGATGCATGAGGGTGAGAGAGAGAGAAAAGAGAAAGAGGGTGAGAGGGAGAGAGAGAAGAGGGTGAGAGAGAAGAGGGTGAGAGAGAGAAGAGAAGAGAAAGAGGGTGAGAGAGAGAGAAGAGAAGAGAAAGAGGGTGAGAGAGAGAGAAGAGAAAGAGGGTGAGAGAGAGAGAAAAGAAAGAGGGTGAGAGAGAGAAGATAAAGAGGGATGGAGAGAGAGAGAGAGAAGAGAAATGGGGATGGAGAGAGAGAGAAGAGAAATGGGGATGGAAAATTAATTTCACCCGTAAATTTTCCGTTTTTATTATTTAAATTTTTATTAAATTCGTTTTTAAAATTTTGTTTTTTAACAAATTAATTAGTTACTATTAAAATATCTGATGTTAAAAAAATTATATTATAATTCTTTAAAAAAAAAACTTACTATTATAACAGAATTATAAAATATTCGGATATGTATTACCGTGACATAGGCTGACATATATTCAGTGGGTTTTTAACAGTATTGTGTATAGGTTTTTTTTTTATTTTTAACTCATTTTCCTAAACTTACCGTGTCAAATAGAGAGTCGGGGCCATTTTTAATTTTCCAATACATCGGTAAACACTGTATGTTTTTCGAGCTGAATAAACATGCTACATTAAATAAAAACACTAAACACATATCCAGTTAGGTAGAAAAGTAATTTTGATGACATTTATTTATTTATTTATTTTATTTTTTTACACTGTGGTCAACACTTATCAAGGCCCGGAAGCAACTCAGGGATAAGGGTTATTGCAAGTACGTTAGTGTGGAGATTTATTGAAGTGTTTACTTGAGGTAGCGGTTCATTAGGAATTTGTTTACGTTGGACTTGAAAACATCCAGGTTGTAGTCAGGTGGGAAGCAGGCAGACGGAACAGAGTTCCACAGGCGTGCAGTTCTAAGAAAGAAGCGAGTGGGGGGGAGGGAATTATTGATGGTGATTTTAGCTAGACGGGTGTTTCTTGTGAAAGTTTGGCTAGGATGGAGGCCAAAGATTGAAGCTCAGTCGAGCACTTTCCATGAAAATAACATAAGAAAGAGGTTGCAGGAAAGAGAAAAGGACATCTGATTTTTTTTTTTGTCTTTTTTTTTTTTTTTACATAGGCATCACCACATTATCAAGACCAAGAGGCCACTCAAGGATAAGGGTTAAAGCGTGTACAGTAGAAATTGGACAATATAGTAATCATTAGTAATGAAAGTTCGGTAAATTTGATAACTTATATGGAACGGCTCATCAAGAACTTATTTACGTTAGACTTGAACACAACCATATTGTAGTCAGCCGGAAAGCAGGAAAATGGAAGACAATTCCACAGGCGTGCAGTTCTAAGAAAGAAACTTTGTTCATGGAAAAAAGTAGCCTCGTAGGAGATGTCCTTTTCTCTTCCCTTCAACCTCTATCTCACAGAGATGTTGCGAGTTTGTTTCTGATGTATCAATATTTTCATGGAAAGTGTTCGACTGAGCTTCAATCTATGGTCCCCCCTCGCCAAACTTTCACAAGAAACACTCGTCTAGCTATAAACACTATCAATAATTCCCCCCACTCTTTATCTGTGACTAAACCTAAACATAGATTCCATGAACAAAGCTTCTTTCTTAGAACTGCACGCCTGTGGAATTGTCTTCCGTTTTCCTGCTTTCCGGCTGGTCTTCAAGTCTAACGTAAACAAGTTCTTGATGAGCCGTTCCATAGAAGTTATCAAATTTACCAAATTTTCATTACTAATGATTACTATATTGTCCCATTGACTACTGTACACTCTTTAACTCTTATCTTTGAGTGGCCCCTTGGCCTTGATAATGTGGTGATGCCTATGTAAAAAAAAAAAAACCCTCTTTTGTAACCATTCCTTACTTTAATAACAACAAAGGATTATATGGTGGGACCGTTCTACTGCCGCAGTAGATATCTCACTGCTTATGCCATTCTTAACTTAAGGGCCAAGTACTGTTGCCACATCTGGGCAGGAGCTGCTAGAAACAACTTATCCTGCTTGACAGACTACAAAATAGACTTTGTAGTTTAGTGAGGGATGCCCTTTTCTCTTCCCTGCAACCTCTTTCCCACAGAAGAGACGTTGCGAGCCTGTCTGCTTTATCATTATTTTCAGTTTGTCTCTGATGTATCGTTATTTTCATGGAAAGTGTTCGACTGAGCTTCAATCTATGCCCCCCCCCACCTTGCAAAACTTTCACAAGAAACACTAAACTAGCTGAAAACATTATCAATAATTTTCCCCACTCTTTATCTGTGCCTAAACCTAAACATAGATTCCATGATCAAAGCTTCTTTCTTAGAACTGCACGCCTGTGGAATTGTCTTCCGTTTTCCTGCTTTCCAGCTGTCTATAATATGGTTGTCTTCAAGTCCAACGTAAACAAGTTTCTTGATGAGCCGTTCCACTTAAGTTAACAAATTTACCGAACTTCCATTACTATCGATTACTATATTGTCCTTTTGACTACTCTACACTCTTTAACCCTTATCCTTGAGTGGCCTATCGGTCTTGATAAGTGGTGACGCCTATGTAAAAAAAAAAACCACTATCAATAATTCCCCCCCCTCTTTATCTGTAACTAAACCTAAACCTAAAGTGGGGGATCACTTTTCTATAATAAATAATAAGAAATAAGAAAGATAAAGATGTTGGTTTACATTACATTTGAACTTCTGCATATCAGTACAGTAAGGGAAGCAGGTAGAAGGAAGGGAATTCCGAAGTCTTCTAAGGAAGAAGCTATTAGAGTATAAAGCTTTCTGGCATTTAGGGACCTCAACAGTGAAGGGGTGTGATTTTGCCGCTGGGATATGTACATGGAGGCGGCCACTAAGAAGGTTGCGAGCCTGTCTGCTTTATCATTATTTTCATGGCAAGTGCTCGTCTGAGCTTCAATCTGTGATCCCCCCACCTCGCCAAACATTCACAAGAAAAACGCTCGTCTAGCTGAAACCACTATCAATAATTTACCCCACTCTTTATCTGTAACTAGCGGGGGTACCCAGCGTTGTCCGAGTGTTTGTTTCCGGGACGGGGGGGGGGAGTTTTAAAAAATGTTATGGTAGGTAAGTAGGAAGGATCAAACCCGGAGTCATGAGTAAAAGTAGGAAAATAAAGTGTGAAAAAAAACAAAAAAAAAAAAACATCTGCAACGTTAACAGTTCGGCCACCAAGAAAAGTCCATTCCAGTTGTTTAGGAAAAAAAAAAAAAAAACGACTACGGTAGGTCGGCGCGAACGTGAAAATATAATGTGAATTGTCCAGCACGCTAACCACTACGCCACAGAGCACTGCAGCTTAGTTTAGTGATTTTAAATAACTTCACATGAAAGAACTACGAAGCCAAACCGGTGTTCTCTTCTCAACTGTTCCTTGTGGACGATCCCCAAACGGTGTTAAGTGGTGGCAGGGGGAGGAGGAATTTATTAGAGAGAAAATATTTTACCACTTCCATTGATCTTAACCGATTTTGGCCGTGACTTCTCAGCAGAAAAAGTATAGAAATCTAAGATTATCGAGGAATTTGAGAAATAATAAGCCTATAACACACCTCAGATATTGTTCTGCCGATTGTGCATATTATATTTGCATGAAATATCTTGAATTTTAATCCTATTAAGGTCAAAATCAGACGCGAAAAAATGAGTTCATTTTATTTATATAGAGACTAAACCTAAACGTAGATTCCAAGAACAAAGCTTTTGGAACTCTTCCATTTTCCTGCTTTCCAGCTGACTACAATATGGTACAGAATAGTAAAAATAGTAAAAAAAAAAAAAAACCCTCCACATGTTAAGAATGGCTTTCTAAATAATAACTCTCTTTGGTTTCCATGCTTTCAAGCTGACTACAATATTTTTTGTACCTTTTCTCCACGTTAAAAAAAATGACCCTGGTGTCTAACTCTGTCCCGTGGGGGGGGGGGCATTGTAAATAGGGACTACTGCACACTCTTTAACCCTTATCCTTCAAGTCCAATGTAAACAAGTTCTGGATGAGCCGTTCCCCTTAAGTAATCCAATTTACCAAATTTACACTACTAACGATTCCTATGATATTGCCCCATTTAACCCTTATCCTCGAGGGGCCCCTGGGCCTTGATAAGTGATAACTCCTATAAAAGTACTAAAAAAAATAGATTCCATGAACAAACTTTCCTTCTAAGAACTGCACGCCTTTGGAACTCTGTTTAGTTTGCCTGCTCTCCAGCCGACTACAATATGGCCATCTTCAAGTCCAATGTAAATAAGTTCTTGATGAGCCGTTCCTCTTAAGTAATCCAATTTACCAAATTTACACGACTAACGATTCCTATGATATCGTCCCATTTTTGGTCAAGACGGCGGCTCGGGCGGCTAGCTGTGATGGTCTTGTTACTGAACATGAGGTCATTACTGCGTTGAAGCAGGTCGGCTACAACAAATCCCCAGGGCTTGATGGTTTACCCTACGAGTTCTACTTGAGGCTGTCGCCCATGTTGGTCCCTATTCTGAAGGATATGTTCAACCATTGGTTTGCTCGGGGTTCCATCCCTGGACAGGTGACCAAGGGAGTGATCACATTGCTGAGGAAAGGTCAACGGCATGGTGGGGTGGAAAATTTTGACGATTTTAGGCCCTTGACTCTGCTAAACACAGAGTTAAAGATTTTGGCAAAGATTCTTGCGAATCGTTTGCAGGTTGTCATCACTGACTTGATCGAACCGGACAAGACTTATGCTGTGAAGGGGAGATCGATTCAAGACAATTTGCATTTGATATGCTCGATCATAGAGGGGACAGAAGACGACGCTGAAGCCGCGCTGATCAGTTTAGATCAGTCCAAGGCATTCGATAGGGTCAACCATCGGTTCCTGGGAGCTGTGCTAGAGGCCGCCGGATTTAATCCGGACTTCCGCAAGTGGATCTTTGTCCTGTATGATAGGCTGACGGTAGCGGTGCAGATCAACGGTAAGCTGTCGGAGTCATTCGCTGTCTCTCGGTCGGTGCGTCAGGGTTGTCCGCTGTCGCCTCTGTTGTACGTCCTGGCGTTGGAACCCCTCTTTCGCAAGTTAAGGGACGAGGCGGCTACGCCAGTCCTGCACGGAATAGCCCTCCCTGGAGGCACACGAGCCAGGGTTTCCGCGTTCGCTGATGACGTCACCGTGTTCGTGTCTTGCCACACGGACGTTCAAGCGGTGGTCGAGGCGCTCGCTCGATACGAAGAAGTCACGGGCCATCTTCAACCGCAGCAAGTCTGTCGGCCTGCGGTTGGGGGCCTGGACCGGGGTAAACTCGCTTCCAGGTATTTTCAGCTGGACCGATGGACCGGTCCGTATTCTCGGTGTCTGGTTTGGACCGGGACTTCAGCTGGAAAAGAATTGGTCGGAAGTATATGGCAAGGTCAAATCGTCGGTGAAGACTTGGATTGGAAGGAAATTGTCCTTGAAGGATCGGGCGGAGGCGTGTGCTACATACGTCTTTCCGCTCATCCTTTACCGATTGTCTGTACTTCCTCTCCCTGCAGAACGACTAACCCGCTTGCAAAGGCGCCTCGATTTACTATTGTGGAACGATGGTAAGCATTATGTCTGCAGAGAGGTCTGTGTCCAGAGGCCGAGCGAGGGAGGCCTGGGTCAGCACAGTCTCTTGTGTCATAGAAATGCCGAGAGATTGGCTTTCCTGGGTCGTTCGCTTGAAGAAGACGCTCCTTGGGTCCCTGTGGTTGAGAACTCGTTTCCCAATCTCAAACCCAACCCCTCGGTAGAAGGTTGTCGTAGACCGAGGGGGGAGTCTAAGTTCTTCTCCGAATGCCGGACCGCTCTTAGAGCTTTGCCGGGGACCAGTGTCCTCGATCAGCCAAGGAAGAAACTATATCGGGAGCTAGTGGAGTGGACCGCGAAGGATCCACTTTGTAGGCGGATGGGATGGTCGATCAAGGTTGTCCGTTCTCATTGGAGTTGGGCGCCGGGACAGGAGATTCTGAACAACTCGGAATTTTCCCTAACCTGGCGACTGGTCCGTAACGCGCTGCCCCTTCTCGACGAACTCTGCCGGTATAAAGAAAATACGAGCGGCTTCTGTCCGCGCTGTGACGAACATGAGCCCGAAACGATCGGGCACGCGTTTTTTAGTTGCAGCCGGATCCAGCCCTTATTGGAGTATGTCGAGGGGGTAACGGCTCGCATCAATGCCGAATGTCTGCTCGATCTCGACGAAGGTTTTTTTGTGTACAACATGGAGCCGCCATTCCCCAGGGAGGAAAGAATGGTTGTCCTGGCGATCCTGGCAGTAGCGCGCATGGTGATTTGGATCACGCGCCTCAAGTTGGTCCACGAAGGGACATCTGTTCCGGATCAGGATCTGATCGTTTACTTTAAACATCTGCTTAAAGTAAAGATCAGATGCGATTGGAGGAGGTTGCCTAGAGTGGAATTTGACAAGAGGTGGGTGCACAGCACTAGTTTGTGCATCCGTCGAGGAGCCAAGTTTCAATACGTGTTCCCTCCTTAAGCATGGCACGGGCGGTGCTGGGGCCTTCGGAACCCATCCCGCTTAGGTTCTAGCTAAGAAAAACTTAAGAAGACTCTTGACTGGTGGTATAAATGAGATCCTGTTCCTGATTTTATTTTTTGGTACTAGAGAACCTCTGAGTCTGCCCATCCCCTTTGTGCCACATCCTTGCTTTTTCAACATCCCCGGTCACTCCCCTACTCAGAGGTCACCTTCCAACCCCCCTCCACCCGTTGCTTTGTTTTCTCCCACTGCCATTAAGAAATTTTCCCCAATCCCCATTAGGGATCGCCCTGCTTGTTTTCGGTTCCCCAGAAAACAGTGGGGGAGGGGGGATCTAGTCACCTAGATTAGTACAGGGGGGTCTCACTAACAACCCAGTAGGATTTATCTTTTGTTTTGGATATGAACACTTTTAATTAGTTTTCCCCTCTCCACGAGCAATCCTTTTCTTAATTCAAAAACTTTTTTATTTACCAACTAGCGGGGGTACCCGGCGTTGCCCGAGTGTTTGTTTCCGGGATGGGGGGGGGGGAGTTTTAAAAAAATGTTATGGTAGGTAAGTAGGAAGGATCAAACCCGGAGTCATGAGTAAAAGTAGGAAAATAAAGTGTGAAAAAAAAACAAAAAAACAAAAAAAAAACATCTGCAACGTTAACAGTTCGGCCACCAAGAAAAGTCCATTCCAGTTGTTTAGGAAAAAAAAAAAAAAAAAAAAAAAAAACGACTACGGTAGGTCGGCGCGAACGTGAAAATATAATGTGAATTGTCCAGCACGCTAACCACTACGCCACAGAGCACTGTAGCTTAGTTTAGTGATTTTAAATAACTTCACATATAAATAATTATTACCAAAGGCAATAAATGCTATTTTTGTTTTTACTTACATGAATCCGTTTACTTTATGTTTGAAAGTATCCATCCTGGGCCCAACTCTTTTCCTGATCTACATTAATGATCTTCCAAATCATATCCTTACATCATTTGTAGACATTTATGCTGACGACACTACCATTTATGGTACCACATCTAAGACAGTAAACGACCAAGTTCTCTCCAATTCTCTCTCCTCTGATCTTGAGCACGTAGTACAATGGGGAAAGGAGTGGCTGGTTACTTTTAATGCATCTAAAACCAAACTTCTCTCTTTACATCATCAACATTCTAATCCACATTTGTCATCAATTGAAATGAATGGCTCTCGTCTTCAGGAGGCCTCAAGTTTTGACAAGCTTCTTGGCTTGACCATTACTCCTGATCTTAAATGGAACACGTATATCAAATCTGTTGCCAAGGCCGCTGGAAAAATGGTGGGATCTTTCTATCGATCCGGTAGATATCTCACTGCTGATGCTATTCTCTATCTATATAAGAGCCAGGTACGTCCAAGGATGGAATACTGTTGCCACATCTGGGCAGGAGCTGCTAGAAAGGACTTGTCCTGCCTTGATAGAGTTCAAAATAGACTTCGTAGCCTCGTAGGAGATGTCCTTTTCTCCTCCTTGCAACCTCTATCTCACAGAAGAGATGTTGCGAGTTTGTCTCTGATGTATCGTTATTTTCATGGAAAGTGTTCAACTGAGCTTCAATCTATGGTCCCCCCTCGCGAAACTTTCACAAGAAACACTCATCTAGCTATAAACACTATCAATAATTTCCCCCACTCTTTATCTGTGCCTAAACCTAAACATAGATTCCATGAACAAAGCTTCTTTCTTAGAACTGCACGCCTGTGGAATTGTGTTCCGTTTTCCTGCTTTCCGGCTGACTACAATATGGTTGTGTTCAAGTCTAAAGTAAATAAGTTCTTGATGAGCCGTTCCATATAAGTTATCAAATTTACCAAATTTTCATTACTAATGATTACTATATTGACCAATTTCTACTGTACACTCTTTAACCCTTATCCTTGAGTGGCCTCTGGGCCTTGATAATGTGGTGATGCCAATGTAAAAAAAAAAAAAAAAAAAACTATGAAGCCAAACCGGTGTTCTCTTCTCAACTGTTCCTTGTGAACGATCCCCAAACGGTGTTAAGTGGTGGCAGGGGGAGGAGGAATTTATTAGAGAGAAAATATTTTACCACTTCCATTGATCTTAACCGATTTTGGCCGTGACTTCTCAGCAGAAAAAGTATAGAAATCTAAGATTATCGAGGAATTTGAGAAATAATAAGCCTATAACACACCTCAGATATTGTTCTTCCGTTTGTGCATATTATATTTGCATGAAATATCTTGATTTTTAATCCTATTAATGTCAAAATCAGACGGGAAAAAATGAGTTCATTTTATTTATATAGAGATGAAATTTAACTTTATTTTTTCACACATGCACATACACACACAAAATTAATATATTTAAAAAAAAAAAAAAAAAAAAAAATGCATACACAAACACACAGACAACTGTTTATTAATTGTAAATATGGTTTTGATTCTTAAACGCTGGGGATTTATTAGTTAATTCAAGATCCATAGAGTGAATGAGGTATTTTGGTAAATGTTGCCAGTCAAGAGTAAGACTCCAAAGTCTACATTTATTACTTTTTAATCACTTTAGTCACAAAGACCCTGAACCCTTCCCCTCCCCGATCTCTTGTAGGGCCTTGTGCCTAATTTTGTTGTTTGATAATCTTTTGTTTTTTTTGTATTTACAAAATTTTAAAAGCAATAAAATATATAAACAAGATCAAAGTGTAGTATCTGTTCTTCAGATGCTGCACTTCATTTTCTTGTTCTCTTTCGGTGGAGAAGTCCTTCACGACTGAGACAATTGTTTATTTTTGTACCTTTTCTCCACGTTAAAAAACGACCCTGGTGTCTAACTCTGCCCCGTGGGGGGGGGGCATTGTAAATAGGGACTACTGTACACTCTTTAACCCTTATCCTCGAGTGGCCTCTGGGCCTTGATAAGAGATTATTCCTTTGTTAAAAAAAAAAGGTTAATAACAATGCTGATGCTGGATTTTTTTTAACCCCCCCCAAACAATTTTGGTTTACAGTACGTTTGAACTTCTGCATATCAGTACAATTAGGGAAGCAGGCAGCAGGAAGGGAATTCCGAAGTCTAGCTGTTCTAAGGAAGAAGCTATTAGAGTATAAAGCTTTCTGGCATTTACGGACCTCAACAGTGAAGGGGTGTGATTTTGCCGCTGGGATATGTACATGGAGGGGGGGGACGCAAGTGCAATGAACACATTCCATTAAAATATTTGTAAAACAGGCACAAAGACACAACACTGAGGTGATGGGACAGGAGTTGGAGCTTAGTTGACAAAGTGGGACCAATTAGATTGGAGACTTTTCGGGACTTTATCTAAATGTTTGTTTACATTACATTTAAACTTCTGCATATCAGTACAGTGAGAGAAGCTGGTAACAGGAAGGGAATCCCAAAGTCTAGCTGTTTGAGGGAAGAAACTATTAGAGTAGAAAGCTTTCTGATATTTAGAGACAACAACAGTGAAGGGGTGAGATTTTGTTGCTAAGCGGGTCTATCGGGGATATGTATGTCAAGGGAGGGGTACAAGTGAAACAAGTTCATCAGAACACATTCCATTAAAATATTTGTAAAACGGGCGCAGTGATGCAACATTGCGGTGATGGGACAGGGGCTGGAGCTTAGTTGATAAAGTGGGACCGATTAGGTTGGAGACCCATTTCTGGACCCTATCCAAGAGGGAGAGACTAGTGGTAGATGCACCAGCCCAGATATGGCAACAAAACTCCATGCATGTACGAATGGTGGCCTTGTAGATGTGTAGGGGACTAGGATATATATGTACCTGTCATAGAATGAAGATGTCATATTCCAAAAATCATGTAAATTAAGTGTTTCTTTTTTAACTGAGAAAATCAAATTTTATGACTAAGCAACATGTACTGATTTGATTGGCCATGATGTTGTAGGGGACTAGGATATATAAATACCCCAATCCCGTTACAAAAGAATAATGAAACGAATGGGAATTGAAGGAAACGAAGACTCAATTAATGGATAAGATAAACGTCGTTTATTTGCTGTTGAAAGAAATGAACGTTTTAGTTATAACATGTCCGCGCGTATGTAACCAATGTTCGTTGCAGGACTGGTGTTGTAGCAAGAAAAGGAAATGTGTTTTCATCTCAAGTTCGGGTCAGTATCGTTTGTTCGCGTGTGGGAAGAGAAATAAATGCTGTAGGAAAATTGAGAATGGTAGTCCAACGTGTAAACAAAGAAGAGGATATTAGAGTTGTCATCAGTTAGTAGTCAGCTACGCGAAGGTGTTCTCAGGGAACAGTAGTAGATAGAGAGAGAAAGAGTGAGAATGTATACATACAGTCTTTAGCTCGTGCCCCATACATAGTCGCAGGGGTGTTGACGACGCGCGAGCGTGCGCGCGCCTCCCAAAGGAAAGGCGATTGGTTAGCCCAACCTCTCTAGCCGAGAGCTAGTCCTAAAAAGGATTAGAAACAGCTTGTCTCCTTGTTTTATACTCGTTTCCAGAGTGTCTTTTGTGCATGTGTATTTCCTTAGAAAGCGGAAGTGACGTCGTCCATGTGTGTGTTCGTGTTCGCGTGTGTGAGTACATGTGTATACGTAAGCGTGTGTATATACACGTGAATGTGAGTGTATGTACGCGAACGTGAATATGTGTACATGTGTGGATGTGGGCGCGTATGTTTGCGTGCGCGTATGTATATGGCATAGCTTGAAATGTGAATGTGTGTTTTGTGTGAGACTTGGAAAAGGCTCATACAGATGTACAGGATAGTCTCGGATGTGAGTAGTTTTCTAGCTCGGTAGAGGGAATCTACCTTTTTGCAGCAGCCTTTGCAATGTCCTCACTATATTTGTTCCAGTTAATATTGCCTGTGAATGTTAAGCCGAGGTTTTTGAAGGTACAATCCTCAAGAAATTGCCATGGATATCGGTGGTTGAAGAGTGGAATTATAGTGTACTGGTCTTACTAGCATTAAATGTTAACCTCCGTACCGCGAAGGAGGAAAATGGTGGCCTTGAGTAGTCGTGAGTAGTCTTCTAGCTCGATATCTATACTATTAATAAAATTTTAAACGTTTATTTATTTATTTATTTATTTATTAAAACTTTCGAACGGATGCACCGAATTGAAATTTTCTTTTTTCCCTGAAAGGTGTGAGCTCCTTATCTATATATGGTTCGTAACAAAACAACGCCGAGTTACACAAAAAGACTGAAATAAGGGTTTTGTGGCCGTTTCGTGCAATATCGAAAAAGTTACCTACCCATGTCAACGGAATTTAGCACTGTCTGTATACAGTCGCGGAAACATTTTTCGGCATATGGACAGGATTTGTGGCGCAATGGATAACTCGTCTGACTACGTATCAGAAAAATCCAGGTCCAAATCCTGGCCAGTTCGTAAAAATTTTAACCATCCTTTTATCCAACGTTTACTCATTATCCTTACCCTTAATTAGGGTATTTTTGTTTTTTCGGTGATTTTGTTTTGTGAATATGGGAATTTCCCATACTCTGAATTCACAGGGTAAGCGTTGATGGTAAGACGATGTTGAGTGTACTTGATTTTGAGTGCATTTGATGTTGAGTGTAATTGATGTTGAGTGTAATTGATGTTGAGTGTAATTGATGTTGAGTGTAATTGATGTTGAGTGTAATTGATGCAATTGATGTTGAGTGTAATTGATGTAATTGATGTTGAGTGTAATTGATGTTGAGTGTAATTGATGTAATTGATGTTGAGTGTAATTGATGTAATTGATGTTGAGTGTAATTGATGTAATTGATGTTGAGTGTAATTGATGTTGAGTGTAATTGATGTAATTGATGTTGATGTAATTGATGTTGAGTGTAATTGATGTTGAGTGTAATTGATGTTGAGTGTAATTGATGTTGAGTGTACTCAATTTCGTGCTTGACTCGGCGTTGTGTGTGCCGACGCGGCGCAGCCGCTACTTAAAAATATATTTCCGCGAATTTTTTACCTTTGCTGTAATCGTATTTGCCATGGATATCGGTGGTTGAAGAGGCGGCTTGGTAATTGTTACCAGGAGAGCAGCTTAGTCTTACTAGCATTAAATGTTAACCGCGAAGGAGGAAAATGGTGGCCTTCTAAAGGTACAGGACACTCTTAGGCGAGTAGTCTTCTAGCTCGATAAAGGGAACCCACCTTCTTTGCAGCAGCCTTTGCAATATCCTCTATGTATTTATTCCAGTTCATATTGCCCGCAAATGTAAGGCTGCGGAGTTTTAAGGAAGAATTCTCAGGTAGGGAGCTATTTGTCATGGCTATAGGTGGTTGGAGAGGCGTCTTGTAATTGTTAAAGGAGAGCAGCCCCCATTCAACCACATTCTGCTCGAAACCGTACCGCGAAGGAGGAAAAGAACGGGAATAAAATAAAATTAAAAAAAAAAAAACGTGACGTCTTTGCCGTTACGTCCACCGCCAAAGAGAAAGTGGCAAAGGTTTAAATTAAGGCTAGTCAATCGAAAAGAGGGGCTGACTTTCGCAAATATCGGCGAGAAAAGCGACCCTCTCCTTGTAGAAAATTTGGGTGTGAAGCAATTATTGTTTTTAGCCAATTTTTCGATATTTGTCGTCCGATAGATCGTCTTCAAAATGATACCAGAAGATATCTCACTACTGATGCAATTCTCTATCTATATAAAAGCCAAGTACGGCCAAGGATGGAATACTGTTGCCATATCTGGGCAGGAGCTGCCAAAAACAGCCTATCATGCCTTGACAGAGTACAAAATAGACTTCGTGGTTTAGTGGGGGATGCCCTTTTCTCTACCCTGCAACCCCTCTCCCACAGAAGAGACGTTGCGAGCCTATCCTTGTTTAATCGTTATTTTCATGGCAGGTGCTCGTCTGAACTCCAATCCCTGGTCCCCCCTCGCCAATCTTTCACGAAAAACACCCGTCTAGCTGAATCCACTGTGAAAAATTTCCCCCACTCTATATCTGTGCCTAAATCAAAACGCGGATTTCATGAGCAAAGCTTCTTTCTTAGAACTGCACGCCTGTGGAACTCTGTTCCGTCTGCCTGCTTCCCTCCGGACTACAACTTGGATGTCTTCAAGTCCAATGTTAACAAATTCCTAATGAACCGCCCCCTTAAGTAAACACTCCATGAAATCTCCACACTAACGTAATGTACTTACAATAACCCTTATCCCTGAGTGGCTTCCGGGCCTTGATAAGTGGTGATCACTGTGTAAAAAAAAAAAAAAAAAAAAAAAAAAAAAATACCAGTCTCGTGAAAATCCGTCACCCCTGTCGAAAGTTTTACAGACATACAAACATACATACATACATACATTTAAACAGATAAGTGAGATTTATATTATATTGGACTCGATGTATAGTATTGTGTCCACCGTTGCGAGAGCCTGGGTGAAGAAACTCGTGCGTTGCTAGGTGTATCGGAATTTTTGTAGGAATTTTTGACACCCCTAACACGAAACTGCAAATAAAATATAAAAAAAACTCGTAATTTCTCTTTTAAAAACGGGTTGTTTATTTTCTTTATGGATTATACTTCCAAAATAAACTATTAAAGTTGTTTTAAAATTAATAGAAATTTTTTATTTTTTAAAAAACAGTAATGAAATTAATTGAATGTTACGAGTTAACTATTTTTCAATTTTTAAACTTTAAAAATCTATCAAAATTTTTCTATTGATTCTATTTTTACGATATTTTCAGGGTCAATGTGAAATTTTATGTTCTTTCCAATAAACCGAATATAATATTTTAGACGAACGTTTTTTTTTTTAATTCACGCCCCCCCCCCATTTTTAAATGTCTATTAAAAAGTAAATAATCAATTTACTCACCAAAGTTTTATATATCACAAGTTGAAGATAAAAGATCAATAAATAATATATTCAAATTTAAAGCAAAAAAAGTAGTGTTTTTTTAGAAATTTACCTGTAAAGTCCGAAGTTTTAAACCTTTTTTTTTAAAAAAAAAAAAAAAAACACGTTGTTTTTTTATTTTTATTTTTTTAATGAAACCTTGGTCCTTGCTCCTTTTAATTGAAAAAAAAAAATTAGGGCTTGAATTACATTTTTCGAGGAGTTATAAGCTTGGAAAGATAGCGGGTGGAATTATTCAATAGTTTTCACGAAATTTCTGACACTGCTAGTGCGTTGCCCAAGCGGCACGAGTGACACTTGACCAGAGTCGGTAGAACCCAAGGAAAGACAAGGTCGATACGTTGGTACCGACTCTGGCTGCAGGAGATGGCCGTTGGCTAATAAGAAGCGCATCCGACCTTTGATAGGTCTTGTTTTTGGTCCTGTTGGGTGTCCCCACACCCTCCTCACCCAGGTTACCCCGGGCGTGGGGGTGGGGCCGGTTTAGTCGCCGACGACCCGACCATGAGGTTACATGGCACCAGTGGAAGTCTAAGACTCAGCTGACACAAATATTGATTAAGATGATTTTAAAAAGTTAAAAAAAAAAAAAAAAACTGTCATCTAAGCTTCAGCCTCTGTCCCATCGACGAAATGTTGTCCTACAAGTATTTTAATGGTGGATACCCCTCCCTCGACTTAACTACCCCGGACAACCCCGACAGGCAGCAAAATCCCACCCCTTCACAGTAGAAATCCTTAGATGTAAGAAAACCTCTGTTCCGTCTGCCTGCTTCCCACCGGACTACAACTTGGATGTCTTCAAGTCCAATGTTAACAAATTCCTAATCAACCGCCCCCTTAAGTAAACACTTCATCAAATCTCCACACTAACGTAATGTACTTGCAATAACCCTTATCCCTGAGCGGCTTCCGGGCCTTGATAAGTGGTGATCACTGTGTAAAAAAAAAACAAAAAACAAAAAAAAACCTTCTGCTAGACTTTGGAACTCCGTTCCGGGATTCTGCTTTCCCAACTGTACTGACATGCAGAAGTTCAAGTGTAATGTGACCAGACGTCTTGCTGCTCAACTCCCTACATAGTATCCCTGCAAGTTATGTCCCTGATAGTAGCCCCCTACATCAAAGTGGCATTGTGCTTTGTCTGGGGTGAAAATGGAAATTTAAAAAAAATTAAAAAAAATAACTTTTCCCATTATAGTGATGGTAATGCTGATATGCTGTAGTGTAGGCACCGCCAAAACTGAGGGGGGGGGGGGAAGTTTAGTACTTTTTGACGGACCGTCTTTTTAAAAATCTACCAAAAATCAGGTAATATCCAATCAATACGAAATTTTCAGACATTATTAAGAGAAGAATGAACTTTATAACAGTGTACTTGTTTTTCATAAACGATATTTATATATATATTTTTTTTTTTTTGCTTACAACTCCCCCCTCTTGTTTTGAAGTGGGAACAAATATGCTTAAAATAATCATCTGAAACTAAACACAACATATTGTGTTGTTGTAAGGGACAGAATTATAGATTAAAAAAAAAAAAAAAAAAAAATTGTTTGCATACCTTATTTTGACGTCTGAATATCAGAACTTCGATTGTGTTTAATTATCCCGCTTTTGAGTTTTGAAGTGTGAAATTCGGTGAATATGTTAAGTAAAATAATTTATTTAAGTTAAGCAAAACAAAAAAAAAATTTTTTTAATATTTATACGAAAAAAGCCATTTTAAAATCTTTGATAAATAAATTAATTTCTTTTTAGTGAGCCGATGACCATTATTAAACACGGTATGCTTTGAAGAATCGATACAAAAAAAAAAATTCGATAAATATTGTGCCCTTTGTGTTAAAAATAGCATCATTTTTTTCGATCCAGTTAGAAAACGTTTGCCGCCTTTCGACTATGGTGGACCAAACGCGCTGAAATATTTTTTTTTATTCTGCTTTAAGTTGCCCCCCCCCCATTTTGGAGAGCCTGACCCCCACACACATACACATTAAAAACCAAACTCATACAAATGGTCACCCATCTGGTACTGGCCAGCCTCAGCGTTAATAATACATTGAAATTTTCGTCACTGAAAAATAAGTTTTTTTTTTTGTTTTTTTTTTGGCTTTTTGGTCTTCCGTAGTTTGCTTTTTATCAAGAACAAAACAAAAACAGCCTATCATGCCTTGACAGAGTACAAAATAGACTTCGTGGCTTAGTGGGGGATGCCCTTTTCTCTACCCTGCAACCCCTCTCCCACAGAAGAGACGTTGCGAGCCTATCCTTGTTTTATCGTTATTTCCATGATAGGTGCTCGTCTGAACTCCAATCCCTGGTCCTTTCACGAAAAACACCCGTCTAGCTGAATCCACTGTGAAAAATTTCCCCCACTCTATATCTGTGCCTAAATCAAAACGTGGATTCCATGAACAAAGCTTCTTTCTTAGAACTGCACGCCTGTGGAACTCTGTTCCATCTGCCTGCTTCCCACCTGACTACAACTTGGATGTCTTCAAGTCCAATGTTAACAAATTCCTAATGAACCGCCCCCTTAAGTAAACACTCCATGAAATCTCCACACTAACGTAATGTACTTGCAATAACCCTTATCCCTGAGTGGCTTCCGGGCCTTGATAAGTGGTGATCACTGTGAAAAAAACACAAAAAAACAAAAAAAAAACAAATGTAAAGTTTGTAAACAGAGTAATCAAATCGACTCGAAGTAACTGGTTGCCTATATGAATAAGTGGAATTATTTGAAATCCAGGTACTTATATTATAATATTTTTGCATATTCTCATAGAAAATCACCCGAAATCTTAGACAAGAAATAAACAAATTCTTTCAAAAACCTTTTTTTTTTTTTAACTATTTATATACGTTTTTTGTGCAAAACAAAAAATGCCAATTGTTAACTTTTGGGGAAAATTTAACATTTAAAATTTAATTAAAAATAGTAGAAAAAGTTTTACATTATTCTGTTTTCTATATGATAAAATTCAGGGTTTTATCTTTCTGGAAAAAAAAAAGTTACTCAGAAATAATGGATTTTAATAAATGTAATTTCGGGGTTTGTATTACTGTACACATAGATTCGAAAAAGTTGTCAAAAAACAAATATATAACAAATAAATGTTATCAAAGGCAAGATAAGTTACTTTTCTACCAAACTGGATATATTTTTCGTGTTTTTATTCAGTGTAACATGTTTATTCAGCTCGAAAAGCATACAGTGTTTACCGATGTATTGGAAAATTCAAAATGGCGGCCGACTCTCTCTTTAACACGGTAAGTTCGAAAAAAGGTGTTATAAATAATAAACTAGACAAAATACTGTTAGAAATTCGCTCAATATATGTTACCGTGACATAACTTGACATATATTCGGTGGTTTTTTAATAGCATTTTCTCTAGTTTATTATTTATTACACCTTTTTCCGAATTTACCGTGTTAAAGAGAGAGTCGGTCGCCATTTTGAATTTTCCAATACATTGGTAAACATGCTTTTCGAGCTGAATAAACATGTTAAATTGAATAAAAATACGAAAAATATATCCAGTTAGGTAGAAAAGTAACTTATCTTGCCTTTGATAACAAACCCGTAATTTCGTTTTAAAAAAACAACTTGATTTTTCGGCCATTTTTGGCGGTGCCTACTGTAGTGTTAGTAATGTTGTACTTTTTTTTGAGTTAGAGGTCAGAGTGGTGTTTTTTTTTTGTTTTTTTTTTTCTGGTGATATTTTTTTTATTTTTCTTAACTGTTTGTTTGACCTGTTTTCTATATCGAAAGGGAGCCAACAAGACTGATGTTGTCATGAAATTGGGTGTGAAGTACCTTTTTTTTTTCTTCTTTTTTTTTTAACCCTCTTCTTCTCCTCCCTTTCTCACCCCCCCCCCCCGCCTCGCTCTAATCCAGTTTTATGAAAGCTGCCAAGTTAAACCTTCTGTCTCCTTACTGAACATGTTGTTTTAACCGTTTTTTTTTTTCCCTTTCCTATGTGACCCCTTTTAAATAACCCTCCACCCACCCACACACACATAATCACATGCTAAGGACACACGCCTAGACTGGTAAAGGTGTCTTGTTTTTTTTTTGTTTGTTTTTGTTTTTGTTTTTTTTACAAAGTAACCACTTATCAGGGCCCGGCGGTTAATGATTGGTTTTTTTTTTTTTTTTTTTTTTTTTTTTTACATTTTCACCCCAAACAAGGCAAATTTCCACTTTGGTGTAGGGGGCTACTATCAGGGGCCTTCGGGACAAGATCAAAGTGTAGTATCTGTTCTTCAGATGCTGCACTTCTATTTCTTGTTCTCTTTCAGTGGAGGAGAAATCCTTCACGACTGAGACAATTTTTATTTTTGTACCTTTTCTCCACGTTAAAAAACGACCCTGGTGTCTAACTCTGTCCCGTGGGGAGGCATAGTAAATAGGTACTATCAGGGGCAACAACTACTGGGGTACTATGTAGGGATTTGGGCAGCAAGACGTCGGTTCACGTTACACTTGAACTTCTGCACGTCAGTACTGTTGGGGAAGCAGGGACCTGGAATGGAATTCCAAAGTCTAGCGGTTCTGGGGAAGAAACTATTGGAGTAAAAAGATCTTTTACATCTAGGGATCTCTACAGTGTGGGGGTGGGATTTAGCAGCCTGTCCGGTTTGTCGAGGGTGCTCACGTCGTGGGGGCACAAGTGATTGCAGTTCGTCAGAGCATTCACCACTAAAATACTTGTAGAAAAGGCAGAGGGATGCAACGTTTCGTCGATGGGACAGAGGCTGAAGCTTAGATGCCAGTTCAGGACCTATCAGGTTTGCGACTCTCTTTTGAACCTTGTCAAGGAGCGAGAGACTAGTAGCAGATGCACCAGCCCAAATATGACAGCAATACTCCATACATGGGCGAATGGTGGCCTTATAGAGGTACAGGATACTTTCAGGTGTTAGTAGTTGTCTAGCACGGTAGAGAGAGCCCACCTTTCTTGCAGCGGCCCTGGCAATGCCTTCAATGTAATTGTTCCAACTCATGTTTCCTGTGAACGTTAGGCCGATGAGTTTGAAAGATGTACTCTCAGATAAACAGTCGTTGGCCATTGCTATAGGTGGTAGAGAGGGTTTCTTGTAATTATTGAATGAAACTAGTTTAGTCTTGGCAGCATTAAACGCGACCAACCACTTTTGTCCCCATTCCACCACAGATTGGAGGTCTTCCTTGTACAGTGTCAATAAGAAAAAATATCATAGTAATAGTTAAGGCTACTGCGAAGAAGGTGGACTCCCTATAACATGCTAGAAAGTTACTTACACAAGCACTTATATCCCCTCAACATAAATACTTCCAACAATCAGCAAAATCCCACCCCTACACAGATATAAGAAAGCCTTCTAATAATTTCTTCCACAGAACTGCTAGACTTTGGAATTCCCTTCCGGGTTTCTGCTTTCTCAACTGTACTGACATGCAGAAGTTCAAGTGTAATGTGAACAGACATCTTGCTGCTCAACTCCCTTCATAATACCCCTGCAACTTATGTCCCCGATAGTAGCCCCCCCTACTTCAAAGTTGCACTGTGTCTTGTTTGGGGTGAAAATTGAATTAAAAAAAAAAAAAAAAAAAATTGGTACTTTCCTCTTATAGAGAATTGCATCTTACACCTGGCAGTATCTATAAGGCCACCATTCGCCCATGTATGGAGTACTGCTGTCACATCTGGGCTGGTGCATCTGCTACGTGACAAGGTTCAAAAGAGAGACGCCAATCTGATAGGTCCTGAACTGACATCTAAGCTTCAATCTCTGTCCCATCGACGAGATGTTGCATCCCTCTGCCTGTTCTACAAATACTTTAATGGTGAATGCTCTGACGAACTGCAAACACTTGTACCTCCCCGACGTAACTACCCCTGACAAACCCGACAAGCTACTAAGTCTCATCCCTTTACAGTAGAGATCCCTAGGTGCAAGAAAGCCTTTTACTCCAATAGTTTCTTCCCCAGAACTGCTAGACTTTGGAACTCCGTTCCGGGATTCTGCTTTCCCAACTGTACTGATATGCAGAAGTTCAAGTGTAATGTGAACAGACATCTTGCTGCTCAACTTCCTTCATAATACCCCTGCAACTTATGTCCCCGATAGTAGCCCACCTACTTCAAATTGGGGCTTTCCTCTTATAGAGAATTGCATGGTGTACTTGCTTAGTTTAATCAAAATATTAAAAAATGAAAATATGTAAAAAAAAAAAAATTACCATTATGGAATGAACTTCTCATTTAAAAAAAAACTGTCCCCCCCCCAAAAAAAAATGTTCTCCCCTCCCCCTCAAAATATGTCCTAAAAGAATGTCCGCCCCCCCCCAAATGTCCTCTTAAAAAAAAGACCTCACAAACAAAAAAAATGTTCTTCACTCCCCGCAAAAAATGTTCTTAAAAAAAAAAAAAAAAAAAAAAAAATGTCCTCCCCCACAAAAAAATGCCCCCCTCCAAAGTTCTCCTCAAACAAAAAAAAATGTCCTTACCACCACCACCCCTCCAAAAAAAATGCCCTCTCCAAAGAAGTCCTCCCCAAACAAAAAAATAATGTCCTCCAAAAAAAAATAAAATGGTTCCCCCCCCAAAGTCCCCCCCACCCGAACAAAAAAAATGTCATAAAAAACATTAAATAACAAAAATGCCCCCCCCCAAAATAATGCCCCCCTCCCAAAGTCCTCCTCAAACAAAAAAATGCCCCCCCCCAAAAAAAAATAATGCCCCCCCTCCCAAAGTCCTCCTCAAACAAAAAAATGCCCCCCCCCAAAAATATAATGCCCCCCCTCCCAAAGTCCTCCTCAAACAAAAAAATGCCCCCTCCCAAAGTCCTCCTCAATCAAAAAAATGTCCTCCCCCCCACCACCAAAAAAAACGCCCTCTCCAAACAAGTCCTCCCCAAACAGGAAAAAGTCTTCCAAAAAAAGCCCCCCACCCCCACCTCCCGAACAAAAAAAAATGTCCTAAAAAATTAACAAAAAAAATAATGCCCCCCCTCCCAAAGTCTTCCTCAAACAAAAAAATGCCCCCCCCCAAAAAATGCCCCCCCCCCCCCAAAAAAAATAATGCCCCCCTCTCCCAAAGTCCTCCTCAAACAAAAAAATGCCCCCCCCAAAATATAATGCTCCCCCCTCCCAAAGTCCTCCTCAAACAAAAAAATGTCCTCCCCCACCACCAAAAAAAACGCCCTCTCCAAACAAGTCCTCCCCAAACAACAAAAAAAAAATGTCCTCCAAAAAAAGTCCCCCCCCCCCCCCCGAACAAAAAAATGTCCTCCCCCACCACCAAAAAAAACGCCCTCTCCAAACAAGTCCTCCCCAAACAACAAAAAAAAAATGTCCTCCAAAAAAAGTCCCCCCCCCCGAACAAAAAAATGTCCTCCCCCACCACCAAAAAAAACGCCCTCTCCAAACAAGTCCTCCCCAAACAACAACAAAAAAATGTCCTCCAAAAAAAGTCCCCCCCTGAACAAAAAAATGTCCTCCCCCACCACCAAAAAAAACGCCCTCTCCAAACAAGTCCTCCCCAAACAACAAAAAAAAAATGTCCTCCAAAAAAAGTCCCCCCCCCCGAACAAAAAAATGTCCTCCCCCACCACCAAAAAAAACGCCCTCTCCAAACAAGTCCTCCCCAAACAACAAAAAAAAATGTCCTCCAAAAAAAGTCCCCCCCCCCCCCGAACAAAAAAATGTCCTCCCCCACCACCAAAAAAAACGCCCTCTCCAAACAAGTCCTCCCCAAACAACAAAAAAAAAATGTCCCCCCCCCCGAACAAAAAAATGTCCTCCCCCACCACCAAAAAAAACGCCCTCTCCAAACAAGTCCTCCCCAAACAACAAAAAAAAAATGTCCTCCAAAAAAAGTCCCCCCCCCCCGAACAAAAAAATGTCCTCCCCCACCACCAAAAAAAACGCCCTCTCCAAACAAGTCCTCCCCAAACAACAAAAAAAAAATGTCCTCCAAAAAAATGTCCCCCCCCCCCCCGAACAAAAAAATGTCCTCCCCCACCACCAAAAAAAACGCCCTCTCCAAACAAGTCCTCCCCAAACAACAAAAAAAAAATGTCCTCCAAAAAAAGTCCCCCCCCCCCCCCGAACAAAAAAATGTCCTCCCCCACCACCAAAAAAAACGCCCTCTCCAAACAAGTCCTCCCCAAACAACAACAAAAAAAATGTCCTCCAAAAAAAGTCCCCCCCCCCCCGAACAAAAAAATGTCCTCCCCCACCACCAAAAAAAACGCCCTCTCCAAACAAGTCCTCCCCAAACAACAAAAAAAAAATGTCCTCCAAAAAAAGTCCCCCCCCCCGAACAAAAAATGTCCTCCCCCACCACCAAAAAAAACGCCCTCTCCAAACAAGTACTCCCCAAACAACAAAAAAAAATGTCCTCCAAAAAAAGTCCCCCCCCCCCCGAACAAAAAAATGTCCTCCCCCACCACCAAAAAAAACGCCCTCTCCAAACAAGTCCTCCCCAAACAACAAAAAAAAATGTCCTCCAAAAAAAAGCCCCCCCCGAACAAAAAAATGTCCTCCCCCACCACCAAAAAAAACGCCCTCTCCAAACAAGTCCTCCCCAAACAACAAAAAAAAAATGTCCTCCAAAAAAAGTCCCCCCCCCCCCCGAACAAAAAAATGTCCTCCCCCACCACCAAAAAAAACGCCCTCTCCAAACAAGTCCTCCCCAAACAACAAAAAAAAATGTCCTCCAAAAAAAGTCCCCCCCCCCCCCCGAACAAAAAAATGTCCTCCCCCACCACCAAAAAAAACGCCCTCTCCAAACAAGTACTCCCCAAACAACAAAAAAAAATGTCCTCCAAAAAAAGTCCCCCCCCCCCGAACAAAAAAATGTCCTCCCCCACCACCAAAAAAAACGCCCTCTCCAAACAAGTCCTCCCCAAACAACAAAAAAAAATGTCCTCCAAAAAAAAGCCCCCCCCCGAACAAAAAAATGTCCTCCCCCACCACCAAAAAAAACGCCCTCTCCAAACAAGTCCTCCCCAAACAACAAAAAAAAATGTCCTCCAAAAAAAAGCCCCCCCCCGAACAAAAAAATGTCCTCCCCCACCACCAAAAAAAACGCCCTCTCCAAACAAGTCCTCCCCAAACAACAAAAAAAAAATGTCCTCCAAAAAAAGTCCCCCCCCCGAACAAAAAAATGTCCTCCCCCACCACCAAAAAAAACGCCCTCTCCAAACAAGTCCTCCCCAAACAACAAAAAAAAAATGTCCTCCAAAAAAAGTCCCCCCCCCCCCGAACAAAAAAATGTCCTCCCCCACCACCAAAAAAAACGCCCTCTCCAAACAAGTCCTCCCCAAACAACAAAAAAAAATGTCCTCCAAAAAAAAGCCCCCCCCCCGAACAAAAAAATGTCCTCCCCCACCACCAAAAAAAACGCCCTCTCCAAACAAGTCCTCCCCAAACAACAAAAAAAAAATGTCCTCCAAAAAAAGTCCCCCCCCCCGAACAAAAAATGTCCTCCCCCACCACCAAAAAAAACGCCCTCTCCAAACAAGTACTCCCCAAACAACAAAAAAAAATGTCCTCCAAAAAAAGTCCCCCCCCCCCCGAACAAAAAAATGTCCTCCCCCACCACCAAAAAAAACGCCCTCTCCAAACAAGTCCTCCCCAAACAACAAAAAAAAATGTCCTCCAAAAAAAAGCCCCCCCCGAACAAAAAAATGTCCTCCCCCACCACCAAAAAAAACGCCCTCTCCAAACAAGTCCTCCCCAAACAACAAAAAAAAAATGTCCTCCAAAAAAAGTCCCCCCCCCCCCCGAACAAAAAAATGTCCTCCCCCACCACCAAAAAAAACGCCCTCTCCAAACAAGTCCTCCCCAAACAACAAAAAAAAATGTCCTCCAAAAAAAGTCCCCCCCCCCCCCGAACAAAAAAATGTCCTCCCCCACCACCAAAAAAAACGCCCTCTCCAAACAAGTCCTCCCCAAACAACAAAAAAAAATGTCCTCCAAAAAAAGTCCCCCCCCCCGAACAAAAAAATGTCCTCCCCCACCACCAAAAAAAACGCCCTCTCCAAACAAGTCCTCCCCAAACAACAAAAAAAAATGTCCTCCAAAAAAAAGCCCCCCCCCGAACAAAAAAATGTCCTCCCCCACCACCAAAAAAAACGCCCTCTCCAAACAAGTCCTCCCCAAACAACAAAAAAAAATGTCCTCCAAAAAAAAGCCCCCCCCCGAACAAAAAAATGTCCTCCCCCACCACCAAAAAAAACGCCCTCTCCAAACAAGTCCTCCCCAAACAACAAAAAAAAAATGTCCTCCAAAAAAAGTCCCTCCCCCGAACAAAAAAATGTCCTCCCCCACCACCAAAAAAAACGCCCTCTCCAAACAAGTCCTCCCCAAACAACAAAAAAAAAATGTCCTCCAAAAAAAGTCCCCCCCCCCCCGAACAAAAAAATGTCCTCCCCCACCACCAAAAAAAACGCCCTCTCCAAACAAGTCCTCCCCAAACAACAAAAAAAAATGTCCTCCAAAAAAAAGCCCCCCCCCCGAACAAAAAAATGTCCTCCCCCACCACCAAAAAAAACGCCCTCTCCAAACAAGTCCTCCCCAAACAACAAAAAAAAATGTCCTCCAAAAAAATGTCCCCCCCCGAACAAAAAAATGTCCTCCCCCACCACCAAAAAAAACGCCCTCTCCAAACAAGTCCTCCCCAAACAACAAAAAAAAAATGTCCTCCAAAAAAAGTCCCCCCCCCCCGAACAAAAAAATGTCCTCCCCCACCACCAAAAAAAACGCCCTCTCCAAACAAGTCCTCCCCAAACAACAAAAAAAAATGTCCTCCAAAAAAAAGCCCCCCCCCGAACAAAAAAATGTCCTCCCCCACCACCAAAAAAAACGCCCTCTCCAAACAAGTCCTCCCCAAACAACAAAAAAAAAATGTCCTCCAAAAAAAGTCCCCCCCCCCCCGAACAAAAAAATGTCCTCCCCCACCACCAAAAAAAACGCCCTCTCCAAACAAGTCCTCCCCAAACAACAACAAAAAAAATGTCCTCCAAAAAAAGTCCCCCCCCCCGAACAAAAAAATGTCCTCCCCCACCACCAAAAAAAACGCCCTCTCCAAACAAGTCCTCCCCAAACAACAAAAAAAAAATGTCCTCCAAAAAAAGTCCCCCCCCCCGAACAAAAAATGTCCTCCCCCACCACCAAAAAAAACGCCCTCTCCAAACAAGTACTCCCCAAACAACAAAAAAAAATGTCCTCCAAAAAAAGTCCCCCCCCCCGAACAAAAAATGTCCTCCCCCACCACCAAAAAAAACGCCCTCTCCAAACAAGTCCTCCCCAAACAACAAAAAAAAATGTCCTCCAAAAAAAAGCCCCCCCCCGAACAAAAAAATGTCCTCCCCCACCACCAAAAAAAACGCCCTCTCCAAACAAGTCCTCCCCAAACAACAAAAAAAAAATGTCCTCCAAAAAAAGTCCCCCCCCCCCCCCCCGAACAAAAAAATGTCCTCCCCCACCACCAAAAAAAACGCCCTCTCCAAACAAGTCCTCCCCAAACAACAAAAAAAAATGTCCTCCAAAAAAAGTCCCCCCCCCCCCCCGAACAAAAAAATGTCCTCCCCCACCACCAAAAAAAACGCCCTCTCCAAACAAGTCCTCCCCAAACAACAAAAAAAAATGTCCTCCAAAAAAAGTCCCCCCCCCCCCCCGAACAAAAAAATGTCCTCCCCCACCACCAAAAAAAACGCCCTCTCCAAACAAGTCCTCCCCAAACAACAAAAAAAAATGTCCTCCAAAAAAAAGCCCCCCCCCGAACAAAAAAATGTCCTCCCCCACCACCAAAAAAAACGCCCTCTCCAAACAAGTCCTCCCCAAACAACAAAAAAAAATGTCCTCCAAAAAAAAGCCCCCCCCCGAACAAAAAAATGTCCTCCCCCACCACCAAAAAAAACGCCCTCTCCAAACAAGTCCTCCCCAAACAACAAAAAAAAAATGTCCTCCAAAAAAAGTCCCCCCCCCGAACAAAAAAATGTCCTCCCCCACCACCAAAAAAAACGCCCTCTCCAAACAAGTCCTCCCCAAACAACAAAAAAAAAATGTCCTCCAAAAAAAGTCCCCCCCCCCCCCGAACAAAAAAATGTCCTCCCCCACCACCAAAAAAAACGCCCTCTCCAAACAAGTCCTCCCCAAACAACAAAAAAAAATGTCCTCCAAAAAAAAGCCCCCCCCCCGAACAAAAAAATGTCCTCCCCCACCACCAAAAAAAACGCCCTCTCCAAACAAGTCCTCCCCAAACAACAAAAAAAAATGTCCTCCAAAAAAATGTCCCCCCCCGAACAAAAAAATGTCCTCCCCCACCACCAAAAAAAACGCCCTCTCCAAACAAGTCCTCCCCAAACAACAAAAAAAAAATGTCCTCCAAAAAAAGTCCCCCCCCCCCCGAACAAAAAAATGTCCTCCCCCACCACCAAAAAAAACGCCCTCTCCAAACAAGTCCTCCCCAAACAACAAAAAAAAATGTCCTCCAAAAAAAAGCCCCCCCCCGAACAAAAAAATGTCCTCCCCCACCACCAAAAAAAACGCCCTCTCCAAACAAGTCCTCCCCAAACAACAAAAAAAAAATGTCCTCCAAAAAAAGTCCCCCCCCCCCGAACAAAAAAATGTCCTAAAAAAATTAACAAATAGAAAATGTTTTTATAATTCTTTTTATTTATTTATTTAGTTTTACAAAGAAGTCCCCACTTATCAAGGCCTAGAGGCCACTCGAGGATAAAGTTTAAAGAGTATACAGTAGTGAAAAGTACAATATGTTAGTAATCGTTAATAGTGGAAATTTGGTAAATTGGATTACTTAAGAGAAATTTGTTTATGTTAGACTTGAAGACGACCATATTTTAGTCGGTGGGAAAACGGAAGAGAGTTCCACAGGCGTGCTGTTCTAAGAAAGAAACTTTGTTCATGGGATCTACATTTAGGTTTAGGCACAGATAAAGAGTGGGGGGGGTCATAGATTGAAGCTCAGACGAGCACGTGCTATGAAAATAACGATAAAGCAGAGAAAGAGGTTGCAGGAAAGAGAAAAGGGTATCGCCCACTAGATTATGAAGACTATTTTGAACTCTGTCAAGGCAGGATAGGATATTTCTAGCAGTTTTTTTTTTTTACATGGAGGTCACCACTTATCAAGGCCCAGAAGCCACTCGGGTATAAGGGTTATTGTGTGTACCGTAATCAATGAGATAGTATTGTAGTAATCATTAGTATTGGGGGTTTTGATAGAGTGTCTTACTTAAGGGGGCGGTTTGTCAGGAGTTTGTTTATGTTGGACTTGAAGATGTGCAAGTTGTAGTCAGGTGGGAAACAGGCAAGCAGCAGAGAGTTCCACAGGCGTGCAGTTCTAAGAAAGAAGCTTTGCTCATGGAATCTACGTTTAGGTTTAGGCACAGATAAAGAGTGGGGAAAATTATTGACAGTAGTTTCAGCTAAACGGGTATTTTTTGAAAAGATTGGCGAGGGGGGACCAGAGATTGGAGTTCAGACGAGCATCTGCCATGGAAATAACGATAAAACAAAGACAGGCTCGCAACGTCTCTTCTGTGGGAGAGAGGTTGCAGGGAAGAGAAAAGGGAATCTCTCACTAAACCACAAAGTTTATTTTGTACTCTGTCAAGGCAGGATAGGCTGTTTTTAGTAGCTCCTGCCCAGATATGGCAGCAGTATTCCATCCTTGGACGTACTTGGCTTTTATATAGATAGAGAATTGCATCAGTAGTGAGATATCTTCTGGAGCGATAGAAGGATCCCACCATTTTCCCAGCGACCTTGGCAACAGACTTGATGTACGTGTTCCATTTCAGGAATTTGTTTATGTTGGACTTGAAGACATCCAAGTTGAAGTCGGGAGGGAAACAGGCAAGCGGCAGAGAGTTCCACAGGCGTGCAGTTCTAAGAAACAAACTTTGTTCATGGTATTTACATTTAGGTTTAGGCACAGATAAAGAGTGTGTGTGTGGGGGGGGTCATAGATTGAAGCTCAGACGAGAACGTGCTATGAAAATAACGATAAAGCAGAGAAAGAGGTTGCAGGAAAGAGAAAAGGGTATCCCCCACTAGATTATGAAGACTATTTTGAACTCTGTCAAGGCAGGATAGGGTATTTCTAGCAGTTTCTTCTTTTTTTTTTTACATGGAGGTCACCACTTATCATAATATATAAGGGTTATTGTGTGTACAGTAATCATTGGGATAGTATCGTAGTAATCGCTAGTATTGGAGATTTGATAGTGTCTTACTTACGGGGGCGGTTCATCAGGAATTTGTTTATCTTGGACTTGAAGACATCCAAGTTGAAGTCGGGAGGGAAACAGGCAAGCGGCAGAGAGTTCCACAGGCGTGCAGTTCTAAGAAAGAAGCTTTGTTCATGAAATCCGCGTTTTGATTTAGGCACAGATATAGAGTGGGGGAAATTTTTCACAGTGGATTCAGCTAGACGGGTGTTTTTCGTGAAAGATTGGCGAGGGGGAACCAGGGATTGGAGTTCAGACGAGCACCTGCCATGGAAATAACGATAAAACAAAGATAGGCTCGCAATGTCTCTTCTGTGGGAGAGGGGTTGCAGGGTAGAGAAAAGGGCATCCCCCACTAAGCCACAAAGTCTATTTTGTACTCTGTCAAGGCAGGATAGGCTGTTTTTAGCAGCTCCTGCCCAGATATGGCAACAGTATTCCATCTTTTTAAGCGATAGTAACGACCCCGGGACCGTCGGCGAAAAAAAGCCTTTTCGAGACATACATTTGCCTTTTATATACATATAGATTTATTAATTTATTTATTTTTACAAAATCACCATTTATCAAGGCTTTGAGGCCACTCAAGGATAAGGGTTAATAAGCATACAATAGTCAATGGGACACTATCATAATAATCGCTAGTTATGTAAATTTGGTGTAAAAAAAAAAAAAAAGAAAAGACTTCTGTCTTAGAACTGCACGCCTGTGGAACTCTGTTCCGTCTGCCTGCTTCCCTCCTGACTACAACTTGGATGTCTTCAAGTCCAACGTAAACAAATTCCTGATGAACCGCCCCCTTAAGTAGACACTCTAAAATATCCACACTAATGTACTGTACTTGCAATAACGCTTATCCTTGAGTGGCTTCCGAGCCTTGATAAGTGGTGACCACTGTGTAAAAAAAAAAAAAAAAAAAAGGCTTCTGTCTTAGAACTGCACGCCTGTGGAACTCTGTTCCGTCTGCCTGCTTCCCTCCTTACTACAACTTGGATGTCTTCAAGTCCAACGTAAACAAATTCCTGATGAACCGCCCCCCCCCCTTAAGTAGACACTCTAAAATATCCACACTAAAGTACTTTACTTACAATAACCCTTATCCCTGAGTGGCTTCTGGGCGTTGATAAAAAAATCTGTTCTGTTACTTTTTTTTACTCATTTAATGTTTGTGCAAAATTTCAAAAAAAACTCCAAGGCGTAGTTATTGAGAAAAGTGCGGACAGACGAACAGACAAGGGTGAATTTACAGCCCCCCCCCCCATTGTTGGGGGACCAATAATCTACCATTAAGTACGGGCCCGTTGACGGAAGACCAGGAAAGAACAAAAAAAAACTTGGATTTATAAGACCAAAGCATCCGACTCCGATCACATTTTGAGACCCGTGGCATAGTGGATAGAGGTGTTGCATTTTTACGGTTCCAGGTGTCTGAAGGTAGAGGTTTCAATCCTACCCAAAGCCGACCGAAACATGGTAAGACAACAACTATGAAAGGCAGTAAGATCAAAGTGTAGTATCTGTTCCGGCACTATCCAGCTCCCTTACTTCCCGGGGAGTTGGTCCTCATTTCCCTTTCACTCCTCACTTTAAAAATCGTGCCTCATTTGCTCAGTGGGGGAGCAAATAAATACCTCAAAGTGTAGTATCTGTTCCGGCATTATCCAGCTCCCCTACTTCCCGGGGAGTTGGTCCTCATTTCCCTTTCACTCCTCACTTTAAAAATCGTGCCTCATTTGCTCAGTGGGGGAGCAAATAAATACCTCAAAGTGTGGTATCTGTTCCGGCACTATCCAGCTCCCCTACTTCCCGGGGAGTTGGTCCTCATTTCCCTTTCACTCCTTACTTTAAAAATCGTGCCTCATTTGCTCAGTGGGGGAGCAAATAAATACCTCAAAGTGTAGTATCTGTTCCGGCATTATCCAGCTCCCCTACTTCCCGGGGAGTTGGTCCTCATTTCCCTTTCACTCCTCACTTTAAAAATCGTGCCTCATTTGCTCAGTGGGGGAGCAAATAAATACCTCAAAGTGTGGTATCTGTTCCGGCACTATCCAGCTCCCCTACTTCCCGGGGAGTTGGTCCTCATTTCCCTTTCACTCCTTACTTTAAAAATCGTGCCTCATTTGCTCAATGGGGGAGCAAATAAATACCTCAAAGTGTAGTATCTGTTCCGGCACTATCCAGCTCCCCTACTTCCCGGGGAGTTGGTCCTCATTTCCCTTTCACTCCTCACTTTAAAAATCGTGCCTCATTTGCTCAGTGGGGGAGCAAATAAATACCTCAAAGTGTAGTATCTGTTCCGGTACTATCCAGCTCCCCTACTTCAAGGTTGGATTTATTTGCTTCCCCTCTGAGCAAATTTTAATGTGAGGAGTGAAGGGGAAATGGGGACCAACTCCCCCGGGGAGTAGGGGAGCTGGATAGTGACAATTGGTATGAAGGGTTGCCCCTACATTGACCAAGGTCTTATAGGTGGGGTTGCCCCCACATAGGGTCTTTGCTTGCAGTATCTGTTCTGGCAGATACTACACTTTGATCTCGGCCCGAAGGCCACGGAGGTCCCTCTTCTTGCGAAGGGGGTGGGCGATATTTATTTGCTACCCCACTGAGCAAATTAGGCACAAGGCTGATTTTTAATGTGAGGAGTGAAGGGGAAGGGAAAAGGGGACCAGCTCCCGAGAGGTGGGAAATGGGAGCTGGATAGTGATTTGCCAGGTTGTAATAGTATAGTGACAATTGGTATGAAGGGTTGCCCCTATATTAACCAATAACTGATTGCCACAAAGGCAATGGTCTTTGCTTGAACTTTGGTGCCCAGCCCCGCAAGGGGGGGAGGGCCTGTCAAGGTTAGCTACCTGATGAAGGGGCCCTGTCGGTGGGGCATTAGAATACGCCGACTGCCCCCCTACAGAGGGTAAAAGTCCCTCAATGGGGGTCCTGGATATGACCTTAAACTATATCCAGTGGTGAGGGCCCCAGCTTGTGGGCTTTGGGGAGTGTGGAGCCACCCTTTAATTACCATTGCTCCCAGGTCCACTCTAACAGGTACTACCACTCCGGGTCAGAGTCCCAACTATGGGTTGAATAGAAACCGACGTGAAAACAACAGATATATTCTATTAAAAAAAAATTTTCTTCAAAATCTTTGGATTCGGCATTAAATAATCCGAAAAGGGTTGATATGCCGTAAAACAACCAACCAACCTGATTCATCAGAGGAATAGTTGGCCGAAACGTTCCGAAACAACTAGAAGATGAGGGTAACAGTTTGCAAATAAATCTGTAGGGGGTGGAATTTTGCTGCTTGTCGGGTTTGTTGAGAGTATTTACGTTCAGGGGCTACAAGGGCTTCAGACTATCCAATATAATAGTTCAATATAATCTATAAATATAAAAACGAAAATGTATGTATGTGTGTTCGCTTTTTCTGTGTGTCTACAAAAGGCTTCTTTCAGAGAAGCGGTCGGTCGCTTCACAACTTTTTAAAACTTTTTATATCACATATAAATCGTAATATCTCACAGTTAACAACGAAGCTCGCCTGTCTATTTAATTTGCTCGATTTCGGGTAGATAAGTATTCAACATTTGTCGCTCGTCGCATGTGGGTTAGTCTTTTTCCTATAACATTTTTTTTTTTCTTTGAGGGGGGGGGGAGCGTTCAGCAGTAAATGAAATCCCGCAGTCAAACTTGACCTCATTAACTCATTAAAACGAGCACCTGCTAAATCCAAGTAATTAAATACATTCAAACATGTTTCCGTAAGCATGTCGCGGTGTGGCAATCGTTAACGTCGCACTTTTTTTTTTTTTTTTTTTTTTTTTTTTTATACACAACTTTGCCTCAAGGGTTCGGGTTCGATCCTCATACTTACTTTTTTTTTTTAACGCCCCCCCCACACACACACTTCCAAACACCCGGGCAACGCCGGGTACCCCTCGCTAGTATCTATAATATAAATCTCGCCTGTCTATTTAAATGTATGTATGTCTGCCTAAAACTTTCAATAGAGGAGACGGATTTTCACAAGATCATTATCGTTTCGAAGCTTGACCTTTCGTATGACAAATATCTAAAAAAATTGACTAAAAACATTAATTCCTTCGCTATTAACTAACTTTTCTACAAGGAGGGGTTGCTTTTTTTTTCACCAATATTTTCGAAAGTCATCCCCTCTTTTTGGTTTACTAGCCTTAATTTAAACCTCCGCCACTTCTGGTTTGGCGATGGATGCAACGGCAAAGACGTCACGTTTTTTTTTCACATTCTTTTCCTCCTTCGTGGTACGGGTTCAAGCCTGCCTGTCTACTAAAACATTTTTTTCTTTTGTTTCACCTCCAAACAACGGGGCAACGCAAGGCAACCAGGCTAGTAAAAAAAAAAAAATAAGTATCCCAGGACTATCTCCTCCCCCCCCCCTCCCTTCCCCAATCCGGTTTGGTGAACACGACACGTTTCTTTTTCAAGACATTAAAAAATGGAAATATCAAAAAAGGTTATATTGTACGTATCCGTTATGGAATGAAGTTCTCCGGAAAAAAAAAAAAGAAGAAATTTCACCTAATTTCATCAAATATTTTTTTTTTTTTTTTTTTTTTTTTTTCGGAGAACTTCATTCTTCCTAAGGATCAAACCTTTTGCTCGGTATTTTGCATACATTGCTTTTTTCCGCTGTAAAAAAAAAAAAAAAAAAAAAAAAAAAAAATATCACCTAATTTCATCAAATAATTTTTTTTTTTTTTTTTTTCGGAGAACTTCATTCTTCCTAAGAATCAAACCTTTTGCTCGGTATTTTGCATAAATTGCTTATTTCCGCTGTAAAAAAAAAAAAAAAAAAAAAATTTCACCTAATTTCATCAAATAATTATTTTTTTTATTTATTTATTTTTATTTTTACTTTTTTTACAGCGGAAAAAAACAATTTGTTATGATACCGAGCAAAAGGCTCGATTTTTAGGAAGAAAAGCTAGTATTAAAGATGGGGAGGGAGTATGGTTCGTTGAAGCTGGTTTGAAAAAAAGGAAGAAGCTGCTTATTGCTCTTGCTTTTATAGTTGTTTCTGGTGCTCTTTTGCGCATGTGTGGATTTCCTTTGAAGGGGAAGTGACGTTGCCCGTGTGTGCGTACGTTAGCGCGTGTGTGTGTGTGTATACACGTGAATGTGAGTGTATGTACGCGAACGTGAATATATGTACGTGTGTGTACATGTGCGCGTATGTTTGTGTGCGCGTATGTGTATGACAAGAAAAGTGTCTTGAAGTGTGAACGCGTGTTTTTGTGTGAGACTTGGAAAGGCTCCCACGACTACGTTAAATTTGAACGCTTATGACTTCCGGTTGCGTCATGGAGTAGCGGTAAGATATCAGATGTTCGTTTTCACTTTTGCGTCACAGGTTATAAGGCTGCCTGCCTTCCTACTACCACTTTTTTTTTTTTTTTTGCTCAACACACCCCTCTAAACACCCCTCTAAACACCCCTCTACACACCCCTCTAAACACCCAGGCACACAACATATAAGCATTTGATAAGTGGTGATCAATGTGTAAAAAAAAAAAAAAAAAAAAAATTTTTTTTTTTTTTTTTTAATTACTGATTAATAATATTTATTATTATTTAATATTATTTAATTACTGATTAATAATATTAATAATGATTGATAATTAATTATAAGCATTTGATAAGTGGTGATCAATGTGTAAAAAAAAAAAAAAAAAAAAATTTTTTTTTTTTTTTTTTTTTAATTACTGATTAATAATATTTATTATTATTTAATATTATTTAATTACTGATTAATAATATTAATAATGATTGATAATTAATTATAAGCATTTGATAAGTGGTGATCAATGTGTAAAAAAAAAAAAAAAAAAAAAATTTTTTTTTTTTTTTTTTTAATTACTGATTAATAATATTTATTATTATTTAATATTATTTAATTACTGATTAATAATATTAATAATGATTGATAATTAATTATAAGCATTTGATAAGTGGTGATCAATGTGTAAAAAAAAAAAAAAAAAAAAAAAATTTTTTTTTTTTTTTTTTTAATTACTGATTAATAATATTTATTATTTAATATTATTTAATTACTGATTAATAATATTAATAATGATTGATAATTAATTATAAGCATTTGATAAGTGGTGATCAATGTGTAAAAAAAAAAAAAAAAAAAAAAAAAATTTTTTTTTTTTAATTACTGCATTTTCACCCCAAACAAGGCACGTTGCCACTTTGATGTTTTTATTTATTTATTTATTTTAATTTTTTTTTTTTTTTTTTTTTTTTTACAGTTATCACCACTTATCAAGGACCGGAAGCCACTCAGGGATAAGGTTTATTGCAAGTACATTACGCTAGCGTGGAGATTTGATGAAGTGTTTACTTAAGGGGGCGGTTCATTAGGAATTTGCTAACATTGGACTTGAACACATCCAAGTTGTAGTCCGGTGGGAACCAGGCAGACGGAACAGAGTTCCACAGGCGTGCAGTTCTAAGAAAGAAGCTTTGTAGGGGGCTACTATCAGGGACGTAAGCTACAGGGATGCTATGTAGGGAGTTGAGCAGCAAGATGTTGGTTCACATTACACTTGAACTTCTGCATGTCAGTACAATTGGGGAAGCAGGGACCCGGAAGGGAATTCCAAAGTCTATCTGTTCTGGGGAAGAAACTACTGAAGTAGAAAGCTCTCTTACATCTAGGGATCTCTACTGTGAAGGGGTGGGATTTAGCTGCTTGTTGGGTTTGTCGGGGGTATTTACATCGAGGGGGGGGGGTACAAGTGCTTGCAGTTCGTCAGAGCATTCACCGTTAAAATACTTGTAGAACAGGCAGAGGGATGCAACATTTCGTTGATGTGACAGAGGCTGAAGCTTAGATAACAGTTCAGCACCTATCAGGTTAGTGACTCTCTTTTGAACCTTGTTTAGGAGCGAGAGACTAGTAGCAGATGCACCAGCCCAAATATGACAACAATACTCCATACATGGGCTAATGGTGGCCTTATAGAGGTACAGGATACTTTCGGGCGTAAGTAGTTTTCTAGCACGGTAGAGAGAACCTACCTTCTTCACTGCAGTCCTGGCAATACTCTCAATGTAATTGTTCCAACTCATGTTTCCTGTGAATGTTAGGCCGAGGAGTTTAAAGGAAGTACTTTCAGGTAATGTGTTTAAAAGATGTACTTTCAGTTAATGAGTCTTTGGCCATTGCTATTGGTGGTAGAGAAGGTTTCTTGTAATTATTGAAGGAAACAAGTTTATTCTTAGCAGCATCGAATGTGACCATCCATTTATGTCCCCAGTCCCCATTATTTACTACGCTGTTGTAGATTTTCCAGAAGTCACGGGTTCCTAATTTCGATGTTACAAAAATGGTATTTTGATATTTTCGTTGTGATTTGAATATTCAAAGAAATTGCTATTTAAGTCCAACTATTTTTTTTACTCGTGTTCGTCCCTAACAAGGCATATCGCCACTTGGATGTACAGCCAGAGAAGCAGGCAGCAGGAAGGGAATTCCAAAGTCTAGCTGTTTGGGGAAAGAAACTATTAAAATAAAAAGCTTTCTGACATTTACGGACAACAACAGTGAAGGAATGAGATTTTATTGCTAAGCGGGTTATTTCCATGG
>NC_136527.1:215366176-215373676 GCF_053919585.1 Euprymna scolopes | reverse complement strand
AACTGTTACTTTGGAATTCCCTTCCGGCTTCCTGTTTTCCCAACTGTACTGACATACAGAAGTTCAAGTGTAAACAATCATTTTGCTGCCCAACTCCCTACGTAGTATCCCTGCAGTTGTGCCCCAGATTGTTTCCCCCTACATCAAGGTGGCACTGTTTGGGATGAAAAAAAAATAAATATCCAGTGTTGCCCCGTCGTAAAATATACTAATTTTACTTTATGTAGATTTCACGTTTATTATCGAGACAATTGTTCTGTTGGTTATTATATTGTACCTAATATCTACTAGTGATTTCAAAAGTTTGTTTGAAAAATTAGAATCGAAACCAAAACAGCCGTGGAAGAAAAAAATTGAGCAATTTGATTACACGGTGAACGAAAAAATTAAATTTGAAAGTTTGTCGTATTGATCGGACGTTAAGTTCAATTTTGACGTTCGACTCGATTAATACGAAATCAATATTGTTGTCTTTTAAATTTGATTGCTCAAGCAAAAAAAAAAAAAAAAAGGGGGAGGACCTGAATTAATACAGAATCAATATTGCTGGCTCTTAAATTTAATTGTTTGGGAAAAACAAAAAAACAAAAAGAAAGGACCTGAACTCCCTTAATTGGACTTTTTTTGATAATGTATCCGAACTAATACAAAATCCATATTTAATTGTTCAAAGCAAAAAAAAAAAAAAAAAAAGGACCTGATTCCTCTTAATTGGACTCTTTTTTTTGATAATGTATCCGAATCAAACTACACGAGGAGCCAAATATTTTTTCTTTTTTGTGAGTTTATCTTATTAATTTTGACATTCAACTGGATTAATACAAAATCAATATTAGTTTTTTTTTTTTAAATTAATTGTTCAAGCCCAAAGAAAAAAAAAAAAAAAAGACCTGATCTCCCTTAATTGAACTTTTTTTTCTTTTTTTTTTTTTTTTTATAATGTATCCAAACTAATACAAATTCCATATTTAATTGTCAAAGAAAAAAAAAAGGACCTGATTCTTCTTAATTGGGCCCTTTTTTTTGATAATGTATCCGAATCAAACTACACAAAGAGCCAAATATTTTCTCTTTTTTGAGAGTTTATCTTATTAATTTTGACATTCAACTGGATTAATACAAAATCAATATTACTGTTTTTCTAAATTTAATTGTTCAATAATTGGTAAAAAAAAAAAAAAAGAACTGAACTTTCCTAATTACACCGTTTTATTTTATTTTTTTGATAATATATCCAAACCAATTAGACTACACAATGAGCCAAAACTTTTCGTGCAATCACTAAATTTCCTATTCCAGAAGCTTGTTTGCAAGAACTGACTGTTTTCCTCCTTAGTCTTTTCAAGGCATCTTCTGTTATTTGGAGTCATTTATTGTTCTTACTAGTCCAATTGGCTTCATGTCTTGTCTGGAGTTTCATTTAAAAAAAAAACAAAGAAAAAATTGAACACTATACGTAATCAATTTTTAATTGTTAGGTAAAAAAAAAAAAGGAGTGATTGCACGTTTTTTTTTTTTTTTTTTTTTTTTTTTTTTGATAATATATCCAAACCAGTTAGACTACACAAGGAGCCAAAACTTTTCGTGCAATCACTAAATTTCCTATTTCAGAAGCTTGTTTGCCAGAACTGACTGTTTTCCTCCTTAGTCTTTTCAAGGCATCTTCTGTTAGGTAAAAAAAAAAAAGGAGTGATTGCACGTTTTTTTTTTTTTTTTTTTTGATAATGTATCCAAACCAGTTAGATTACACGATGAGCCAAAAGTTTTCCTGCGATCACTGTCCGGAGACGTTTGCCCTACACGACCTGCTCAAGGCTCACGTCCGCTCAACTCATGCTGCGTCTGCCTTTCTGCAACAGCCGCGGACGTTTCGCTGTGCTGTGTGCAGCAAGGGTTTCACGCAGCGTACAAACCTGAGGACGCATGAACGTGTGCACACTGGCGATCGTCCGTATAAGTGCACAATGTGCACTAAGGCGTTTTACCAGCGCACCAACCTGCGCAACCACATCCGTACTCACACAAACGAGCGTCCATATGTTTGTACCGAGTGTGGGCGTGCCTTCACGCAACGGGGCAACCTCTACCTGCACGAGCGCATCCATTCTGGGATCCGCCCGTTTGAGTGCAGCGTCTGCCATCGTACGTTTACGCAGAAGGGCAACCTGAAGAGCCATCTTAAAACGCACATGAAGAAGAAAGAGATTGACGATGACATCACTGTCATCTCGGACCAACACCCGCCGGGCAGACAGCTAGCCGACAACCACACGTCGACAGGCGTCGCATTCCCTTGCGGTGAATGCGACAAGGTCTTTTACCGGCATTCGTTGCTGAGATCGCACCAGAGGCTCCATCAGCAGGAGCTCGACCGTGTTGCAAGCGATGATAATGTTCTTTTGGAAACCGTAGTTGCAGCCGTCGAGGTAACCAAGAGCAGAAAAGTTCATATTGACGAAAGCAAAATTTCCGATGACCAATCGCCAATATTGCAGATCCCGACATCCGTCATTGCCCACCAACCAAACAGTACCGTGTTTCCAGAACGTGTTTCATCATGAGAGACCATCTACATTTTTTTTTTTGTTTGTTTTTTTTTAAATAATTTAACAAAAATGATAGGTAATTGTAGGCATTACAAACAAACAATTTTGCAATTATTGCCGAGTTATCTCCCTTGTTTCTTGAAATAATCTCTCAAGATGGCCATGTGAGATAGTCGCTCCTCTTACTCATTAAATTTGATTTTTTTTTTTTTTTTAAATAATTTAACAAAAATAATAGGTAATTGTAGGCATTACAAACAAACAATTTTGCAATTATTGCCGAGTTATCTCCCTTGTTTCTTGAAACAATCTCTCAAGATGGCCATGTGAGATAGTCGCTCCTTTTACTCATTAAATTTGATTTTTTTTTTTTTTTTTAAATAATTTAACAAAAATAATAGGTAATTGTAGGCATTACAAACAAACAATTTTGCAATTATTGCCGAGTTATCTCCCTTGTTTCTTGAAACAATCTCTCAAGATGGCCATGTGAGATAGTCGCTCCTTTTACTCATTAAATTTGATTTTTTTTTTTTTTTTTTTTTTTTTTTAATATTTCGTTTTAAGCAAAAAAAAAAAAAAAATTATTTAAGTAATACATCCAAAAATTATGAAAATACCTCAAGTAGAAAATTATTTCTCCCAGAGAATTGGTTGGGGTGGGGGGGGGGGGAATGACATTTTCCCTAGATGTGAACACCTTGAAGATTGCGAATACAAGACATACTTATCTCCCTTGCAACACTTAAATGGCAGATTTTTTTTAAGACTACATCGATGAACTTTTTTTACTTTTTTTTTTTTTTACACAGTGATCACCACTTATCAAGGCCCGGAAGCCACTCAGGGATAAGGGTTATTGCAAGAACATTAAGTTAGTGTGGAGATTTGATGAAGTGTTTACTTAAGGGGGCGGTTCATTAGGAATTTGTTAACGTTGGACTTGAACACATCCAAGTTGTAGTCCGGTGGGAAGCAGGCAGACGGAATAGAGTTCCACAGGCGTGCAGTTCTAAGAAAGAAGCTTTGTTCATGGAATCCGCATTTTGATTTAGGCACAGATAAAGAGTGGGGGAAATTTTTCACAGTGGATTCGGCTAGATGGGTGTTTTTCGTGAAAGATTGGCGAGGGGGGACCAGAGATTGGAGTTCAGACGAGCACCTGCCATGGAAATAATGATAAAACAAGGATAGGCTCGCGACGTCTCTTCTGTGGGAGAGAGGTTGCAGGGTAGAGAAAAGGGCATCCCCAACTAAGCCACAAAGTCTATTTTGTACTCTGTCAAGGCAGGATAGGCTGTTTTCATGGCAACAGTATTCCATCCATTTTAAATAAGACACAAAAGCAGTTGTTCTACTAAATGAATTTTTGTAATTTTTGGATATATTCCTGTTTCCGACATGACATATTGTGTCTCGCTTAGCCATCCTTAAAATTCATCACTGGTAATATAGCTGATAATACGAACAAAATCAAGAAAGATAACTCCTGCAAAGGAGTTTAAAAAATAAAAAATAAAATAAAAAAATTGTCAATTTTTGTAGGTGTAAGTCCAAATGTCAACCTAAATAAAAAAAAACAAAAAAAAAACATAAAAAAATCTTTATAATGTACATATCCACCACTGAACGCAAATGTCATATTCCAAAAATCATATAAAATGTTCATTTTGGTACTTTAGTTTAATCAAGACAATAAAAAAATGCAAATATTAAAACAAAGTTATACTTAGCAATGGCGGAAACCCGAAAGGAAAAACTCCAATCCGTAGTGGAATGGGGACAAAAATGGATGGTCACATTCGATGCTGCTAAGACTAAACTCCTTTCCTTTAATAATTACAAGAAACCTTTTCTGCCACCGATAGCAATGGCCAATGACTCTTTATCTGAAAGTACATCTTTTAAACTCCTCGGCCTAACATTCACAGGAAACATGAGTTGGAACAATTACATTGAAAGCATTGCCAGGGCCGCTGTGAAAAAGGTGGGCTCTCTCTACCGTGCTAGAAAACTACTAACGCCCAAAAGTACCCTGTACCTCTATAAGGTCACCATTCGCCCATTTTGTCATCTGCTGCTTGTCTCTCACTCCTGGACAGGTCCTGGATATGACCTTAAACTATATCCGATGGTGAGGGCCCCAGCTTGCAGGCCTTAGGGAGTGTGGAGCCACCCTTTAATTGCCATTGCTCCCAGGTCCACTCTGACCTGGAGTGGTAGTACCTGTTAGGGTCCCAACTATGGGTTAAATAGAATACGACTTAAAAAACAAATATACTATATTTAAAAAATCATTCTTCAAAATCACCAGATTCGGCATTAAATAACCTGAAAAGGGTTGATATGCCGTAAAACAAAACAACCAACCAAATCACTCCTGGACAGGATTCACTACTACCAATGGCCAAGAGGCCACTCAAGGATAAGGGTTAAAGAGTGTACATTAGAAATTGGAAAATATAGTAATCATTAGTAATGAAAATTCGGCAAATTTGTTAACTCATATGGAACGACTCATCAAGAACTTATTTACATTAGACTTGAACACAACCATATTGTAGTCAGCCGGAAAGCAGGAAAACGGAAGACAATTCCACAGGCGTGCAGTTCTAAGAAAGAAGCTTTGTTCATGGAATCTACGTTTAGGTTTAGGCACAGATAAAGAGTGGGGGGAATTATTGATAGTGTTTTCAGCTAGACGAGTGTTTCTTGTGAAAGTTTGGCGAGGGGGGGGGGAGACCATAGACTGAAGCTCAGTCGAACACTTTCCATGAAAATAACAATACAGTTAGTTGGTGACATCATAAAATTAATTATTACAAATATTACGAATTACAAACTCCGGCAAAAAAAGAAATAAATAAATAAAAATAAATACAAAATGAAATAAATAAAAAATAAAATAAATAAAAAATAAAATAAAACGTTCACAAGGAACATGTTAAAGCCCCTGCGAAGAAGGTGGGCTCCCTCTACCATGCTAGAAAGCTACTTATGCCTGAAAGTAATCTGTACCTCTATAAGCCTACCATTCGCCTATGTATGGAGTACTGTTTTAACATTGTTTTGGAGATGAGTATATATGCCAATGACACCACGCTCTATAACGGATACTTCCTTTAAACTCCTTGGCCTAACGTTCACGGGAAACAGGAGTTGGAACAATTACATTGAGAACATTGGTATCACTGGTAGAATACATAACATAATTAAATCCTTCTTAGATAAGAGTACATCTTTCAAACTGCTTGGCCTAACGGAAACAGGAGTGGAACAATTACATTGAGAACATTACAAAGAAAGTGGGCTCTCTCTACCATGCTAGAAAGCTACTAACACCCGAAAGTATCCTGTACCTCTATAAGGCCACCGTTTGCCCATGTATGGAGTATTGTTGTCATATTTGGGCTGGTGCATCTGCTACTAGTCTCTCACTCCTGTCTTGTTTAAGGTGAAAATGGAATTTAAAAAAAAAAATGATATTGTACGTATGTTACGGAATTAAGTTTTTATATATAAAAAAAAAACTCACATAATTTTTTTTTTTTTTTTTTTTTTTTTGACAGAAGAAAATCAAATTTAAATGAGATCAATCATCTCGCCGCGATCTTGCTTATTTAAAAAAGAGAATAAAAAGGACAAATAAACACTTTAAAATAAGTGAAAAAAAAAAAAAACTAAAATATTTATCTAGGTATTTTTTCTGCCCATGTTTCAAAGCAATCTCGTCAAAGTTATCTCCCTTGGCGCCCCCCCCCTCTTCCGCAAAATAAGCAAGATGGCAGGACACGATCGATTTTTATTAAAATTTGATTTTCCTCTGTAAAAAAAAAAAAAACTGCTAATATAAATTTTTTTTTTTTTTTTTTTTTCAAATATTTTCATTTTTCAATATCTGGATTAAACTAAACAAGCACCCTCATTTTTGCCAAGAAAATCAAATTTTATGAGGAAGCAACACCTTGTGTTTTGATCGGCCATCTTTGATAAAGGGAGACAACTAAATTTGAACTACTGAGATTTTAAAATCAACCTTGTTGATGTCTATAGCATACTATGGATTGCTAAAAATCATTAAAAAAAACATTATTTTCTATATAAAAAAAAAATTTATAAAATAAAAAAAAAAAAAGGTTCTTGTCCGCACTTCTGGCAACTGTTGCATTCTGTCCTCAAGCTGTCTTGACCCATTGGATCAGGCCGGTTGGGACGAGAGGGTGAGGCTGCTGACTCTGTGCAAACCAAGTGATAAGGGAGATTCTGGTATGGTTGATGAGGGATGGAACCGCAATTTTTTAGCTCCAGATCTGCATGTCATAATTATGCCCAGGAGGCCAGGCACAGGGGTAAATTAGGTTCAGTAGTTCAGGTTTGGTAGGGTTAACTATGAATCACTAAAAATTAAAAAAAAAAAGAAAATTACTATACAAGAAAATACTTGATCAATATACATGATTTCTGGAATATGACCTCTTTGTTCTATATTACCAGACCATGCATCATCCTGAAAGACAATCTACATTTACATTTTTTTTTATAAAAAAAAAAAAAAAAAAAAAAAAAAAAAAATACTATACAAGAAAATACTTGATCAATATACATGATTTTTGGAATATGAATAATAAAATAATAATAAAAAAAAGAAAGAAAAACGGGTTCTTGTCTAGAATTCAACCTAATGAAAAAAAATAATAAATAAATAAATACAGAAAATTTTTTATTATGAAACAAAACTGTCATATTCCAAAAATCACATTTACATTTTTTTTTTATAAAAAAAAAGGAAAGAAAACCGGGTTCTTGTTTAGAATTCAACCTAATGAAAAAAAAAAATAAATAAATAAATACAGAAAATTTTTCATCATGAAACAAAACTGTCATATTCCAAAAATCACATTTACATTTTTTTTTATAAAAAAAAAGGAAAGAAAACCGGGTTCTTGCTTAGAAT
>NC_136527.1:215357155-215366076 GCF_053919585.1 Euprymna scolopes | reverse complement strand
TGTTATTATTATTATTGTTATTATTATTAATATTATTATTGTTATTATTATTAATATTATTAGTGTTATTATTATCAATATTATTATTATTGTTATTATTAATATTATTATTGTTATTATTATTAATATTATTATTATTATTATTGTTATTATTATCAATATTATTATTATTATTATTAATATTGTTATTATTATTATTAATATTATTATTATTGTTGTTATTATTATTATTGTTATTATTATTATTATTGTTATTATTAATATTATTATTATAATATTATTATTAATATTATTATTATTGTTATTATTATCAATCTTATTATTATTGTTTTTATTAATATTATTATTGTTATCAATATTGTTATTATTATTATCAATATTGTTATTATTATTATTAATATTGTTATTATTATTATTATTATTATTGTTATTATCAATATTATTATTATTGTTATTATTAATATTATTATTATTATCAATATTGTTATTATTATTATCAATATTATTATTATTATTATTATTGTTATTATTATCAATATTATTATTATTGTTATTATTATTATTATTGTTATTATTAATATTATTATTATTGTTATTATTTATTATTATTATCAATATTGTTATTATTATTATTATTAATATTGTTATTATTATTATTAATATTGTTATTATTGTTATTACTATTAATATTATTATTATTGTTATTATTATTAATATTATTATTATTGTTATTATTAATATTATTATTATTATTGTTATTGTTATTAATAATATTATTATTGTTATTGTTATTAATATTATTATTATTATTACTATTAATATAATCTATATATTAATACGTTTTTTTGTGTGTCACGTTTAATTGTTCCATTTTTCTATTTCTATAAATAATTTTACCAAGACTTCTTCAGAAATTTTGGTTGCAGTTTCGACTACAGCTGATGACACTTATCATCTATTTTGTTAAATAAATAATTTTACCAAGAATTCTGCATAAGTTTTTATTTCGGTTTCGATTCTAGCTAATGAACCCAAGTCATATGGATATATATTTTTTTTTATTTTGGAAATCAAAACTTTATAAGATATAAAAATCGATAGAACATTAACTCCATAATAATATATACGAAATCTGCAAGAGTGAAAATTTAAGCGTACTTTACGACCGGGTTATGCCGGGCGTCCCTGCTAGCTTATATTTTTCCTAATCTTTTTTATATACACTTTCATATATATATATATATATATAAGAGCAAACAGTTAATAAAACATGTTAAAAACACTTTGAAAAAGAGTTAAAAATATATTTAATCTGAAAAGGAAACACTAGATAGGTGGATAGTCCTTAATCCGCGGAGTTTCGAAGAAATACTTTCCTTCTCATCAGAGGGTAGGAATTAGCAAAATGCGGGATTGGATTTTGCATGCAGAAGTATTTGATGAAACAACAAGTAAGTCAAAGATCTTACTTGATAACAAAAAAAGTGAAGCAGAGGGAATAGGGAGAAGAAAAAGGTGATTTTACGTGAATGGATATATATATATATATATATATATATATATATAAAATCTGCAAAAATTAAAATATCACATTTAAACGTATTTTAAGACCTGTCTACAGCTTAGATAAATACTTGTGCAGTTTTAACAAAAGAGCTACAATAATATCAGAGCAAGATTGACGTCCACCCTCCCAACAAAACAAACGTTTAAATACAAAGTAATAAGTAATCCTTAAAATATATATCGAGAATATGTGCGTGGTTTAGAACGGAAACACAAGGTCATAAAAAATACGAACAAATGTCTATTTTGTAGTTGAAAGAAGACCACAGATCCTAATTGTGTCCTATTTAGCAGCCCATGGTCACAAGCAAAACACCACAGAAAGAAAGCAAGGTAGAGTTACGCGTAATGCAGTTAATATAAACTATGATGATGATGATTATAATGGTGATGATCATAAATTTAATTCAATATTTATATAATTTAACATCCTTGAGATACAGAAACAGCAATAGTTCTTTTTTGTCGAGACACGTTCTCTCAAACATACATTCACCCTACTAAAAAAAGGCTTGCCTTTTTTCTGTTGTTCTTGGCCTTTTGGTCAAGATCAAAGTGTAGTATCTGTTCCGACAGATACTGCAAGCTATGACTAGCAAAGACCAGATGTGGGGGCAACCCCACATGCCTGACCTTTAACCAGCTCCCATTTCCCACCTCTCGGGAGCTGGTCCCCTTTTTCCCTTCCCCCTCCCTTCACTCCTCACATGAAAAATCGGCCTTGTGCCTAATTTGCTCGGTGGGGGAGCAAATAAATACCATCTGTTCCGACAGATACTGCAAGCAAAGACCAAATGTGGGGGCGACCCCACATATAAGACCTTGGTCAATGTAGGGGTAACCCTTCATACCAATTGTCACTATCCAGCTCCCCTACTCCCCGGGGAGTTGGTCCCCATTTCCCCTTCACTCCTCACATGAAAAATCGGCCTTGTGCCTAATTTGCTCGGTGGGGGGGGCAAATAAATACCATCTGTTCCGACAGATACTGCAAGCAAAGACCATATGTGGGGGCAACCTCACATATAAGACTTTGGTCAATGTAGGGGCAACCCTTCATACCAGTTGTCACTGTCCATCTACGGAATGCTCTTTGTTCAAACTTCTCGGCTTGACATTAACAGGCAACATGAATTGGAACAAATATATCGAGGATATTGCCAATGCTGCTGCAAAGGAGGGCTAGAAAGTTACTTACACTTGACACATATCCTCTTCTTTTTTTTTTTTTTTTACATGGGAGTCACCACTTATCAAGGCCCGAAGGTCACTCAGGGATAAGGCTTATTGCGTGTACAGTAATCAATGAGATAGTATTGTAGTTCTGTCCCATCGACGAAATGTTGCATCTCTCTACCTTTTCTACAAGTATTTTAGTGGTGAATGCTCTGACGAACTGCAATCACTTGTGCCCCCACGACGTGAGCACCCTTGACAAACCTGACAGGCTGCTAAATCCCACCCCCACACTGTAGAGATCCCTAGATGTAAAAGATCTTTTTACTCCAATAGTTTCTTCCCCAGAACCGCTAGACTCTGGAATTCCATTCCAGGTCCCTGCTTCCCCAACAGTACTGACGTGCAGAAGTTCAAGTGTAACGTGAACCGACACCTTGCTGCCCAAATCCCTACATAGTACCCCAGTAGTTGCTGCCCCTGATAGTAGCCCCCTACACCAAAGTGGCAATTTGCCTTGTTTGGGGTGAAAATGTAATAAAAAAAAAAAAAAGTTCTAGAAGTGTAAGCCATTTTGAATTTGAGATGGTTCGCTGTTACACACAAGAAGTCCTGGTAGGTGACTTGGTTGTAGTAGACAGTTCCACAGAACAAAATATTCTTACCGTGTCGAAACCCGGGAAAGAACATGTGAAATTGCTCCAGAAAAGGTTTAATATTTATGAAGCAATTCTGGTTTCTGATTGGTTGGTAGCAGAACGTGAATTAATTTGATTCGTCAGTTCTTAGCAGCATCGTTTATAAATAGAATCGTCCGACTGTGTGGGATCATACCGCATTAAAAGGGCAAAAATATTGCAACATCCTCGCTATTTTTATAATGGGGAAGTCCCTTGTGTTTGTTCTGCTCAAAAATAAATATATATTTTTATATCTACTTAGACATATCAAAAATTAGAAATCATTTGGATCTTATTATTTTAGCATTTAAAAAGACGCCATTTTTAATTGTGTTCAAACGTCAAAAAGGAAAATTACAGATATTTTTTTTTTTTTTTTTTAAGCAAAAGTATTAGTAGGTTAAAGTGTTAATACAAAATAAAATGGATACAGTTTAACGTCTTGACAAGGACCATGGAAATTAACAGACTGTCACTTATAACTTCACCAGACATTTTTAAAGAATTTGCAGTTGTCTCGGCTCTTATAATATAATCAGTAATAGTTTCGGCTTCCATTCGTTTTAGAGAGGTCAGTTCAGTGTATAAAGAAATCATTTTGGATTTTCCTTTCGATAAATAATGCTCTCTCAATATGTTTAATGCTTTGCAGCCGTCGTCCAGGGCTTCTCTCATTACCAGTGATAGACTTCGGTCATCTAAACACTGTATTAATTCCGCAAAGACAGTTGCGTTCTTTTCAATGAAGTCGGGGTCGTTTCTGTTTTCAGGTTGTGTTTCCAGTACTTTGTGTAGCTTTTGGATTCGTAGATATTTAACTTGCCACAATTCGAATTTTGATTCGGATCCATCGAAATAAAGACGCACGCTGGGCGCATAACCTCTAGAAGTGTAAGCCATTTTGAATTTCAGATGGTTCGCTGTTACACACAAGTCCTGGGAGGTGACTTGTTTGTAGTAGACAGTTCCACAGAACAAAATATTCTTACCGTGTCGAAACCCGGGAAAGAATATGTGAAATTGCTCCAGAAAAGGTTTAATATTTATGAAGCAATTCTGGTTTCTGATTGGTTGGTAGCAGAACGTGAATTAATTTGATTCGTCAGTTCTTAGCAGCATCGTTTATAAATAGAATCGTCCGACTCTGTGGGATCATACCCCATTAAAAGGGCAAACATATTGCAACAGTAGTAATCATTAGTATTGGGAGTTTTGATAGAGTGTCTTACTTAAAGGGGGCGGTTTGTCAGGAGTTTGTTTATGTTGGACTTGAAGACGTCCAATTTGTAGTCAGGTGGGAAACAGGCGAACGGAAGAGAGTTCCAATATCGTGAACTTCTGAGAAAGAAGCTTTGTTCATGGAATCTACGTTTTGATTTATAAGATATAAAAATCTTTAGAACATAATAATATATACGAAATCTGCAAGAATTAAAATATCATATTTAAGCGTACTTTACGATCGGGCTTTCATGCTAGCTTAGATAAATACTTTTGCAGTTTTAACAAAAGAGCTACAATAATGTCAGAGCGTATCCATTTACACGGAACATCTACAGAATGCCAACATCAATATATTATATACGAATAAGTCCCCTGTGGAATTTCCACAGGTCCCGCTAGTTATTATTAATATTATTATTATTACTAATATTATTGTTGTTATTATTAATATTATTAATGGAAGGTAGGCTCTCTCTACCATGCTAGAAAACTACTAACACCCGAAAGTATCTTGTACCTCTATAAGGCCACCATTAAGACCTGTCTACAGCTTAGATAAATACTTTTGCATCTGCTGCTAGTCTCTCGCTCCTAGACAAAGTTCAAAAGGGAGTCGCAAATCTGACATCTAAGCTTCAGCCTCTGTCACATCAACGAAATGTTGCATCCCTCTGCCTGTTCTATAAGTATTTTAGTGGTGAATGCTCTGACGAACTGCCAGCATTTGTGCCCCCACGACGTGAACACCCTTGACAAACCCGACAGGCTGCTAAATCTCACCCCCACACTGTAGAGATCCCTAGATGTAAAAGATCTTTCTACTCCAGTAGTTTCTTCCCCAGAACCGCTAGACTTTGGAATTCCATTCCAGGTCACTGCTTCCCCAACTGTACTGACATGCAGAAGTTCAAGTGCAACGTGAACTGATATCTTGCTGCCCTAATCCCAACATAGTGCCCCAGTAGTTGTTGCCCCTGATAGTAGCCCCCTACACCAAAGTGGCAATGCACATTGTTTGGGGTGAAAATGTAATAAAAAAAAATTAAAGAAAATATTATTATTTTTAGTATTAGTAGCATTAGTCACGCAATATTATTTTTAATATTAGTAGTATTAGTCACTCAAATGATAAAAAAGATGAGACTAATAGTCCGAAATAAAAATAAATTAATATATATAATGCTCATCTCAAAAATGAATTCTAATTAAGGAATAATATATATATACCAATCGGTACGGACCCGACTATAGAAGATCAGATAATAAATAAACGTGGATTTATAAGATCAACGAATCCAACCTTGATCGCCTTTCGGGGCCCGTGGCGCAGTTGATAGAGACGTTGAACCTCTACGGTTCCAGATTAGCATTGTCTGAAGATAGCGGTTTCAATCTCACCCAAAGCGTGCCAGAGGTTTACTTGGCCAAAAGGTGGTGAGACGACAACAACTACGGATGGCAGTGATTGCTGAGAATGCAGTTAGGAGATTCGAAGTTCCTATCCGTCGCGGTTACCACCTGACGAAGGCCAGAGGAATTAGTTGGCCGAAACGTTGTGAATAAACAACCACCAATAAAAAGATGAAAAACAACAACTAATAAAGATGAGAATAATAGTCCGAAATAAAAACAAATTAAAGACATCTTGCTGCTCAACTCCCTATATTGGAGATTGCCATAAAACATTTCTTGGTATTTTTGTAAACAATGAAAATAGACTTTAGCAGTTTACCAACCTTGTTTTTTTGGGGTTTTTTTTACATGGGGGTCACCACTTATCAAGGCCCGAATGCCACTCAGGGATAAGGGTTATTGCGTGTACAGTAATCAATGAGATAGTATTGTAGCAATCATTAGTATTGGAGGTTTTGATAGAGTGTCTTACTTAAGGGGGCAGTTTGTCAGGAGTTTGTTTATGTTGGACTTGAAGACGTCCAAGTTGTAGTCAGGTGGGAAACAGGCAACCGGAACAGAGTTCCACTGGCGTGCAGTTCTAAGAAAGAAGCTTTGCTCATGGAATCTACGTTTGGATTTAGGCACAGATAAAGAGTGGGGAAAATTATTATCAAGGCCCGAAAGCCACTCAGGGATAAGGGTTATTGCATGTACAGTAATCAATGAGATAGTATTGTAGTAATCATTAGTATTGGGGGTTTTGATAGAGTGTCTTAGTTATGTTAAGAAATTTATTAAAAATAAATTAACAAAAAAAAAACAAAAGAAAAGATTACCATGTTTGAAGGGTAACAACTCGCTAATAAATTGTCTCCCTTAGATCATAAAGATCGTAATTCTTAATGTATTGTTTTGAAATGGTTTGTTTAGTGTATTTTTATATGTATATGTGTTTCGGTCAACAAACTCAAAGAATAAATAAAAACTTTACCAGAATCCAGACAGCCAGTTCTTCAGTGAGATTTTTGTTTTTACGGCCTTATGTGGAAGCCGGAATTCGGACGTTGGTTGCCTCTTTTTGCATCCCAAAATATATCACGAACTTGTTTTTACGGCCTTATGTGGAAGCCGGAATTCGGACGTTGGTTGCCTCTTTTGCATCCCAAAATATATCACGAACTTGTTTTTACGGCCTTATGTGGAAGCCGGAATTCGGACGTTTGTTGCCTCTTTTGCATCCCAAAATATATCACGAACTTGTTTTTACGGCCTTATGTAGAAGCCGGAATTCGGACGTTGGTTGCCTCTTTTGCATCCCAAAATATATCATGAACTTGTTTTTACGGCCTTATGTGGAAGCCGGAATTCGGACGTTGGTTGCCTCTTTTGCATCCCAAAATATATCATGAACTTGTTTTTACGGCCTTATGTGGAAGCCGGAATTAATATATATAATTCTCATCTTATATATTATTCCTTAATTGGAATTCATTTTTAAAATAAATTAATAATAATCTATATTGAGTGACTAATATTATTATTATTAGTAGTAGTATTAGTCACTCAATATAATTTTTAAAATTAGTAGTATTAGTCAATATAATTTTTAATATTAGTAATATTAGTCACTCAATATAATTTTTAATATTAGTAATATTAGTCACTCAATATAATTTTTAATATTAGTAATATTAGTCACTCAATATAATTTTTAATATTAGTAATATTAGTCACTCAATATAATATTTAATATTAGTAATATTAGTCACTCAATATAATTTTTAATATTAGTAGTATTAGTCACGCAATATAATTTTTATTATTGTTTGAGAACAACTTGTGATGTTCCCTGGAGTCTCCCCAGATTTTTAGCATTCCACCTTTTTTCTGATAATCTTTGCAAAAGAATTTGCATTATCGCAACAGCTGCTTACCATTGATTTCTTGTTGATGACTTCATTTTGTATAATCTCCTGTTGTGTCTTTCAGATTTGGGTGTGCCGCCCCAGCATAAGCTATCAAGCCGCAAAATGGAGAAAGATATCCTCCAGCACGGTACACACCCGAAGGAGGCACTCGTGAAAGAATACCTGCAACAAAAGACCGATTACCTCACCCCCGGCGGAAGGCCTACCAGCCTGGAACATCAGCAGCAGTCTCAACAGCTATTCCAGTGCGACGCGAATGCCAACATGCAGTGTGGCTCTAAACTGGAATATCCTAGCCCGATTATCCAGCCTGCAACGACGCTGCAACAATTTCAGCCGTGCGAATTGATAACCAACCACTTTATGAACAAACCCGACTCGCTCGCACAAACCAGCCAACTTACAAACCCGCACTACCAGTCGGAAGGAACCGTTTCACGACCATACAGCATCAGAACAGAATCTGCGCTGTCAGATGAGCGACTTATAAACACGTCACAATTTCAGCCCGATAGAACCGTTCCGAAACCGCTCGGAAATAAAACCGATTACTCAACATCCATATTAGCGGCTAGTCAGCCATTTCCGTGTGAAACGGGCATGCATAATGAATTTCTGAGCAAACTCGATAGTTCTATGCATCTTGGGAGAATCATAAACCCGAATATGTTACAGTCGACCAGTAAGATCGAATGCACGACAATATCGGCTTTGAGAGCGAACAGTGCGAAAACATTTCAGATGGATGGCATTTTCACAAAACATTTTGCTTATAAAGTCGATGGAGGGACATCCGCAAATTCTGTGTTTCACAACGAAGGTGCCGTATCGAAACAACTTGGGTACAAGAGCAGTGATATACGCACACCGTCTCTTAAGTTAGCTAACAGGCAGTCGTTACGGAATTCCGAAACCCAGCCTGACAATCAAACCCCGCAAGTCGAAAAAGACG
>NC_136527.1:215322155-215352155 GCF_053919585.1 Euprymna scolopes | reverse complement strand
GTTATCAATAAAAAATAAAATTGAAAAGAATCGTTTGTGACATCGATGCTGAATCTGATAAATAGATAAGTTTTAATTTTTCTGATTCCGATTAATCAACCCAACACTAATATATACAGGTTGTCCATAAAGTCCGTGTGCACTTTAAAAAAATGTTAAACTTTTATTGTATTTGCAACAGAAATAATCTGTAAAATGGATTTGAAAGAATATCAAGGCCAAGAGGCCACTACAGTAGAAATTGGACAATTTGTTAAATTTGATAACTTATATGGAACGGCTCATCAAGAACTTATTTACGTTAGACTTGAACACAACCATATTGTAGTCAGCCGGAAAGCAGGAAAACGGAAGACAATTCCACAGGCGTGCAGTTCTAAGAAAGAAGCTTTGTTCATGGAATCTACGTTTAGGTTTAGGCACAGATAAAGAGTGGGGGAAATTATTGATAGTGTTTACAGCTAGACGAGTGTTTCTTGTGAAAGTTTGGCGAGGGGGGACCATAGATTGAAGCTCAGTTGAACACTTTCCATGAAAATAACGATATATCAGAGACAAACTCGCAACATCTCTTCTGTGAGATAGAGGTTGCAAGGAAGAGAAAAGGACATCTACGAGGCTACGAAGTCTATTTTGAACTCTATCAAGGCAGGCCAAGTCTATATTTTTTAAGCTTTTATTGAAATTTTATTTAACTTTCCACATGCCCTCCATCATTAGTGTGACTTTAAATATGTATATATGTTTATATACATACATACATACATATATAAAGACATAATTTTACACAAATTACATATTTCAATAAAGTGACTTTAAATATATATATATATATATATATATATTATACATATATATATAATATTCCCAAATAAATATGTAGTTTTTTTTTATTTATTTTTTTTTTTTTATTACATTTTCACCCCAAACAAGGCACATTGCCACTTTGGTGTAGGGGGCTACTATCAGGGGCAACAACTACTGGGGTACTATGTAGGGATTTGGGCAGTAAGGTGTCGGTTCACGTTACACTTGAACTTCTGCACGTCAGTACTGTTGGGGAAGCAGGGACCTGGAATGGAATTCCAGAGTCTTGCGGTTCTGGGGAAGAAACTATTGGAGTAAAAAGATCTTTTACATCTAGGGACCTCTACAGTGTGGGGGTGGGATCTAGTAGCCTGTCGGGTTTGTCGAGGGTGCTCGCGTCGTGGGGGCATTATTTTGTTACATTGATGTGCATTTCGTTTATACGCCTACGTGCAGCCATTTATCGATATATGTGTACATAAGTTGTACATGTGAATGAAATATAAAACTGATACTTTCTAAACAAATAGTTACAAACATATTTTGTGTGCTTTAAATAATATATTTAAAATATATGCATATTTCTTTTAAATATTTTCATAGTAATATGTAAAAAAAGGCTAATACGATTTTGCAGTTCACGAAAAACATGATTTATAGTTATTCAAATCTTTCAAATCTTCCAATGAACTAGGTTTTCACATGTCCCCATAAAAAAATCTAATGGAGTCAAATCTGGCGAACGTGGAGGCCAATGAAATTGTCCACCCCTTCCGATCCACCTGTTAGGAAATTCCTGATTTAGAAACTGCCTAACATGCCGAGCAAAGTGACAAGGAGCTCCACATATATATATTGACAAGGTTCCAAAGAGAGTCGCAAACCTGATAGGCCCTGAACTGGCATCTAAGCTTCAGCCTCTGTCCCATCGACGAAACGTTGCATCCTTCTGCGTTTTCTACAAGTATTTTAGTGGTGAATGCTCTGACGAACTGCAATCACTTGTGCCCCCACGACGTGAGCAACCTCGACAAACCCGACAGGCTGCTAAATCCCACCCCCACACTGTAGAGATCCCTAGATGTAAAAGATCTTTTTACTCCAATAGTTTCTTCCCCAGAACCGCTAGACTCTGGAATTCCATTCCAGGTCCCTGCTTCCCCAACAGTACTGATGTGCAGAAGTTCAAGTGTAACATTGGCCACTTAAGGATAAGGCTTAAAGAGTGTAGAGTAGTCAAAAGGACAATATAGTAATCGATAGTAATGGAAGTTCGGTAAATTTGTTAACTTAAGTGGAACGGCTCATCAGAAACTTGTTCACATTGGACTTGAAGACAACCATATTGTAGTCAGCCGGAAAGCAGGAAAACGGAAGACAATTCCACAAGCGTGCAGTTCTAAGAAAGAAGCTTTGTTCATGGAATCTACGTTTAGGTTTACACACAGATAAAGAGTGGGGGAAATTATTGATAGTGTTTTCTGCTAGACGGGTGTTTCTTGTGAAAGTTTGGCGAGGGGGGGCCATAGATTGGAGCTCGGTTGAGCACTTGAAAATAACAATAAACCAGAGACAAGAGGTTGCAGGGAAGAGAGAAGGACATCTACGAGGCTACGAAGTCTATTTTGAACACTATCAGGGCAAGGTAAGTCCTTTCTAACAGCTTCTGCCCAAATATGGCAACAGTACTCCATCCTTGAACGTACCTGGCTCTTATATGTCATTCTAAATCAAAGTAATCAATTTAATTAATCCTAAATAATACAGAAATAGATGCATTATCTCATTTTAACGAATCGATCTTAATCTCCTTACCCATATATATATATATATAAATTACAATTAAATTTACCAAAATGATCCAAGACGGTAAAATTAAAGTATATTATAAATATTAAAGAATTAATATCTATAAAGTTATCTCAGCCAGATAAAAAAGCTCGATAAAACCAAATAGGAAATAGAGCTTATAATATGAGCAAACAGTTCATAAAATATAAACAAACAGTTAATAAAATAATATATAGTATATATATATATATATATATATATATATATAACAAACATATAGTACATATATATAACATATATATATAACAAACATATATATAGCAAACAGTTAATAAAATAATATATATATACGAGCAAACAGTTAATAAAGTATGTTAAAAAACACTTTGAAATGAGTTAAAAACATATTTAATCTGAAAAGGAAACACTTGATAGTTTACCAGGCGCATAAGCCTGAAGAGTCCTAGAGTGGATGAAACGCGGAATATTCAGTGTAGCTTAATCGCCATATACATTTTATAACTTACTAACTAGCTCTACCTACGTATTGAGCACTTTTGAAGTAAATACTTAAAGTTTATGCATAAATTTATACTTTCGTATATTAATTTTATGTGAGTAAATTAAGTAGTTATATATATATATATATATATATATAAAATGAAAATTACAATTAAATTTACCAAAATGATTCAAGATGGTAAAATTAAAGTATATTATAAATATTAAAGAATTAATATTTATAAAGTTATCTCAGCCAGATGAAAACGCTCAATAAAACCAAATAGGAAATAGAGCTTATAATATGAGCAAACAGTTCATAAAATATAAACAAACAGTTAATAAAATAATATATAGTATATATATATATATATATATATATATAACAAACATATAGTACATATATATAACATATATATATAACAAACATATAGTACATATATATAACATATATATATAACAAACATATATATAGCAAACAGTTAATAAAATAATATATATATATATATATATATATATATATATATATATACGAGCAAACAGTTAATAAAATATGTTAAAAAACACTTTGAAATGAGTTAAAAACATATTTAATCTGAAAAGGAAACACTTGATAAGTGGGTAAATTTATCTAGTGTTTCCTTTTCAGATTAAAATATGTTTTTAACTCAGTTCAAAGTGTTTTTTCACATATTTTATTAACTGTTTGCTCATATATATAACTAATTTATTTTCTCTCTCTATATATATATATATGTATATATGATGAAAATAATGGAAATAGTATTCCGACAAAATAGAGAAAATAAAAAGGAACAAACCGTATTATGTGTTCATCAACGTTTCGTCTTTATTTCGAGACTTCCTCTGGATGAATGAGATTAAGAAACCCAAAAATATACCAGGCGCATAAGCCTGAAGAGTCCTAGAGTGGATGAAACGCCGAATATTCAGTATAGCTTAATCGCCATATACATTTTATAACTTACTAACTAGCTCTACCTACGTATTGAGCACTTTTGAAGTAAATACTTAAAGCTTACGCATAAATCTATATTTTCCTATATTAATTTTATGTGAGTAAATTAAGTATATATATATATATAAGTAGTTATATATATATATATATATATATATATATATATATATATATATATATATATAAATATATATATAAAAATTACAATTAAATTTACCAAAATGATCCAAGATGGTAAAATTAAAGTAAATTACAAATATTAAAGAATTAATGTATGTATGTATATATATATATAAGTTTGTTTTTGAAATATGGTTACTTTGAAATTTACATAATGGGTATTCAGACATGCAGCAATCAGTTTTTAGGCGAAAATTTGGCTAATAAGGTTTACAGAGTTGAACTTTGCAGACTCTTTTTTTTTTTTTTTTTATTATATTTTCACCCCAAACAAGGCACATTGCCACTTTGGTGTAGGGGGCTACTATCAGGGGAAACATCTACTGGGGCACTATGTAGGGATTAGGGCAGCGAGATGTTGGTTCACGTTGCACTTGAACTTATGCATGTCAGTACAGTTGGGGAAGCAGTGACCTGGAATGGAATTCCAAAGTCTAGCAGTTCTGGGGAAGAAACTACTGGAGTAGAACGATCTTTTACATCTAGGGATCTCTACAGTGTGGGGGTGGGATTTTGCAGCTTGTCGGGTCTGTCGAGGGTGTTCACGTCGTGGGGGCACAAGTGCTTGCAGTTCTTCAGAGCATTCACCATTATAATACTTGTAGAACAGGCAGAGGGATGCAACGTTTCGACGATGGGACAGAGGCTGAAGTTTTGATGCTAGTTTAGGGCCTATCAGATTTGCGACTCTCTTTTGAACCCTGTCAAGGAGAGAGAGACTAGTAGCCGATGCACCGGCCCAAATATGACAGCAATACTCCATACATGGGCGAATAGTGGCCTTATAGAGGTACAGGATACTTTCGGGTGTTAGAAGTTTTCTAGCACGGTAGAGAGAGCCCACCTTCCTCGCAGCGGCCCTGGCAATGCCCTCGATGTAATTGTTCCAGCTCATGTTTCCTGTGAACGTTAGGCCAAGGAGCTTGAAAGACGTACTCTCAGCTAAAGAGTTGTTGGCCATTGCTATAGGTGGTAGAGAAGGTTTCCTGTAATTATTGAATGAAACCAGTTTTGTCTTGGTGGCATTGAACGTTACCATCCATTTTTTTCCCCTACCAAACTACTCCGCCAATTTTGGATCCTAACACTTGAAATTTTAGATGTAGGTAACTTGGACATGGGTCAAAAATTTTTATTTTATTTGAGCGCAAAACAATACATTTTAAAAATTGGGGTCCTAGCAACTTTTCTCTATGGCAGTTAAGGAATCGTATTATACAGAAAGGCATTACCACACATATTCACACTTTTTAATATATACATATGCAGATGAAGTTATGAACAGTATATAGGGACCGAGCAAAGTCAGACGGAATTGCTAGTGTATATATATATATATGTAGATACAGGGGGACCATAAAAAAAACAAAAGCTAAATGGAGAGCATCTAGAACATATGCTGTAGAACGGAGAAAAAAAGGCCAAAGTGTTTTGATGCAATGTTTTGAATATAATAAATTAGTTATGACCAAAGTTTCATTTCATTCGGACAAAAAAAACACTAAGAAACGGGGCCTAATTAGAGTTGGGCCCGTTTTTGTTTTAGGGGTCACCATATATATATATATATATATATATATATATATATATATATATATATATACTAGCAAAAGTACCCATCGTTGACTGGGTTCAAAAACAGCCTACAGAAAATGAACTCTGCTTTATGAAAGTAGGATAGGTTATGAAAAGGAAGGGTCGTAAAGAGATAGCTTCGAATTTGGGGGTATCAAAACCAAAGCAAAATATGATGAAAGTAAAAATAAAATAGATAAACCCCATAATTTATTATACAATACCTGTTCACACTGAAACACTTATCACAATATTCTGTGGATCTATATTAAAAAACCTTGTTAAATTTTGTGACATATTACCATTCTATGGGGGTCAGGCGCGAACGAACACCCCATAATTTTATTATACCATATTTCTTCAAACTGAAACGTATTTATCAAAGTATACTTATGCAAATAGATATGAGAAGTCTTTATTAAAGTTTGTGCCTATTTCCATTCTATGGAGGCCAGGCGTGAACGTAGACCACACAATGTTATTATACCATCCCTATTTAAGTTAAAACATACTTATCAAAGTATTCTTATGTACATCTATATCAAAAACATTTGTAAATGGTTTGTTTTAATTTTTAAATTTTTTATTTCCATACTTTGTGGACCAGGTGCAAACGCAGACCCCACAATTTTAATGAATCATCATTATGCCAGATCAAACATACCAAATCCTGTGTCTCGATACATCTTCTATCATTATATGTGATCAGTTTTCTATAATAGTCAACCATATAGGAGCCTATTTGTGACCAGACACACACACAGACGTTCAGCTTTATATTATATTATATATATATATATATATATATATATATATATATATCATTCAAACACTACTGTGTTTGAATATATGGTTAAGTGGCAGTTTTAGTGATTTAGACCAACATGGAGGCACTATAGGTGGGGGTTTTTTTTGTTTGTTTTTTGTTTTTTTTTACGGCATATCAACCCTTTTCAGGTTATTTAATGCCGAATCCAGTGATTTTGAAGAACAATTTTTTAATAGAGTATATTTGTTTGGTTTTTTAAGTCGGTTTCTATTTAACTTCTAGTTGGGACCCTAACAGGTACCACCATTCTGTGTCAGAGTGGACCTGGGAGCAATGGCAATTAAAAGGTGACTCCACACTCTCCAAAGCCTGCAAGCTGGGGCCTCATCATCGGATATAGTTTAAGGTCATATCCAGGACTAGGCACCGTAGGAGTTTTGATGATGGAGAGGTAACCAGTTTCCCTATCGTGTCCGCTATTACGCCTTTTCTTTCTGGATGAGGTTCGATAGTCTTTTCAACAAAACTGCAAGGAAGCAGTAGGATTTGAATCCAATAAAATATTAAATTAGCGTTAGAAGAGGGATAGAACTCGACATAAGAATATATATATGTATGTATTCAATGACATAAGACTATTTTTTTCAGTGTCATAAGCACATTCATGTACTATATATATATATATATATATATTCAATGACATAAGACTATTTTTTTCAATGACATAAGCACATTCATGTACTATATATATATATATATTCAATGACATAAGACTATTTTTTTCAATGACATAAGTATATTCATGTACAATATATATATATATATTCAATGACTTCAGACTATTTTTTTCAATGACATAAGCACATTCATGTACAATATATATATATATATGTATTCAATGACATAAGACTATTTTTTTCAATGACATAAGCACATTCATGTACTATATATATATATATATATATTCAATGACATAAGACTATTTTTTTCAATGACATAAGCACATTCATGTACAATATATATATATATATATATATATATATATATGTATTCAATGACATAAGACTATTTTTTTCAATGACATAAGCACATTCATGTACTATATATATATATATATATATATATATATATATATTCAATGACATAAGACTATTTTTTTCAATGACATAAGCACATTCATGTACAATATATATATATATATATATATATATATATATATATATAGTCATCCACATACAGTACTGTTTCGCTGTTTCACAGCTCATCAGTGCGGCTATATATTCAACGACATAAGACTATTTTTTTCAATCACATGGACCGACTTGACATATATTAATAGAGACCTCAACAGTGAAGGTGTGTGATTTTGTTGTTAAGTGGGATTGTCAGAGTGCATAGAGTTTATTCCATTAAAAAACTGATCTGAAATGGAACACGTGCATCAAATCCGTTGCCAAGGTCACTGGAAAGATGGTGGGATCCTTCTACCGCTCCAGAAGATATCTCACTACTGATGCAATTCTCTATCTATATAAAAGCCAAGTACGTCCAAGGATGGAATACTGCTGCCATATCTGGGCAGGAGCTGCTAAAAACAGCCTATCCTGCCTTGACAGAGTACAAAATAGACTTTGTGGTTTAGTGGAGGATGCCCTTTTCTCTACCCTGCAACCTCTCTCCCACAGAAGAGACGTTGCGAGCCTATCCTTGTTTTATCGTTATTTCCATGGCAGGTGCTCGTCTGAACTCCAATCTCTGGTCCCCCCTCGCCAATCTTTCACGAAAAACACCCGTCTAGCTGAATCCACTGTGAAAAATTTCCCCCACTCTATATCTGTGCCTTAATCAAAACGCGGATTCCATGAACAAAGCTTCTTTCTTAGAACTGCACACCTGTGGAACTCTGTTCCATCTGCCTGCTTCCCTCCGGACTACAACTTGGATGTCTTCAAGTCCAATATTAACAAGTTCCTGATGAACCGCCCCCTTGATTAAACACTTCATCAAATCTCCACACTAACGTACTGTACTTGCAATAACCCTTATCCCTGAGTGGCTTCTGGGCCTTGATAAGTGGTGACCACTGTGAAAAAAAAAAAATTAAACCGCCCTCTTAAGTAAACACTTCATTAAATCTCCACACTAACGTACTGTACTTGCAATAACCCTTATCCTTGAGTGGCTTCCGGGCCTTGATAAAAACCCCACCATAATATGAACAACAACAGATATATAAGTCGTCATCAATTCATTAAAAAAAAACAACAAGGAACAAAGGTATCATGTTTCAAAAATCAGGTAGATTCATCAAGTAGTTTTTTTTAATTTTTATTCCAGTAAAAACACAATAACTCGAATTTTCATAATTTTTTGGATATATTACTATTTTCGACATGACAGTTAAGTATGTGATATTATTTTTGCTTAAAAAAAAGAAAACGATCTGTTTACTGGAATTTAACATATTTTAATGAAAAGAAAATTTGGGTTTGTATTACTATACACATAGATTCGAAAAAGTTGTCAAAAAACAACTATATAACAAATAAATGTTATCAAAGGCAAGATAAGTTACTTTTCTACCAAACTGTATATATTTTTTGTGTTTTTATTCAATGTAACATATTTATTCAGCTCGAAAAACATACACTGTTTACCGATGTATTCGAAAATTCAAGATGGCGTCTCACACCCTCTTTAACACCGTAAGTTTGGAAAAAGGTATTATAAATAAAAAACTATACAAAATACTATTAAAAACCCGCCGAATATATGTCAACCTATGTCACGGTAACATATATTGAGCTAGTTTTTAACAGTACTTTATCCGTTTTTTTATTTATAACATCTTTTCCCAAACTTACCGTGTTAAAGAGAGAATCAGACACCATCTTTAATGTTCCAATACATCGGTAAAAACTGTATGGTTTTCGAGCTGAATGAACATATTACATTGAATAAGAACACGAAAAATATATCCAGTTTGGTAGAAAAGTAACTTATCTTGTCTTTGGTAACATTTATTTGTCATATATTTGTTTTTTGACAACTTTTTCGAATTAAAAAAAAAAAAAAAAAAAAGCAAATCTTAAAAAAAGAAAAAAATCGTCCACAATTACTTCTCAGATTAATTTAAGTCAATTTACGTCAAGGGAGATAAGTCAGTTTTTTTGTTTCTTTTCAGATGGGAGCCACCACTAATCAAGGCCCAACAGCCACTCAAGGATAAGGGTTAATGAATGTACAGTAGTCACTGAGACAACAGTATCGTAATAATTAGTGGTGCAAGTAGGGTAGAAATGGATTATTTATGGAAAGTACTTGTTTACATTGGACTTGAAAACGACCATATTGTAGTCTGCTAGATAGCAGGCCAGTAAAACAGAGTTTCACAGGCGAATAATTCTCGGAAAAAATCTTTGTTCATGGAGTTTTCATTTAGATTTAGGCACAAATAGAAGGTTGATTTTTTTTTACATTTTCACCCCAAACAAGGTCAACAACTACTGGAGTACTATGTAGGGATTTGAGCAGCAAGATGTTGGTTCACGTTGCACTTGAACTTCTGCACGTCAGTAGAGTTGGGGAAGCAGTGACCTGGAATGGAATTCCAGAGTCTAGCGGTTCTGGGGAAGAAACTATTGGAGTAGAAAGATCTTTTACATCTAGGGATCTCTACTGTGTGGGGGTGGGATTTGGCAGCTTGTCGGGTTTGTCGAGGGTGTTCACGTTGTGGGGGCACAAGTGTCTGCAGTTCATCAGAGCATTCACCATTAAAATACTTGTAGAAAAGGCAGAGGGATGCAACATTTCGTCGATGGGACAGAGGCTGAAGCTTAGATAACAGTTTAGGACCTATCAGATTGGCGACTCTCTTTTGAACCTTGTCTTGGAGCGAGAGACTAGTAGCAGATGCACCAGCCCAAATATGACAACAATACTCCATACATGGGCGAATGGTGGCCTTATAGAGGTACTTTTGGGTGTTAGTAGATTTCTAGCACGGTAGAGAGAGCCCAGATAGTTGTTGTAGCTAGACATGTGTTTTTTGTGAAAGTTTGGCAGGAAAGGGACCATAGATTGAAGCTCAGACAAGTACTTTTTTTTTTTTTTTACACAGTGATCACCACTTCTCAAGGCCCAGAAGCCACTCAGGGATAAGGGTTATTGCAAGTACATTACTTTAGTGTGGAGATTTGATGAAGTGTTAACTTAAGGGGGCGGTTCATTAGGAAAATGTTAACGTTGGACTTGAAGACATCCAAGTTGTAGTCAGGTGGGAAGCAGGCAGACAGAACAGAGTTCCACAGGCGTGCAGTTCTAAGAAAGGATCTTTGTTCATGGAATCCACGTTTTGGTTTAGGCACAGATAAAGAGTGGGGAAATTGGCAACAGACGATGTACATGTTCCATTTCAGATCAGGAGTAAAGGTCAAACCCAGAAGCTTGTCAAAACACAGGGCCTCTCCCAGACAAGAGCCATCCATCCCAATTGATGCCAGATGGGGAATATAAGTTAGGTAGGACTTCAGGTTCTTCTTCATAAGCCCTGTGGCACCTATGATAACTGGTATGATCGATATCCCCTTAAGATTCCAGTTTCTTTTCATATCATACATGAGATCTTGGTATTTGGTCTGCTTCTCTCTTTCAGCTCTGTTCAGACCGCCATCATTAGGAACACTCACTTCAATCAAGGTTGCAACTCTCTCTGACTTATTCAATTTTCTTTTTCCTGCCCGAACCTTGTGGTTCTGGTGGGATTCGGAGAGGCTCAATATCAACTCTCTGACTTATTCCATATAACTATGCCAGGTTTGACAGCAGCATTTTCGGTGGCTGTAGGGATTACATGGTTTGGTTTTCCCTCCTCAAGGGCCACGATACAAGATATCTACCCTTGTGAAGTAAATAAAGGGTTCCGTTCGAAATTCCGTCCAACCCGAGTCCAGCAAGATACACACCTGAAGAAGGTCGGAGGTTATATCGATCGAAACATCATATTCTAATCTTGAGTGTGATTTTCACCTGTAGGAGATCTCTGAGTAGTAGGGGACCCCAGAGGTAGTACGTTATGACCCATCGATGTGTGCACACACCCTGACACACTACCAACCCCTACCCCACTGTCTTGTGGGTGCCCTTGGTTGGGCAAAGACTAGGGGGACAAACCCCAAAATCAAACACCACTGCCTTGTGGGTCTTATCACATCCAAGTTGTAGTCAGGTGGGAAGTTGTAATCAGGTGGGAAGCAGGCAGACGGAACAGAGTTCCACAGTCGTGCAGTTCTAAGAAAGAAGCTTTGTTCATGGAATCCACGTTTTGATTTAGGCACAGATGAAGAGTGGGGGAAATGTTTCACAGTGGATTCAGCTAGACGGGTGTTTTTCGTGAAAGATTGGCAAGGAGGGACCAGAGATTCGAGTTCAGACAAGCACCTGCCATGGAAATAACGATAAAACAAGGATAGGCTTCCAACGTCTCTTCTGTGGGAGAGAGGTTGCAGGGTAGAGAAAAGGGCATCCCCCACTACTCCATCCCACCATTTTCCCAGCAAACTTGACAACAGACTTGATGTACGTGTTCCATTTCAGATCAGGACAAACCCAGAAGCTTGTCAAAACACGGGGCTTTTCCTAGACGAGAGCCATCCATTTCAATTGATGCCAGATGGGGATCAGAACGTTGATGATGAAATAACGATAAAACAAGGATAGGCTCGCAACGTCTCTTCTGTGGGAGAGAGGTTGCAGGGTAGAGAAAAGGGCATCCCCCACTAAGCCACGAAGTCTATTTTGTACTCTGTCAAGGCAGGATAGGCTGTTTTTAGCAGCTCCTGCCCAGATATGGCAGCAGTATTCCATCCTTGGGCGTACTTGGCTTTTATATAGATAGAGAATTTCATCAGTAGTGAGATATCTTCTGGAGCAGTAGAAGGATCCCACCATCTTTCCAGCGACCTTGGCAACAGACTTGATGTACGTGTTCCATTTCAGATCAGGAGTAAAGGACAAACCCAGAAGCTTGTCAAAACACGAGGCTTTTCCTAGACGAGAGCCATTCATTTCAATTGATGCCAGATGGGGATCAGAACGTTGGTGATGTAAAGATAGGAGTTTGGTTTTAGATGTATTAAAAGGTAACCAGCCACGTCTTCTTTTTCTTCTGGTGTCTCATTGAATTACATATCGCGTATATCTATATATCAGGAATAATAGAGGTCCAAGGATAGACCCCTGAGGTACTCCCGCATTTATGTCGTATTGTTTGGATGTACGACCGTGGAGGACAACTTTGATTTTTCTATTACTTAAGAAGGATTTAATTGCATTATGAATTCTTCCAGTGATTCCATATGATCTAATTTTCCTTAGAAGACCATCGTGCCATACCCTGTCAAAAGCCTTAGATATATCAAGGGCTACCGCTCTACCCTCCCCTGTTTGTCCAATGAACGGTATATACGTTCAGAAACTACAGTTAAGATATCTGCTGTTGAACGGGCTTGCCTGAATTTATATTGTTTGTCAGTCAGGAGTTTAACAGCTGTTAGGTGCTGGACTAGGGCTTGATTAACTAAGGACTCAAATATTTTGGCGAAAAGCGGGAGGAGGTTAATGGGGCGATAATTTAGTGGGTCAGTTCTTTCACCAGAATTCTTGAAGACTGGTACCACAGAGGCGGTTTTCCAGCAGTCGGGAAAACATCTTCTTTTTCTTCTGGTGTCTCATTGAATTACATATCGCGATATAATGCAGATATATCGCGATATGTAATTCAATGAGAGGGAGATATATAAATAGATTGATAGTGACATTTATACGATATATGATGATTTTCACAAAGTTCTTATAATACGAATTCACAACACCTTTTCTGTTGTTGAATACCATAACGCGAAGACGCAGATACAAAATTATGATGTTCGTTTATTCCATTTTCGACCGGTCAATGGCTTTGCATCAAGGAATTCAAAGTCTCTACATGATTTCTTTCTTCTCCTCTTCGCTTCCAATGTTCGATGTCAGCTCTGTTTGTCCAACCCTATCCCGGCCTGACTTCTCTCTAAAGCTCTCTATATTGACATTTATATGCTTTAATTCTAAAAATAAGCTATTGTCTATGATTTAATTTTATATATACAATATAATGAATGACAAAACTAAAATTCTTAGTACAACAAGAGCTAGTTTAGAACAAGTGACGTCACATGATAACTCTAATCAATTTACTATCTATATTTTATGTCAGACGTTATAATCGAACCCAGATAATAAACGTAACCAATGCTTTATCTCAGCACTTTTGAATTTAGTGTAAACAAATATATATCAGGTCAGATTTTCATAAGTTCTTTGACTGATATAGCTTTATTAACACAAGGTTTAACACTATATTCCTTAATGCATCTGGTTTAAACCCCCTTTTGGCTCTAACATACCTAAACAAATTTCCACATGGGTATAGCACTATCCTAAATAACATATAGGACTATTCTAAATAAAGATTCAGTTAAGATTATTAATCATTTTTATGTCCTGATATTTTGTTATCTTTTCCCAGTCAGCTGTAGCAAAATATATACCTTAAGAAACAGTGTTATTTCTTTAATGGACCATGTAGCTCCAGGTTGTGGGCACCTTGATTTTTGAGAACCAGCCAACAGCATGCCAAGTATTTTCTGGATGAATTCGCTCAAGACAAAAAGTCTCCATCATGATGAAGATTATTCTTGCTGACCAGCATCACTAATACTTTGAAAACAATGAATGACAAAAAGTTCTGAGAAATGTTTTTTTTTTTACATAGGCACAACCTCTTATCAAGGCCCAGAGACCACTCGAGGATAAGGGTTAAGAGTGTACAGTAGTCAATTGGACAATATAGTAATCGTTAATAATGGAAATTCAGTAAATTTGTTAACTTATATGGAACGGCTCATCAAGAACTTGTTTACATTGGACTTGAAGACAACCATATTGTAGTCAGCCGGAAAGCAGGAAAACGGAAGACAATTCCACAGGCATGCAGTTCTAAGAAAGAAGCTTTGTTCATGGAATCTACGTTTAGGTTTAGGCACAGATAAAGAGTGGGGGGAATTATTGATAGTGATTAATGCTCATCTCAAAAATGAATTCCAATTAAGGAGTAATATATACACCAATCGGTACGGACCTGACTATGGAAGATCAGATAATACATAAACGTGGATTTATCAAAGAATCCAACCTTGATCGCCCTTCGGGGCCGGTGACGCAGTTGATAGAGGCGTTGAATCTCTACGGTTCCGGATGGACATGGTCTGAAGACAACGGTTTCAATCCTACCCTAAGCCGACCAGAGGTTGACTTTGCCAAAATGTGGTGAGACAACAACAACTACCGATGGCAGTGATTCAAAGTTCCTACCTGTCGCGGTTACTACCTGACGAAGAAACGTCGTGAAAAACAACAATCAATAAAGATGAAAACAACAACTAATGAAGATGAGAATAAAAGTCCGAAATAAAAAATAAATTAATATAAATTCCTGTTCATTTTCCGATTGTTTTGAATAGAAATATTTATACGTTTAGGAGTGTTTCAATGGCTTTGCATCAAGGAATTCAAAGTCTCTACATGATTTCTTTCTTCTCCCCTTCGCTTCCAATGTTCGATGTCAGCTTTGTTTGTTCAACCCTATCCCGGCCTGACTTCTCTCTGACTCACTGCCCTAAATATATAAACATTATCTTCTTTAACACATGTTTTTGAGATGAGGATTTCAGTTTTTTTATTATAATGAAGGATCATTCATTATTTCTTGATGCTAAGATTGTAGCCTCAGAATAGCCACCGGGGATGAGTGCAGGAACTGTTGATGGAGCAGTAACTAAAAATTCCAGATCAAAATTTGAATGTTTTTTAATGCATGTGTGCATTTCTGAACACATTTATTGAATTCAAATAAATGTAAGAAAATTATGACAGCGTAAAATAAAGTTTAATTAAATATAAATTTTCTTAACTAAGGAAATATAAATAAAGTCTTGAGAAAACTATTTTTTCAAATTTTACAATTTTCGTTTTTAATGTATGAATGAAATTCCTCACGACCGAGCAGAAAAAGTATAGAAATCTAAGATTATCGAGGAATTTGAGAATAAGCCTATAACACACCTCAGATATTGTTCTGCCGTTTGTGCATATTATATTTGCATGAAATATCTTGATTTTTAATCCTATTAAGGTCAAATTCAGACGTGAAAAAATGAGTTCATTTTATTTATATATAGATATAAATTTTCTTAACTAAGTCTTGAGAAAACCATTTTTTCAAATTTTACAAAGTTAGAATTTTATCGTTTTTAATGTATGAATGAAATTCCTCACGACCGCTGACCAATGAGTTAGGGTTCCTGTACTACCAGTTAGGAACAGCAGCCAGGAACTGTCTATCTGGTACCTTCAACCCATCAGACGATGGTCAACCCAATCTACTTGCGCTGGCATTACGGCATTCAAGCACTCCCAGGTGCACAGTTTAAGGGATGGGAGTGTTGGGGGTAGGGAAAACGGTGCTCATTGCCCTAGTCAAAGAAGGAGTATGGAAACCGGGCGATAGACAGCGCCTATCTTCTCCTTAAACAAATTACCTGTCTGCAAACCTAAACTGCTTGAGTCACCAGCTCTAGGAAGGATGTCATCCAAGCCTGGAGAGGCCTTCCTCCCTTCAGGTTTAGCTTCAGAGTTTTCCTTCTCCTAGATGGATGATCTGGGGGGATCTATTAGCACCGAGAGGGTTTGCCCCGCGCCTGGGTCCTAATCCAGGTATTTCTGTGACCCCGCGTGAGTAGTTAATGTTACTGGGTTAGTTTATAAAGGTTTTATATCTACTGAAAAATTACACTCCCCAAAGTGATTACGGGACATTGCTATTTCATTGTTTGTTACTGGAGGAGGGTGTGAGTAAGGGTTCATGCAGTGGTAGCAGTTATGTGAGGGTTTGTTGGAGTTATTATGATTTAATATTTTTTCCCTTTAAATTTATAATTAAAGAGAAAAATAATATTTTTCTTACTTTCTTTATTTCTCTTATTTTCTTTCTTTTTTTTTCTTCTTATTTTTATGTTGGCTTAGGAATAGGATAATCCGTTACAGAATGGCTTGATATTGAAATAGACTTCGTAGCCTTGTAGATGTCCTTTTCTCTTCACTGCAACCTCTATCTCACAGAAGAGATATTGTGGGTTTGTCTCTGCTTTATCGTTTTTTTCATGGAAAGTGTTCGACTGAGCTTCAATCTATGGTCTTCCTCCCTTCGCCAAACTTTCGCAAGAAACACTCGTCTAGCAGAAAACACTATCATTAATCCCCCCCCCAACTTTTTATCTGTGCGTAAACCTAAACATAGATAAAATGACCTCCCTGATAAAATTGTATCAGAGATGGGTATATTTGCCGATGACACCACTCTCTATAAAAGATATGAGGGGAAAACAAATAAACACATAACTAAAGAAATGGCAGAAACACTAGAGGATGACCTCCAATTTGTAGTGGAATGGGGACAAAAATGGATGGTCACATTCAATGCTGCTAATATATATTTACCTATATATATATATATATATATATACTAGCATTTCAGCCCGGCGTTGCCCGGGTGTTTGGAGGTGTATGCTGAGCAAAAAAAAAAAGAATAAATTTTTTTTTAATTTGACCCCTATTATGACCCCTTAAAATTTATAGTTTCGGGCTCAAATCACTTTATTAAATTAGATCCAGGTTCAAGGAACCTATATCTAAAATTTCAAGTGTCTAGACCCAAAATTGTCGGAGGAGTTTGGTTGAGTTCTTAAAGGTCAAATCGTTGAAATTTGACCCCTTAACAGCCAAATTTCTGGCTGACACCCGTCATATCGATTTTCCCAAATCTCAGTACCCGGTATTTCAAATTTCGAGTCTATAGACTAAAAATTGACAGAGTTATTGCGTAGGGAAATGTATACAGACAGACAGACAGACAGGTTCACTTTTATAGATATATAGATATATATATATGCTGAATGAAGGTAGGTTCTCTCTACTGTGCTAGAAAACTACTAACACCTGAAAGTATCCTGTACGTCTATAAGGCCACCATTCACTCATTGTTTGAGCTGGTGCATCTGCTGCTAGTCTCTCGCACCTGCCATGGAAATAACGATAAAACAAGGATAGGGGTCTATCCTTGAACCTCTATTATTTCTGATATTCATAAATGACCTCCCTGATAAAATTGATTCGGAGATGGGTATATTTGCCGATGACACAACTCTCTATAACAGATATGAGGGGAAAACAAATAAACACATATCCAAGGAAATGGCAGAAACACTAGAGGATGATCTCCAATCCGTAGTGGAATGGGGACAAAAATGGTTGGTCACATTCAATGCTGCTAAGACTAAGCTTGTTTCCTTCAATAACTACAAGAAACCTTCTCTACCACCAATAGCAATGGCCAAGAACACATTGCCTGAAAGTACTTCTTTTAAACTCCTCGGCCTAACGTTTACAGGGAATATGAACTGGAATAGATACATTGAGAGCATTGCCAAGGCTGCTGCAAGGAAGGTTGGCTCCCTCTACCGTGCTAGAAAACTGCTTACGCCTGACAGTATCCTATACCTCTATAAGGCAACCATTCGCCCATGTATGGAGTACTGTTGTCACATCTGGGCTGATGCATCTGCTGCTTGTCTCTCGCTCCTGGACAGGGTTCAAAAGAGAGTCGCCAACCTGATAGGTCCTGAACTGTCATCTAAGCTTCAACCTCTGTCCCATCGACGAGATATTGCATCCCTCTGCCTGTTCTACAAATACTTTAATGGTGAATGCTCTGATGAACTGCAAACACTTGTACCTCCCCGATGTAACTACCCCCGACAAACCCGACAAGCTACTAAGTCTCATCCCTTTACAGTAGAGATCCCTAGGTGCAAGAAAGCCTTTTACTTTTTTTTTTTTTTTTTTTTTTTTTTTAATTACATTTTCACCCCAAACAAGGCAAATTGCCACTTTGGTGTAGGGGGCTACTATCAGGGGAAACAACTACTGGGGTACTATGTAGGAATTTGGGCAGCAAGGTGTCGGTTCACGTTACACTTGAACTTCTGCACGTCAGTACTGTTGGGGAAGCAGGGACCTGGGATGGAATTCCAGAGTCTAGCGGTTCTGGGGAAGAAACTATTGGAGTAAAAAGATCTTTTACATCTAGGGATCTCTACAGTGTGGGGGTGGGATTTAGCAGCCTGTCGGGTTTGTCGAGGGTGCTCACGTCGTGGGGACACAAGTGTCTGCAGTTCGTCAGAGCATTCACCACTAAAATACTTGTAGAACAGACAGAGGGATGCAACATTTCGTCAATGGGACAGAGGCTGAAGCTTGGATAGAGAATTGCATCAGCAGTGAGATATCTACTGGATCGATAGAAAGATCCCACCATATATATATATATTATTATTTACTATAATTATTGCTGTGGAAATATTTTAAATACTCTGTAATCCCGTATATATAAAAAGTGAAATATAATTGATAAAATCATATTTCCACAGAAATAATTATATATAATAGAAAGTTGATGGAATACTGTTGCCATATCTGGGCAGGAGCTGCTAAAAACAGCCTATCCTGCCTTGACAGAGTACAAAATAGACATTGTGGCTTAGTGGGGGATGCCCTTTTCTCTACCCTGCAACCTCTCTCCCACAGAAGAGACGTTGCAGCCTATCCTTGTTTTATCGTTATTTCCATGGCAGGTGCTCATCTGAACTCCAATCTCTGGTCCCCCCTCACCAATCTTTCACGAAAAACACCCGTCTAGCTGAATCCACTGTGAAAAATTTCCCCCACTCTATATCTATATATATAGCTTAGATGCCAGTTCAGGGCCTATCAAGTTTGCGACTCTCTTTTGAACCTTGTCAAGGAGTGAGAGACTAGTAGCAGACGCACCAGCCCAGATGTGGCAGCAATACTCCATACATGGGCGAATGGTGGCCTTATAGAGGTACAGGATACTTTCGGGTGTTAGTAGATTTCTAGCACGGTAGAGAGAGCCCACCTTTCTTGCAGCGGCCCTGGCAATGCCTTCAATGTAATTGTTCCAACTCATGTTTCCTGTGAACGTTAGGTCAAGGAGTTTGAAAGATGGACTCTCAGATAAAGAGTCGTTGGCCATTGCTATGGGTGGTAGAGAGGGTTTCTTGTAATTATTGAATGAAACTAGTTTAGTCTTGGCAGCATTGAATGCGACCAACCACTTTTGTCCCCATTCCACTACAGATTGGAGGTCTTCCTCTAGTATTTCTGCCATTTCTTTAGAAATGTGTTCATTCGTCTTCCTGTCGTGCCTGCCATAGAGTGTAGTGTCATCAGCATATATACCCATCTCAGAGGCAATGTTGTCGGGGAGGTCATTTATGAATATCAGGAACAATAGAGGTTCAAGGATAGAACCCTGGGGCACCCCCGCATTTATATCATATTGTTTAGATGTACGACCGTCGAGGACAACCTGGATTTTTCTCTTATCTAAGAAGGATTTAATTATGTTAAGTATTCTACCAGTGATACCGTATGATCTGATTTTACTGAGGAGACCCTCATGCCATACCCTGTCAAAAGCCTTAGATATATCTAGAGCTACCGCTCTGCCCTCCCCCGCGTTGTCCAGTGAATGGTATATACGTTCAGAGATCACAGTTAGGATGTCTGCTGTGGAACGGGCTTGTCTAAATCCATATTGTTTGTAGTTTAGCATCTGTAAGATGATGGACTAGAATAGTTTCTACTATTGTCCAGTGAATGGTATATACGCTCAGAGATCACAGTTAGGATGTCTGCTGTGGAACGGCTTGTCTAAATCCATATTGTTTGTCAGTCAGTAGTTTAGCATCTGTAAGATGATGGACTCCAATAGTTTCTTCCCCAGAACTACGGGTCTTTGGAACTCCCTTCCGGGATTCTGCTTTCCCAACTGCAATGATATGCAGAAGTTCAAGTGTAATGTTAACAAACATCTTTCTACACATCTCCCTTCATAATGACCCCGCTAATTAAGTCCCTGATAGTAGCCCCCTGCTTCAAAGTGGCACTGTGCCTTGTTTTGGGTGAAAATTGAATAAGAAAATAAATAAATAAAAAAATAAGATTCCATGAACAAAGCTTCTTTCTTAGAACTGCACGCCTGTGGAATTGTCTTCCGTTTTCCTGCTGACTACAATCTGATTGTCTTCAAGTCCAATGTAAACAAGTTCTTGATGAGCCGTTCCACTTAAGTTAAAAAAATTTACCGAATTTCCATTACTAACGGTTACTATATTGTCCAATTGACTACTGTACACTCTTTAAACCTTATCCTTGAGTGGTGTGTGGGCCTTGATAAGTGGTGATTCCTACGTAAAAAAAAAAAAAAATTTCTGAATGTAAGTACAGTCAGAGAAGTTATTCGAGCAGAAGGCTTTATGGCATTTTGGGATCTCTGCAGTGTAGGGGTGGGATTTTGCTGCTTGGTGGTATTTACACCGAAGGGATATTAGTGCTTTGAGTTTGTCCAAGCACTCACGATTCAAGTCTTCATTTAAAGGATCCTTATATACTTCTTTGATTCCATGTCAAGAAGTTTCCTTCTTTGATCTGACGAAACATGTGTAACCGATAATGTCTGCATAATAAACAGACGTATATATATATATATATATATATACGTATTAATATGACACACACCACACACACACATATATATATATATATATATATATATAAAACACATATACACATATATGAAACACACATAAACACATACAAAACACATACACAAGACACACACACACATATGAAACACGTACATACATATAAACACATACACACACATATATATATATATATATATATGAATAAAACACATATACTCATGCATATAAGAAACACATATGCACACATATCTATTAAACACACACATATATAATAAACACATACACACACACACACACACACACATATATATAAGAAACACATACACACACACATATATATATAAGAAACACATACACACACATATCAAACACATATCCACACATATAAGAAACACACATATATATATATATATATATATATATAAGAAACGCATACACACATATATATAAGAAACACATACACACACATATATATATAAGAAACACATACACACACATATATATATAAGAAACACATACACACACATATATATATAAGAAACACATACACACACATATATATATAAGAAACACATACACACACATATATATATAAGAAACACATACACACACACATATATATATAAGAAACACATACACACACATATATATATAAGAAACACATACACACACACATATATATAAGAAACACATACACACACACATATATATAAGAAACACATACACACACATATCAAGCACACACACACATGTATAAGAAACAATAATAAAACATATCAAACACACACACACGTATATGATAGACACATACACACACGAAACAAACACAAACGAAACACACACACACATTTGATTTTCCTATAAATAACAAAAGATGTGACAAATATTTATGTAAAAATGATTTACAAAATTTTTATTGCCATCGAGGTAAAAGTTCAGCACTTTTTTTTTTAATAAAATACAAATTTATAAAAATTATAAGAATGGAAAAAGCAGACAGTGATATTGATTTGCTTCGAATGTTGTAATATGATTGGAATAAATCTTGATACGTAACATTGAATAAAAGTTGTCACAGAAAAAGATCTTTCTATTTATATTTATCAGAGGCGTGTGATTATAAATTTTTTTTTTTGGACATGAAAAAAAAAAATCAGAAAATAATTTCTTTTTATTTCGTCAGTATTTACTATAAAGTAAAAGAGAGAAGAAAAAGAAAAGAAACTGTCATAAATCGAAATATATTTTTGTTGTTACAAACATGTACAGACCAAAAAGGCAAGCTAAAATCAAATATCGATTTTTTCTCCAAAAAATGTTATATCATCACAAAGATACTCAATTGACTTTATATATTAAATAAGTTACATTTAAACAATTATAATATGGGTGACATGCCTTTCACTATAAACACAAAAGAAAAGATAGAAAAAAAATCGAAAAGAAACAGAAAGAAAAAAAGAAAGAAACAGTCCTAAAAAAAGAAAAAAAAAGAAAAAGAAAAATAAAGAAAAATAAAGAAAAAAAAAAGAAAAATAAAGAAAAAAAAGAAAAATAAAGAAAAAAAAGAAAAATAAAGAAAAAAAAGAAAAATAAAGAAAAAAAAGAAAAATAAAGAAAAAGAAAAATAAAGAAAAATAAAGAAAAAGAAAAATAAAGAAAAATAAAGAAAAAGAAAAATAAAGAAAAAAAGAAAAATAAAGAAAAAAAAGAAAAATAAAGAAAAAAAAAGAAAAATAAAGAAAAAGAAAAAAAAAGAAAAAAAAAGAAAAAAAAGAAAAAAAAAGAAAAAAAGAAAAATAATAAAAAAAAAGAAACAGTCCTAAATCGAAATACAATTTTGTTATTGCAAACATGTACAGACGTTCTACCAAAAAGGCAAGATTTTGTAAAAAAAAAAAAAAAAAATATATATAGGGACAGTTTCATAAGTGAGAAAAGATCATTAATTAAAAAAAAGGAAAAAAAAGGAAAAAGAGAAAGAAAAAGATTAAAAAAAAGAAAAGAAAAATCAAAACATTATTTTTTTGTTGTTACAAACTTTTACAGGCATTCTACCAAAACGGCAAGCCAAAATCAAACATCGATTTTATAAAAAAAGTTCAAAGTTACAAACATCCAAGTCTTTACTTTAACTATACAGAAAAAAGTAAAAAAAAAAAAATAATAAAAATAAAAAATTGAAAAAAAAACTGTCTTAATTCGAATACATTTTTTTTTTGTGTGGTTACAAACATGTACAGACATTCTACCAAAAAGGCAAGCTAAAATCAAACATCGATTTTATAAAACAAAGATATCACGAAGATGCAAGAAACCGACTCTCTTGACTTTATATATTAAATAAATTATATTTATACAATTATGAGAGTTCTCTCTATGGGTGACATGCCCTTAACTATTAAAGAAAAAAAGAAACAAGAAAAGACGAAAAAGAAAAGAAAAATCAAAAAAGGAAATAAAAATAAACTGTCCTAATTCGAAATACATTTTTTTTATGGTTAAAAACTTTTACAGACATTGTACCAAAACGGCAAGCCAAAATCAAGCATCGATTTTATAAAAAAAAAAGTTCAAAGTTACAAACATCCAAGAAACAGACTCACTTGACTTTATAAATTAAATAAATTATATTTATACAATTATGATAGTTCTGTCTATGGGTGACATGCCCTTAACTATTAAAGAAAAAATAAAGAAAACAAAAAGAAAAGGCGAAAAATAAAGAAAAATCAAAAAAGGAAAAAAAAAATAAATAAACTGTCCTAATTCGAAATACACTTTTTGTGTGGTTACAAACATTTACAGACATTCTACCAAAACGGCAAGCCAAAATCAAACATCGATTTTATAAAAAAATTTATGGACAGTTCAATCAATGAGAGAAAATCATTAAGAAAAAATAAAAGAAAAAAAAAGAAAAAGAATGAAAAAAAGAAAAATGAAAAAAGGAAAAAAGAAAAAGAATGAAAAAAAGAAACACAGAATGAAAAAAGAAAAAGAAACACAGAATGAAAAAAGAAAAAGAAACACAGAATGAAAAAAGAAAAAGAAACACAGAATGAAAAAAGAAAAAGAATGAAAAAAGAAAAAGAAACAGAATGAAAAGAAAAAGAAACAGTATGAAAAGAAAAAGAAACAGTATGAAAAAAGAAAAATGAAAAAAAGAAAAAGAATGAAAAGAAACACAGAATGAAAAAAGAAAAAGAAACACAGAATGAAAAAAGAAAAAGAAACACAGAATGAAAAAAGAAAAAGAAACACAGAATGAAAAAGAAAAAGAAACACAGAATGAAAAAAGAAAAACAGAATGAAAAAAGAAAAAGAAACACAGAATGAAAAAAAAGAATGAAAAAAAGAAAAAGAAACAGAATGAAAAAAAACACAATGGAAAAAACACAATGGAAAAAGAAAAAGAAACACAATGAAAAAAGAAAAAGAAACACAGAATGAAAAAAGAAAGAAACACAGAATGAAAAAAGAAAGAAACACAGAATGAAAAAAGAAAGAAACACAGAATGAAAAAAAGAAAAAAAAAACAGAATGAAAAAAGAAAAAGAAACACAGAATGAAAAAAGAAACAATGGAAAAAGAAAAAGAAACACAATGGAAAAAAAAGAAACAATGAAAAAAGAAAAAGAAACACAATGAAAAAAGAAAAAAAGAATGAAAAAAGAAAAAGAATCGAAAAACTTAGTTTTTGTTGTTAGAAACATGTACAGACACCAAAAAGGCAACCTAAAATCAAACATCGATTTTATATATAAAAAAAAAAGATGCATGAAACCGACTCTTTTGACTTTATACATTAAATAAATTATGTTTATACAATTATGATAGTTCTGTCTATGGGTGACATGCCTTAAACCATAAAGAAAAAAAAGAAAAGACAAAAAAGAAAAAAATATTAAATAAATTATGTTTATACAATTATGATAGTTCTGTCATAAAGAAAAGACAAAAAAGAAAAAAAAATATTAAAAAGGAAAAAGAAGAATGAAAAAGAACCTGACTAACCATACATAGTAGAATTTTCTATTAGATAAGTCATACGCATTTATGGTAAAATCAAGCACAAGTCTGTTTCTTAAACTTTTGTAATTAGTTGGGTTTTTTAAATTAAAATTGACAAAATCGATGTTTGATTTTCGCTTGCCTTTTTTCTCTTTCATATTACATACTAGTGGGGAGGGGGGGCTTTGCCCGGGTGTTTGTAGGTGTGTGTGTGTGTGTGTGTTGGGGTAAATGAAAAGAAAAATCGTTGGCGGGGTGTTTGTTTAAAAAAAAAAAAAAAGTTTTGAACCCGAAGCGGTGAAGGCGCAGTTGGAAAATAATAAAGTGTGAAAAAAAAACTTAGCAGGGCTACCCGGCGTTGCTCGGGACCGTATAAACAATGAAAAACCAAAAGCAGATATTGAACATATGTTTTATTCTTAGGGGAGAGGAATCTTTCATCTCTATGTATTATTTGTTTTATCTACCCTAGGACTGGTATTGTTCATGTTTTATCCCTAGCGTAGGTAATTTACAGCATGTATATGAAATTGTTTTACCTTAGGGAGAAGAGAACAGGTAATATACAACATAATGTGTCTATATTACATCCCTGGCAACGCCTAGAAACCAGCTAGAACATGTATTTCAGTCAATCTATATTACATCCTGGGTTATGCCGGGAAACCAGCTAATCTCTATTTAGTGACTTGACCACCAAAATACCTCCCTAAGTGTGTACTTTATAAAACTTTTGACGAGTTAATGAAATCAACTTTGAGTGCAGGACAATGTTTTATTTGCTGCGAGTCTGTTCGCTTCTCTTTTTATACGAAAAAGCTTAATGCACATGCGGCAATCGAAAATTGTTGAATATTTATCTTTTCAAAGTCGGGCAAATTAAATAGACAGGCAACCCCGGTTGTTAACTCGTAGATATTATCATTTAGGCGCAATATAAAAAGTTTTAAGTTGTGAGGCGACCGAGCGGTTCTCGGAAAAAAGCCTTTCTTGGACATACACGAAAACGCACACAAACATTTTCGCTTTTATATTTATAGATTTTGATTATTCCTTTCTTTTCGTTTTCTTTTCTTAGTAGCCAACGCCTTTTTTCTTCCCTGCAACCTCTTTCTCACGAAAGAGACATTACGAGCCGATCTCTGCCCTATCGTTATTTTCATCGCAAGTGCTTGACTGAAGTCGAATTGGTCCCTTCTTGCTAAACTATCACAAAAAAAATCACAACATCAAGCAACAATGTCCCCCACCCTGTATCTGTGCCGAAATCTAAACACAGATTCCATGAACAAAGTTTCTTTCCAAGAACTGCCTGTAACAGTGTTCCACAGACCTGCTTCCCGGTTGAATACACTACTTACACCATTAACGATTATTACACTACCACCTTGCATTCATAAACCCTTATCCTTGAGTATCCTTCAGGCCTTAATAATTCTATAACTGATAAAAAAATTTTTTTCTAAACCTAAACGTAGATTCCATAAATGAAGCTACTTTCCCAGAACTGCTTGCTTGTGTAACCAAACAGATAAAATGGTAATAAAAAAACCATTAATATATATATATATATATATTTTATTATACTGTTGGTAGAATTTTTCAGTAACTCATAACAACACAATATGTCATTCCAAAGAGTGCTCAATGCATGAAACAGAGCAATATATTGAATGATCCAAGATGTTAAAAGTAAAGTATATTATAAATATTAAAGAATTAATATTTATAAAGTTATCTCAGCCAGATGTAAAAGCTCGATAAAACCAAATAGGAGATAGAGCTTATAATAAGGACAAGTAAAAAAATTTTTTTTAATTTGCGAGTGATTTTTCAAAATGGCGACTAGAAATAATGAAACGTTTATCGTTTGGCAATTGTATTTCTTTCACTGACAATCTTCCAAACTGAGTGAAAAATATTTTTTCCTCTTTTTTTTTTATATATATAAAGTTAAAAAGTTTAATAAAACAATATTTTTTTTAACAAAGTCTTTTAAAAAAAAATATCCAAAGAAATCAGAATGTTTATACGATCAAATATCAACATAAAATTTGTTGTATATTTAGAATTACACTTATTTAAAAAATATACAGAAAAATATTTATGATATACATATTCGTCACAGAACGAAGATGTCATATTCTAAAAACCATGTGGGTTTGGCTAGTAAACGAAAATATTTAGTTGTCAAAGGTCGACTAAAGATAAGTTTGTCTGTAGAGCCTTAGGCCTACATATATATAAATTTTTTAATATTTATAATATACTTTAGTTTTACCATCTTGGATCATTTTGGTAAATTTAATTGTAATTCTTATATATATATATATATATTATTATACTGTTGGTAGAATTTTTCAGTAACTCATAACAACAACACAATATGTCATTCCAAAGAGTGCTCAATGCATGAAACAGAGCAATATATTGATTGTTGGATAGCTATTGGCTACACATTAGCAAACGTGTTTCAATGACCCCCTAGCAGGGAAAATCACCTCATCAGGCCAAAAACCATCCACAAAACTTTCAATAAAGACCATCCCTTTATATTAAAAAGTCAACTTTACAGGGTTGAACCATTCTAAAAAGAAAGAGGGGTACTAACAACCTATATCAAAACAAATATAACCTTTCCACAAAATAATGTTAGGTTTTTCAAGGTATAATTCTGAAGCAGATTTATTATAAGTTTGCATTAAATTTTCTAGCTCCAACCATTATAATTATAATTGTTTTTCGTTTATTTTGTTAATACGGATTTTTAGAACTATTACTCCAATATCAGAGCAATCAATAAATTTAACTAAGGTTTTTTTTTCCCACTTAAAATCGAGATATAAATATATACATATATTACTAAACTATAAATTTAGCGCTATTTCTCTATATAATACAAAATTACCGACATATATACAACAAAATAAACGAAAAACAATTATAATTATAATGGTTGGAGCTAGAAAATTATAAATCTTGTGGTTATCTTGTGTTTTTATATACGCACCTACTATTGAGTTTTTTGTTAGCCAATCAGCATTCTAGTATCCACCGCGCCCTTCCTAATCAGCCAATGAGCAGGCACTTACAGGACAAAGGACCACTTGACCTCCAGTTGACCCATTCCTTTGTGTGTGCTATTTAGCCTAGATATCTAGTGTCTTGACCTGTTTTAAATCTAGGTAACTTTTTTTTATATGTTAATCCTAGAGTAAATATTATCCTGTGAACACAGTTGTTCGCTATAATGAAGTAGTTATATATATATATATATATATATATATTATCTACATACACTTATCTAGTGTTTCCTTTTCAGATTAAATATGTTTTTAACTCATTTCAAAGTGTCTTTTAACATGTTTTATTAACTGTTTGCTCGTATTTTATATATATATATCTTTCATGAAAAACACCCGTCTAGCTTAATCCACTGTGAAAAATTTCCCCCACTCTTTATCTGTGCCTAAATCAAAACGTGGATTCCATGAACAAAGCTTCTTTCTTAGAACTGCACGCCTGTGGAACTCTGTTCCGTCTGCCTGCTTCCCACCTGACTACAACCTGAATGTCTTCAAGTCCAACGTTAACAAATTCCTAATGAACCGCCCCCTTAAGCAAACACTTCATCAAATCTACACACTAACGTAATGTACTTGCAATAACCCTTATCCTTGAGTGGCTTCCAGGCCTTGATAAGTGGTGATCACTGTGTAAAAAAAAAAAAAAAAAATTATATATATATATATATATATATATATAGATAGAGAGAGAGAGAGAGAGAGAGAGAACATTTTTAGCCTGAAAAATGGAAACCTCCCCGAAAGCGGAAAAGACTGAACTCTAATCTATGCTCCCGCCTTGCCTAACTTTCACAAAAAAACACTCAACTAGCTACAACCAATATCAACAATTTCCATCATTCTCTCTCTCTCTCTCTCTCTAAATCTAAACGCAGATTCCATGAACAAAGCTTCTTTCCTAGAACTGCCCACCCGTTGAACACTGTCCTGCTGGGCTGCTTCCCGGTTCAATACAACATGGTAGCCCTTAATTCCAATGTAAACAAGTTATTATACCCAATTGACACCATTGACGATTACTATACTAGCAACTTGCATTAACACTTATCCTCGAGTAGCCTTCAGGCCTTGATAAGTGGTGACTCAAAAGTAAAAAAAAAAAAAAAAAGAAAGAAAGCCTCTGATGAATATTAATAAAAAAAATCATTTTGGAAAATAAATTCGCTTAATAAATTTTTTTTTTTTTTTCCGAAAATAAAGCAGTATCTTTAAAATTAAAAAAAAAAAAATTAAACGGTTTTATTGGAAATAAAACAAAACATTGGACCAAATGTTTTTTTTTTTTCCTGCACCAAGAAGATGAATTAGAACGTTTGAGATTCTGCAGTTTGTAGGCACTTTTCGTGTGGGGTGTGGGGTGCAGGGTGGGCCTAGAAGTTTGGTAGCATCATCACAACGACAACAAAACCCATGAAAAGAACGAATAGGATGGCCGGAGTAAGAATGTTCCAGACGGGCCAAAGTCCAACTGTTAAGCTGAAAAAAAAAAAAAAAAAAAAAAAAAAAAAAAAAAAAAAAATTAAAATGAATTAAAAAACACAGTTAAGAGACGAACATGCATACTATATATATATA
>NC_136527.1:215297155-215314655 GCF_053919585.1 Euprymna scolopes | reverse complement strand
AAGAATTTATATTTTGCGTAATCATTTTTTGCAGATTTTTTTCTGAAAATGGAAGACCAGAAAAGATCACAAAAATTAAATTTTAAAGATTATAAATTCCAAGTTCTATAATTTCAGTGTGACTTTCAATTTTTGTTGTTAATTCACCTAATTCATTTGTAGAGTTGCATAGTTTGAAATGACTTGTGCACCAGACAAGTCAATCCTCCCCAGTAAGATTCCTTAGAAGGCCAGAGGAGTAGTAGGCCGAAACATGGTAAAAAATCAACTATGGAAAGCAGGAATTACTGTGGATACAGTTACAAAATTCATAATTCATATCCGGTCGCGCTTAATCACCTGCAAAAGGCTAGAGGATTATTCGGCCGAAACAAACCCTATGCACATGATAACAAAAGTCTGTAAAAAATAAATTATCAAACTTCATCGGAAATTATTCAAAAATATAATTTTTTTCTTCGTTTAAATCTTTTTTTTCCATTTGACTGACTCCACTGTTTTGTATAATTCTTTCCTCTTATTTGAGTTGTTTATATAAAATATTCAGTTTATGTGAAATATTCAGTTTATGTAAAAAAATTAGTTTAAGTGAAATGTTTAGATTTGAAATTTTTTATATGTAAATTATTTCAATTATTTTGACTACTGTTTGAAATGTTGTCAATGCCATCAAAATAGTGTGAGGGGAGGAGGAAAAATAGAACATAATACATTCTCATTTAAGGGGCAGGTAACTCTTTTGGGAGTGATGTCCCTTTGGTTGCAACATTACATTTTTAAACAATCAACGATTTTTTCTTTTCGTTTACGCCAAAATACACACACACCTACAAACACCCCCCCCCCCCGCTAGTCTATATATAAAAGCGAAAATGTGTGTGTGTGTGTGTGTGTGTGTGTGCAGTTTTTGTGTATGTTTTTTTTTTAAACACCCGTCTGGCTGAAACTACTGTCAATAATTTTCCCCACTCTTTATCCGTGCCTAAATCAAAAATGGGGGAAGTTTTTCACAGTGGATTCAGCTAGACGGGTGTTTTTCGGGAAAGATTGGCAAGGAGGGACCAGAGATTCGAGTTCAGACGAGCACCTGCCATGGAAATAACGATAAAAAAAGGATAGGCTCGCAACGTCTCTTCTGTGGGAGAGAGGTTGCAGGGTAGAGAAAAGGGCATCCCCCACTGAGCCACGAAGTCTATTTTGTACTCTGTCAAGGCAGGATAGGCTGTTTTTAGCAGCTCCTGCCCAGATATAGCAGATGGGAACACCTTGAAGATTGAAAATACAAGGGACATACTTCATAATGTGTTTACAATATAAGTAAATTATAAATGGATAAATTTAATTTAATCACGTGATTATTGAAAATGTAATCATGTAATTGAAATATATATATATACTAGCAGTTCAGTCCGGCTTTGCTCGGGCCCTATATACTGTTCATAACTTGCCCTACATGTGAATAATTTCTATATATATATATATATACACACACTAGCGGGGTGGGGTACCCGGCGTTGCCCGGGTGTTTTAGGTGTGTGTTAATAATCCTGCTTAAATATTATAAAAAAAACGATGTAAAAAAAAAAAAAAAAAAAAAAAAAACAAAACAAAAAAAAAAAACGGAAAAAAAAAATTGGCATAAATAAACCTGTGTATGGGGGAGGGGGTAAACTAAAGAATAAGCGAAGTTTAAAAAAAAAAAACAAAAAAAAAAAACGTTGTGTTTAAAGGTGTAAAAGAAAATAAAATAGTTTTGATCGGGAGGAGGGATTGAACCCGGAAGCCTTGACGCAGAGGTGGAAACCAATGCCAACTACTTAACGGTCTCTATATACTGTTCCTAACTTGCCCTACATGTAAATAATTTCTGAGTAATTTCATAGAAACCGCAGGGGTCAAATTTAAAAAAAAATTTTTTAAATTTGACCCCAATTTTGACCTCTTAACATTTATTATTTTGATCTCAAATCAAAATACAAATGTCCAAGTTACCTACATCTAAAATTTCAAGTCTTTAGACCCAAAATTGGCGGAGGAGTTAGGTAGAATAATTCTGTTACGAATGTTTTTTTTTTTTTTTTACAAGGTAGTCACCACTTATCAAGGCCCGGAAGCCACTCGGGGATAAGGGTTATTGTGTGTACAGTACGGTAGTGTTGAGATTTGATAAAGTGTCTTTTGTTTTTTTGTTTTGTTTGTTTTTGTTTTTTTTACACAGTGGTCACCACTTATCAAGGCCCGGAAGCCACTCAGGGATAAGGGTTATTGCAAGTACAAGTCTTACTTACAATAATATATTTATAGGAATTATGGAGGAGGGGGGAGTCTGAAAATAAAGACACTTTTAATTCTTTGTTAGGTGAAAGTACAGAATTACAAAATTATAAAGAGTTAATAGGATTTTAAGCTTTTTATTTATTTATTTTTTTTTTAAAAAAAAAGAAACATCTGATATTTTCATTGTAATTAAATTTTTAAAGGTTCAAATGACAAACTTACCAGAAAGCTCCTATGATGAATGCCCCCGTGGCGACAGGGATGGCAGCTGGATAGTGCCGTTCCCATTCATTGGAGTTAATCTTTTTGAAGCAGCTTATGTACAGGATGAGGAAGAGTGCGATTCCGATGTTGACCGCAATCAGCGTCAGACCAAGGTTCAACCAGGTTCTAGATGAGAAAACAAAAAAAATGCAGAAAAATGAATTTAAAAACAGATATAACAGATATGAGGGGAAAAAAATGAACACATATCCAAGGAAATGGCAGAAACACTAGAGGACGACCTCCAATCCGTAGTGGAATGGGGACAAAAATGGTTGGTCACATTCAATGCTGCTAAGACTAAGCTTGTTTCCTTCAATAACTACAAGAAACCTTCTCTACCACCAATAGCAATGGCCAAGAACACATTGCCTGAAAGTACTTCTTTTAAACTTCTCGGCCTAACGTTTACAGGGAATATGAACTGGAATAGATACATTGAGAGCATTGCCAAGGCTGCTGCAAGGAAGGTTAGCTCCCTCTACCGTGCTAGAAAACTACTTACGCCTGACAGTATCCTATACCTCTATAAGGCCACCATTCGCCCATGTCTGAAGTACTGTTGTCACATCTGGGCTGGTGCATCTACTGCTTGTCTCTCGCTCCTGGACAGGGTTCAAAAGAGAGTCGCCAACCTGATAGGTCCTGAACTGTCATCTAGGCTTCAGCCTCTGTCCCATCGACGAGATGTTGCATCCCTCTGCCTGTTCTACAAATACTTTAATGGTGAATGCTCTGACGAACTGCAAACACTTGTACCTCCCCGACGTAACTACCCCCGACAAACCCGACAAGCTACTAAGTCTCATCCCTTTACAGTAGAGATCCCTAGGTGCAAGAAAGCCTTTTACTCCAATAGTTTCTTCCCTAGAACTGCGGGTCTTTGGAACTCCCTTCCGGGATTCTGCTTTCCCAACTGCAATGATATGCAGAAGTTCAAGTGTAATGTTAACAAACATCTTTCTACTCTTCTCCCTTCATAATGACCCCGCTAATTAATTCCCTAATAGTAGCCCCCTACTTCAAAGTGGCACTGTGCCTTGTTTGGGGTGAAAATTGAAAAAAAAAAAAAAGATATACAGCAGACGGAAGGTTTTTTTTTTTTTCACACAGGCATCACCACATTATCAAGGCCAAGAGGCCACTCAAGGATAAGGGTTAAAGAGTGTACAGTAGAAATTGGACAATATAGTAATCATTAGTAATGAAAATTCGGTAAATTTGATAACTTATATGGAACGGCTCATCAAGAACTTATTTATGTTAGACTTGAAGACAACCATATTGTAGTCAGCCGGAAAGCAGGAAAACGGAAGACAATTCCACAGGCGTGCAGTTCTAAGAAAGAAGCTTTGTTCATGGAATCTACGTTTAGGTTTAGGCACAGATAAAGAGTGGGGGGAATTATTGATAGTGTTTTCAGCTAGACGAGTGTTTCTTGTGAAAGTTTGGCGAGGGGGGACCATAGACTGAAGCTCAGTCGAACACTTTCCATGAAAATAACGATACATCAGAGACAAACTCGCAACATCTCTTCTGAGATAGAGGTTGCAAGGAAGAGAAAAGGACATCTCCTACGAGGCTACAAAGTCTATTTTGAACTCTATCAAGGCAGGACAAGTCCTTTCTAGCAGCTCCTGCCCAGATGTGGCAACAGTATCCCATCCTTGGACGTACCTGGCTCTTATATAGATAGAGAATTGCATCAGCAGTGAGATATCTACTGGATCGATAGAAAGATCCCACCATTTTTCCTGCGGCCCTGGCAACAGATTTGATGTACGTGTTCCATTTAAGATCAGGAGTAATTGTCAAGCCCAGAAGCTTGTCAAAACTTGAGGCCTCATGAAGACGAGAGCCATTCATTTCAATTGATGCCAGATGGGGATCAGAATGTTAAGCAGCATTGACCCTGGCCAGTACCAGATGGGTGACCACTTGGGAACGCTAGGGGTTGTATGTATTGCACAAAGTTGTAGGAATTTCCAGGTTGGTATCTGGGTCCTCACCAGATCACCATGCTTTATATATATATATATATATATATATATATATATATATATGTGTGCGTGTGTGAACAAATGATGAATAAAACATGTCAAAAAACATCTTGAAAAAGAGTTAAAACATATTTAATTTTAAAAAAGGAAGCACAAGATAAGTGGATAGTTCTTAATCCGCGGAGTTTCGAAGAAATACTCTCCTTCTCATCAGAGGGCAGGAATTAGCAAAATGCAGGATCGGATTTTGCATATAAAAGTATTTAATGAAACTACAAGTAAGTCACACATCTTACTGGGTTAAAAAAAAAAAAAAGGGGTGAGGGAATAGAATTTTTTTTTACCAAGTAAGATCTGTGACTAAATATGTTTTTAACTCTTTTTTTTACGGACTATCCACTTATCTTGTGCTTCCTTTTTTAAAATTATGTCTTTTAACATGTTTTATTAATCATTTGTTCATATTATAAGCTCTATTTCCTTTTCGGTTTTATTGAGCTTTTACATCTGGTTGAGATTACTTGTAAATATTAACTCTTTAATATTTATAATATATTTTAAGCTTACCATTTTGATTACCTTGGTAAACTTATTGTAATTTTTTTTTTCATATATATATATATATTTATTAGTTATTTTAAAGTTTTTGTTAAGTGAGGAGAAATACAAACTGAAACAGAAAGAATATTCAGACCTGTAATAATACAAAGAGGGGGTTGCAAAAATGAGATGTGGTGTGAGGAGAAATACAATCTGAAATAGAGAGGCGGAGAGTTTTTCTAAATACATGCAAAACCACATTCATTTTTTTTTAAATCCAAATTAATAAATTAAATAAAATATAATCTCAAAAAGATATGATACAAGTTAGAAAAGCATTTCATCCAAGGCATGAAAATTGTTAAACAAAATGTTTTTACTATAATAGGCTTTAAAAATAAAGGTACAAGATTCAATTTGAAATTTATTTATCTTCAAAGTGCACTTTTATACATTTTTCAAAGTAAGGTATTAAATTTGCATACCTTACTTTGTAAAATTTATAAAAGTGCACTTTGAAGATAAATAAATTTCAAATTGAATCTTGTACCTCTATTTTTAAAGCCTATAGTAAAACACTTTTTGTTTAACAATTTTCATGCCTTGGATGAAATGCTTTTTTAACTTGTATTATTATTTCCTCTGAATTGAACTCATTTTTCCTCTCTGATTTTGACCTTAATAGGATTAAAAATCAAGACATTTCATGCAAATGTAATATGCACAAACTGCAGCACAATATCTGAGGTGTGTTATAGGCATATTACCTCTCCACTTCCTGGATAATCGTAGATGTCTATATTTTTTCGTCTGAGAGTTAACTGCCAAAATCGGTTAAAATCAATGGAGGTAGTAAAATCTTTTCTAATAAATTCCTCCTTCCCCCGCCACCCGTTTACACCGTTGCGGGATCGTTCACAAGGGACAGTCAAAAAGTTAACACCCGTAGTTGCTTAAAAAAACTGGAATGGAATTTTAATGTTCCTTTTCGTTCTATGCTTTCTACTGGGTGAAACGCACCATGGACTTGACCGAATCGAAGGGTTATTTATGCCATTTTTTTTTTTTTTGTTTTTCCGAACACGTTAATTTTTTTTTTCCCCTGATTTTTGCTTTTTGTTTTTCTGATTTCTTTCTTAAAGAACTTTTACGTTTGTTCACCGTTTTTTTTTTTAATTGAAAAAATTTTTTTTTTTATTTGGTTTTGCCAAAAAAAGTTCACCATTTTTTTTTTTTAAACAGGGTTATTACCTCGCTTATTCTTTACTTTACCCCCCCCCCTTACACGCACACACCTTCAAACGACCGGGGGGGGGTGACAGTGTAGAAAGAAAAAAATAAATAAATACATAACTGAAAAAAAAAAAAAAAAAAAAAAAAAAAGACTTTTTTAAATATTTTTTTTTAGCAGATCGGCTAATTTCCTTGAGTCATTCCTGACAACATTTGAATAGAAATTGAGTATTTTTTACGACCGACCCCAGCGTAGTATAAACACCCTCCAATCTCCCCATGTTAAGAAGAGCTTTCGGAATAAAAGCCAAGAACCTCGAAAGCCGTTCTTAACATGGGGAAGTTGTGGGTGTTTATATTACGCTGGGGTCAGTCATAAATACCCTTTTTGCTCACTTTGTTTTGTTTATTCCATTTTCATCTCAAACAATGCCTTGGATAAAATGCTTTTCTAACTTGTATCCTATCTTTTTAAGATTATATTTTATTTAATTAATTTGGATTTAAAAACAGATGAATGTGATTTTGTATGCATTTATAAAAACTCTCCTACTCTCTATTTCAGATTGTATTTCTCCTTGCACCACAACTCATTTTTTCAACCCCCTCTTTGTATTATTACAGGTCTGAATATTCTCTCTGTTTCAGTTTGTAATTCTCCTCACTCCACAACTCATTTTTGCAACTCTCTCTTTGTCATACATGTCTGAATAATAAGAAAATCTGAATTTTTTTTAACAAAAACTTTAAAATAACTTTTTTAGATTAATTTTTTTAAAACTTCTTTCAGAATAGAAAATCTTTACAATTTAGTAGAGAACATATTTCATATAGGTTTCATAAAAAATATTCAGTACATAACGAGAAAAATAGAGATGAAAAGTTCAAAAGGACTGTATAGCTGGTTACGCTCAATAGTAGTCCTTGCTAGCGAAAGACTTTGTTATCGTTATTCTATTATTATTATTATTTAAAACATTTTGTGTCCTGCGCTTTCGCGCTAGGACTAATTGAAGCTAAACAAAATAAAGGATGGAGTACTGTTGCCATATCTGGGCGGGAGCTGCTAAGGATAGCCTATCCTGCCTTGACAGAGTACAAAATAGACTTCGTGGCTTAGTGGGGGATGCCCTTTTCTCTACCCTGCAACCTCTCTCCCACAGAAGAGACGTTGCGAGCCTGTCCTTGTTTTATCGTTATTTCCATGGCAGATGCTCGTCTGAACTCCAATCTCTGGTCCCCCCTCGCCAATCTTTCACAAAAAACACCCGTCTAGCTGAATTCACTGTGAAAAATTTCCCCCACTCTATATCTGTGCCTAAATCAAAACGCAGATTCCATGAACAAAGCTTCTTTCTTAGAACTGCACGCCTGTGGAACTCTGTTCCGTCTGCCTGCTTCCCTCCGGACTACAACTTGGTTGTCTTCAAGTCCAATGTTAACAAATTCCTAATGAACCGTCCCCTTAAGTAAACATTTCAGCAAATCTCCTCACTAACGTAATGTACTTGCAATAACCCTTATCCCTGAGTGGCTTCCGGGCCTTGATAAGTGGTGATCACTGTGTAAAAAAAAAAAAAATAAATTTGATTTTTAATCCTATTAAGGTCAAAATCAGAGGGGAAAAATGAGTTCAATTCACAGGAAAGGGCACATAAATAATATTGAAGCTAAACAAAATAAAATTTGATTTTTAATCCTATTAAGGTCAAAATCAGAGGGGAAAAATGAGTTCAATTCACAGGAAAGGGCACATAAATAATATTGAAGCTAAACAAAATAAAATTTGATTTTTAATCCTATTAAGGTCAAAATCAGAGGTGAAAAATGAGTTCAATTCCCAGGAAAGGGCACATTAATAATATTGAAGCTAAACAAAAAAAAAATTTGATGTAACATAAACCCCTACAAATAGAGGTATGAAATTTTGCAAGTGATGTTCGTTTCTCACTAACCTGTTAATGCGAGGGTCATACTGTAAGGCGAGATAGAAATCAGAATAGTAAAACACGGCCATGGCGGCAAGAAGCCAAATGACATTCCGTACTGTGTATGGCGATGATTTTGGCTTCAATTCTTCTTCGTATCGCGAATTCAGGAGGGTCTTTGTTTCTTCAGACAATTGTTCATCAGGCTGCGAATCTGAAAAATAAATGACATAAATGTATATATGTGTGTATATATATATATATATATGTATATATGTGTGTGTGTATATGTGTGTGTGTGTGTGTATGTGTGTGTGTGTATATATATATGTATGTGTGTGTGTGTATATATATGTGTGTACAATAAGAAGGGGAGGGGGCAAATGAACTGGAATTGGATGACCTTGTCCTATGATGCAAGTCGGTTTTTATTTTCTGGAAGTACTATGGCAACTACATCATCCAGTTTTGGCTTCTTTTTGTTTACAATAATGCAAGATCATTTTTTTTATTATTTGAGAAAAACACAGGTTCATAAATAACTTACCTGATAAAATTGTCTCCGAGATGGGTATATTTGTTGATGACACCAGTCTATTTTGAAAAAAAGACGATAAAGAGTAGGGGGGGGAATTATTGATGGTGATTTTAGTTTCTTGTGAAAGTTTGGCTAGGGGAGGACCATAGATTGAAGTTCAGTCGAGCACTTTCCATGAAAATAACATGAGAAAGAGGTTGCAGGGAAGAGAAAAGGACATCTGATTTTTTTTTTTATCTTTTTTTTTTTTTACATAGGCATCACCACATTATCAAGGCCAAGAGGCCACTCAAGGATAAGGGTTAAAGAGTGTACAGTAGAAATTGGACAATATAGTAATCATTAGTAATGAAAATTTGGTAAATTTGATAACTTATATAGAAACGCTCATCAAGAACTTATTTATGTTAGACTTGAACACAACCATATTGTAGTCAGCCGGAAAGCGGGAAAACGGAAGACAATTCCACAGGCGTGCAGTTCTAAGAAAGAAGCTTTGTTCATGGAATCTACGTTTAGGTTTAGACACAGATAAAGAGTGGGGGGAATTATCGATAGTGTTTTCAGCTAGATGAGTGTTTCTTGTGAAAGTTTGGCGAGGGGGGACCATAGACTGAAGCTCATATGTGGCAACAGTATTCCATCCTTGTACGTATCTGGCTCTTATATATTACATATGAAGGAGTCCCCTGTGGAATTTCCACAGGTCCCACTAGTTTTTTATTATTTGAGATGAGATTTATTTATTTGCCAACTGTTATCCTCATCCTCGTTGTCGCTTTAGCCTACGATTTCAGGTGAGCATTGTCTGAAGATAGCAGTTTCAATCCTATCCAAAGCAGGCCAGAGGATTGGTTGGCCGGAACACGGTGAAACAACGACTATGGAAGGCAGTAATTACTGAAGATACAGTTAAGAAATTCAGCATTTGCATATTTTATTTATTTTAAAATAAAGAGGATAATGTTAGGCATCACTCTACAAGACAGAAAGACAAACATCTGGATCCGCCAACACACAAAAGTTATCAACATCAAGACATCCAAACACAGATGGGCAGGGCACATAACTAGACATCAGGACAATTTCCATGGCAGGTGCTCGTCTGAGCTCCAATCCCTCGTCCCCCCTCTCTAATCTTTCACGAGAAACACCCGTCTGGCTGAAACTACTGCCTAAATCCAAACGTAGATTTCATGAACAAAGCTTCTTTCTTAGAACTGCACGCCAGTGGAACTCTCTGCCGCTTGCCTGTTTCCCACCTAACTACAATTTGCACATCTTCAAGTCCAACGTAAACAAATTCCTGACAAACCACCCCCTTAAGTAAGACACTCTATCAAATCCCCAATACTAATGATTACTACAATACTATCTCATTGATTACTGTACACGCAATAACCCTTATCCCTGAATGGCCTTCGGGCCTTGATAAGTGGTGACCCCCATGTAAAAAAAAAAAAAAAGAAACTGGTTTGTTAGTTTTTCGAAAAACTAAAAAAACCACTGCTTCAATATTTCCACTATACTCATGCGTGTTTTTATATATTTTTAATGTACTTAATTTTTATTTAATTTTCCCCACTCCTTATCTGTGCCTAAATCCAAACGTAGATTCCATGAACAAAGCTTCTTTCTTAAAACTGCACGCCAGTGGAACTCTCTGCCGCTTGCCTGTTTCCCCACCTGACTACAACTTGGACGTCTTCAAGTCCAACATAAACAAATTCCTGACAAACCGCCCCCTTAAGTAAGACACTATCAAATATTTATTTATTTTTATTTATTTATTTAAAAAATTTTTTTTTTTATTTATTTTATTTTATTTATTTTATTTTTTATTTATTTTATTTATTATTTTATTTTTATTTTTTATTTATTTTATTTTATTTTTTTTTTTGCCGGAGTTTGTAATTCGTAATATTTGTAATAATTAATTTTATAACGTCACCAACTAACTGTATCGTTATTTTCATGGAAAGTGTTCGACTGAGCTTCAATCTATGGTTCCCCCCCCCTCGCCAAATTTTCACAAGAAACACTAGACTAGCTGAAAACACTATCAATAATTCCCCCCACTCTTTATCTAACCCTAAACTTAAACGTAGATTCCATTAACAAAGTTTCTTTCTTAGAACTGCACGCCTGTGAAATTGTCTTCCGTTTTCCTGCATTCCAGCTGTCTATAATATGGTTGTCTTCAAGTCCAACGTGAACAAGTTTCTGATGAGCCGTTCCACTTAAGTTAAGAAATTTACCGAACTTCCATTACTATCGATTACTATATTGTCCTTTTGACTACTCTACACTCTTTAACCCTTATCCTTGAGTGGCCTCTTCGCCTTGATAATGTGGTGATGCCTGTGTAAAAAAAAAAAAAAAAAAAAAAAAAAAAAACCAATACTAATGATAACTACAATACTATCTCATTGATTACTGTACACGCAATAACCCTTATCCCCGAGTGGCCTTCGGGCCTTGATAAGCGATTCGAAGAAGTTGTCAAAAAAAAAAAAAAAAAAAAAATATATATATGTATAACAAATAAATCTTACCAAAAGGGAAAACCAAGAACGAGATGGAGGGAGGACCTTATACAACACATGGGTCCCAAATGGCAGCGAATAGCTCGGGACAAAGTTTGATGGCTAAAGCCCATGGAGGGGTTCCTTACTGAGTGATAAAACCCTTATTGATTGATTGAACTTCCATTAGACATTGCGAGCCTTATTGTACCGTCGGAGCTCCAATCTATGATCTCCCTCTTATCATGAAGTGACTTTATGACGTCATACAGTTTGGTGCAATCGAGGTTAAACAAAAGGTTGCCATAGCGATAGTTTTTTTTTTTTTAATAGGTGGCACCACTCATCAGGGCCCAAAAGGCCACTCGAGGATAAGAATCGTGGCCTGGTGGGAGATGTCCTTTTCTCTTCGCGGCAACCTCTATCTCACAGAAGAGATGTTGCGAGTTTGTCTCTGCTTTATCGTTATTTTCATGGAAAGTGTTCGACTGAGCTTCAATCTATGGTCCCCCTCACCAAACTTTCACAAGAAACACTCGTTTAGCTGAAAACGCTATCAATAATTCCTCCCACTCTTTATCTGTGCCTAAACCTGAACATAGATTCCATGAACAAAGCTTCTTTCTTAGAACTGCACGCCTGTGGAATTGTCTTCCGTTTTCCTGCTTTCCAGCTGTCTATAATATGGTTGTCTTCAAGTCTAACGTAAACAAGTTTCTGATGAGCCATTCCACTTAAGTTAACAAATTTACCGAACTTCCATTACTATCGATTACTATATTGTCCTTTTGACTACTGTACACTCTTTAACCCTTATCCTTGATAAGTGGTGACGCCTATGTATCCGTTCCATTTAAGTTATCAAATGTACCGAATTTTCATTACTAATGATTACTATATTGTCCAATTTCTACTGTACACTCTTTAACCCTTATCCTTGAGTAGTGGCCTCTTGGCCTTGATAATGTGGTGATACCTGTGTAAAAAAAAAAAAGTCTCTGATGAGCCGTTCCACTTAAGTTAACAAATTTACCGAACTTCCATTACTATCGATTACTATATTGTCCTTTTGACTACTCTACACTCTTTAACCCTTATCCTTGAGTGGCCTATCAGCCTTGATAAGTGGTGACGTCTAAGTAAAAAAAACAACAAAAAAAAAACATTTTTTTTAATCTTTTTTAACTATTTACCACATAAGTAGTTTGAATTTAGGTAAAAATGGCAATTTAGGTAAAAGTGGCCTATCGGCCATGATAAGTGGTAACACTTCTGTAAAAAAAAAAAAAATTTTTAAAGAATGTACAGTAGAAATTGAACTTATATGGAATTGTTCATCAGAAACTTGTTTATGTTGGACTTGAAGACAACCATATTGTAGTCAGCTGGAAAGCAGGAAAACGGAAGACAATTTGTTCATGGAATCTACGTTTAGGTTTAGGCACAGATAAAGAGTGGGGGAAATTTTAGTGATAGTATTTCTGCCAGACGGGTGTTTCTTGTGAAAGTTTGGCGAAGGGGGACCACAGAATGGAGCTCAGCCGAGCACCTGCCATGAAAATAACGATAAAGCAGAGACAAACTTGCGACATCTCTTCTGTGAGAAAGAGTTTGTAGCGTTGATATGATGTTTTGAATATAATAAACTAGTTATGACCAAAGTTTCATTTCATTCGGATAAAACACTAAGAAACGGGGGGGGGGCCTAATTAGAGTTTTTTTAAATTTTTTTTGTATATATATTATTTAATTCAATGTTACTCTATTTTATGGGCTACTTTTAAGTGGGCCACTATATTTATAATATAAAGCTGAATGTGTGTGTGTGTCTCATCACGAATAGGCTCCTATGTGGTTGACTATTATAAAAAACTGATTACATATAATGATAGATGTATCGAGACACAGGAATGGGTATGTTTGATCTGGCAGAACGGTGGTTCATAAAAATTGTGGGGTCTGCGTACGCGCCTGGTCCACAAAGTATGGAAATAAATTTTAAAATTAAAAAAAAAACGTTTACAAGTGTTTTTGATATAGATGTACATAAGAATACTTTGATAAGTATGTTTTAACTTAAATAGGGATAGTATAATAAAATTGTGAGGTCTGCGTTCGCGCCTGGCCTCCATAGAATGGAAATAGGCACAAACTTTAATAAAGACTTTTCATATCTATCTGCGTAAGTATACTTTGATAATTATGTTTCAGTTTGAAGAAATATGGTATAATAAAATTATGAGGTGTTCGTTCGCGCCTGACCTCCATACAATGAAAATATGTCACAAAGTTTAACAAGGTTTTTTAATATAGATCCACAGAATATTGTGATAAGTGTTTCAGTGTGAACAGGTATGGTATAATAAATTATGGGGTTTATCTATTTTATTTTTACTTTCATCATATTTTGCTTTGGTTTTGATACCCCCAAATTCGAAGCTATCTCTTTACAACCCTTCGTTTTCATAACCTATCATATTTTCATAAATCAGAGTCCATTTTCTGTAGGCTGTTTTTGAACCCAGGTCAACGACGGGTACTTTTGCAAGTATATATATATATATATATATATATATATGTCCATATATCTATAAAGTGAAAGCGTCTATGTGTGTGTGTGTGTGTGTGTGTCTGTGTACATTTCCCTACGCAATAACTGTCAATTTTTAGTCTACAGACTCGAAATTTGATATACAGAGTACTGAGATTTGGGAAAATCTATGTAATCGGTTTTCAGCCAGAAATTTGGTTATTAAGGGGTCAAAGTTCAACAATTTGACCTTTGAGAACTCTACCAAACTCCAACAATTTTGGGTCTAAACACTTGAAATTTTAGATATAGGTTCCTTGGACATGGATCTAACCTAACTTGATTTGAGCCCAAAACAATAAAAGTTAAGGGGTCATAATATGGGTCAAATTTTAAATACTTGACTTTTTTTTTTTTTTTGCTCGGCATACACCTCCAAACACCCGGGCTAGTATATATATAAGTATATATATAGTTTTTAAAATATTTAAAATATATTTTAAAAACTTTATATATACTGCTCTAAGTGTATCAGAATTTTTGTAGGAATTTTTGACACCCCTAACACGAAACTGCGAATAAAATATAAAAAACTCGTAATTTCTCTTTTAAAAGTGGGTTGTTTATTTCCTTTATGGATTATACTTCCAAAATAAACTATTACAGTTGTTTTAAAACTAATAGAAATATTTTTTTTTATTTTTTAAAAAAACAATAATGAATTTTACGAACTCAATATTTTTCAATTTTTAAACTTTAAAACTATCAAAATTTTTCTATTGATTCTATTTTTACGATATTTTCAGGGTCAATGTGAACTTTTATGCTCTTTACAATAAACCGAATATATTTTAGACAAACGTTTTTTTTTAAATTCACGCCTCCCCCATTTTCAAGTGTCTATTAAAAAGTGGATAATTAATTTACTTACCAAAGTTTTATATATCACAAATTGAATATAAAAGATCAATATATTCAAATTTAAAACAAAAAAAGTAGTGTTTTTTTTTTTTTAGAAATTTACCTGTAAAGTCCGAAGTTTAAAACCATTTTTATTAAAAACCAATTTTTTTTTTTTTTTTAAATGAAACCTTGGTCCTTGCTCCTTTAATTGAAAAAAAAATTAGGGCTTGAATTACATTTTTCGAGGAGTTATAAGTTTGGAAAGACAGTAGGTCGAATTATTCAATATTTTTTCACGCATTCCTAAGGTCAGTTTCTGACACACCTAATGCTGCTCCCCATTTGGGGGCACCAAATTGGTCAAAAGGAAAATTATTCCCAACTCGCATTTAGTTAAAAATCCACTTTCTTATAAATTGAATTTATTCAAAACTTATCGCAAAAACATAAACAAATAAAATTATATATATATATATATATATATGTATATATATATATAAAAGAACAAGTAAGTTTTCTTATTGGATTTTACCGTCATTGGATATTTATGTTTTTAACTCATTTTTCAAAGTGTTTTTTTAACATGTTTTATTAACTATTTGCTCTTATTATAAGCTCTATCTACTATTTGGTTTTATCGAGCTTTTACATCTGGTTGAGATTACTTTATAAATATTAATTCTTTAATATTTATAATATACTTTAGTTTTACCATCTTGGATCATTTTGGTAAATTTAATTGTAATTTTTATTTTATATATATCGAGAGAGAGAGAGAGATCGAAAGAGATCAGCTATGGTGCCATCCAAAATTATCTCCCTTTTAGTCGTCACTTTTTTTTTTGTTCCAATTTTCATTGCAGATTCTACTTTGGTTTAAATAGCATCACCTGAAGAGGTCTCTAGTTAACTAGTTAAAATGTATGTGCGTGTGTGTATAATATCTATATATATATATATATATATATATATATATATAAAAATGTAATTGTTGGCTCGTTCTAAACGAATAAAACCATATTTTTACGTTACCAATTTATTTGAAATTTTCAGACAACCCATTTTTAGAGTCAAGGTATGTTTTTATGTTATTAAAATAAATTTACCTCGCGAATTATTAAAATTAAAATATTAAATAAAATAAATATATTTTTTTAACCGTTACTGCGAATCTGTTCTGTTGAGAAAACTCTTAAAAGTCGTTACCTGTATTGATCAAAATTTAAAACCACTGATTATATGTCAGCCTACATCACAGTAACATATATTGAGTGAGTTCCTAACAGTATTTTGTATAGTTTTTTTAGTTTAAACTCATTTTCCCAAAAGTTCCCGCGTTCTCGATACAGTCTGCCACCATTTGCATTTTTCAAATATACCGATAAACACTGCATGATTTTGAACTGATTAAACATTATACATTACAAAATACTGTCACAAACCCACCGATTATGTCAGCCTATGTCATGGTAACATATTCGGTGGGTTTTTGACACTGTATTGTATAGTTTTTAGTTTTCAACTTAATTTCCCAAACTTAACGTATTCAACAGTCTGAAACCATTTCTGTTTTTCCAGCCGATTAAACATTTTACCTTACATAAAAACACTAAACAATTATTTTGTATTAAAATTGCAGATTCTACTTTGGTTTAAACAGCATCACCTGAAGAGGTCTCTAGTTAACTGGCTGGCTGAAACATACTCATGAATGTGCAGTGACATATGTAAAACAAAAAAATGTATGTGTGTGTGCATCCCCCACTAAGCCACGAAGTCTATTTTGTACTCTGTCAAGGCAGGATAGGCTGTTTTTAGCAGTTCCTGCCCAGATATGGCAACAGTATTCCATCCTTGGACGTACTTGGCTTTTATATAGATAGAGAATTGCATCAGTAGTGAGATATCTTCTCGAGCGGTAGAAGGATCCCACCATCTTATATATATCTATATCTATATAAAAATGTAAATGTTGGTTCGTTCTAAACGAATAAAACCATATTTCTACGTTAACAATTTATTGAAATTTTCAGACAACCCATTTTTAGAGTCAAGGTATGTTTTATGTATTAAAATAAATTTACCTCGCGAATTATTAAAATTAAAATATTAAATAAATAAATATATTTTTTTAACCGTTACTGCGAATCTGTTCTGTTGATAAAACTGAACTTCCGGTTCGATTCATCTCACAGCCACGAATTGACAAAAGATTTCATTTTCTGTTAACTCAATAAGTAAAAAAAAAACAAAAAAAAACAATTCATTTGTTTATCTTCCAAATTTTTTAAGTTACACATTTTTTCTTTATTATATAAGGCCAAAAAAAAAAAAAAAAAGTTGGTCGCTTGCTTTTTGAGTTTTTCTTTTTCGATATAAGATTGATTGGTAAAGTACAGTTTATTTTTGTCCGCGCTGTTTTTTAAATTGTATTTCCAGCACCCTCCCCACCCCATGTTAAGAATGGCTTTTTAAATATTAACGTTATTATTACAACACGGATCAATAATAGAATAATAACGTTATTTAGAAAGCCATTCTTAACATGGGGAGGACGTTTTGTTACTATTCTATACTTTCACCTAACAATTTAATCACCAAAAGATGGTACTTATGCAGAGAAGATACCGTGCTGAAATAACATTATTAAAAAAAACATAATTCATTTGTTTATCTTCCAAATTTTTTAATTTACACATTTTTTCTTTATTATATAAGGCCCAAAAAAAGGTTGGTCGCTTGCTTTTTTGAGTTTTTTTTTC
>NC_136527.1:215085414-215297055 GCF_053919585.1 Euprymna scolopes | reverse complement strand
TGAGATTTTGCTGATTGTCGGGTTTGTCGGGGGGTTTTACGTCAGGTGAGTACAAGGTAGAAGTTTGTCGGAGCATTCACCATTAAAGTATTTGTAAACCAGGCAGAGGATGCAATATTTCGTCGATGGGACAGAGGTTGAAAACTTAGATGACAGTTCAGGACCTATCAGGTTGGCGACTCTCTTTTGAACCCTGTCCAGGAGCGAGAGACAAGCAGCAGATGCACCAGCCCAGATGTGACAACAATACTCCATACATGGGTGAATGGTGGCCTTGTAGAGGTATAGGATACTGTCAGGTGTAAGTAATTTTCTAGCGCAGTAGATAAAGAGTGGGGAAAATTGTTGACAGTAGTTTCAGCCAGACGGGTGTTTCTCGTGAAAGATTGGCGAGGGGGGACGAGAGATTGGAGCTCAGACAAGCACTTGCCATGGAAGTAACGATAAAACAAAGACAGGCTTGCAACGTCTCTTCTGTGGGAGAGAGGCTGCAGGGAAGAGAAAAGGGCATCGTCCACTATACCACGAAGTCTATTTTGTACTCTGTTAACGCAGGATAGGCTGTTTATAGCAGCTCCTGCCCAGATGTGGCAGCAGTTCGTAGTTAAAGGATACTCTAACAACTTCAAAATCTGACCCCCAAGATCGCCATTGACCTCTGTACACTTAGTAATCCTTATCCTCGAGTGGCCTCTGGGCCTTGATAAGTGGTGACTCCTTTGTAAAAAAAAAAAAAAATAAAAAAATAAAAAAAATACCAATGCTTCATCCTCGGTCGATCATTTCCTTCCTGTCTTATTTCATTCTATACCGCCAACTCGGAGTAAGGCCATCTACCTCTGCCTATCCTCCGAAATGACAAGCCCCTCTCTCAATCACCTCTCCTTTTGTTGAGGTGAAATGCACTCAAAATTATGATAACCTTGTCAGGTAATTACTCTCTTTTTTTTTTTTTGTTTTTACAAAGGAGTAACCACTTATCAAGGCCTGTCGGCCACTCGAGAATAAGGGTTAATAAGTGTACGGTAGTCAATGGGACAATATTGTAGTAATCGTTCCTGCTTCCCTAACTGTACCGGCACGCAGAAGTTCAAGTGTAATGCAAACAGACATCTTGCTGCTCAACTCCCTATATTTTAAAATTATATCCCAGATAGTAGTCCCTGCATCAAAGTGGCACAGTGTAATGTTTGGGGTGAAAATGAAAAAAAAAAAATATCGTAGTAATCGTTAAGAGTGGAAGTTTTATAAATTAATTAAGGGAACTGCTCATTAAGAACTTGTTTACATTGGACTTGAAGATGATCAAATTGCAGTCAACTGGAAAGCAGGCAAACGGAACAGAGTTCCACAGGTGTGCAGTTCTAAGAAAGAAACTTTGTTCATGGAATCTACGTTTTGGTTTAAGCACAGATAAAGATTGGGGGAAAATTATTGATAGTGTTTTTAGCTAGAAGAGTGTTTTTCGTGAAAGTTTGGCAAAGGAGAACCATAGATTGGAGCTCGGACGAACACTTGCCATAGAAGTAATGATAAAACAAAGACAGGCTCGCAATGTCTCTTCTGCGGGAGAGAGGTTGCAAGGAAGAGAACCTCCCCCCCACTAGGCTACGAAGTCTATTTTGAACTCTGTCAAGGCAGGATAGGCTGTTTTTAGGAGTTCTTGCCCAGATGTGGCAACAGTACTCCATCCTTGGATGTACTCGACTCTTATACAGGTAAAGAATTGCATCGATTTATCCAGCAACCTTGGCAACAGATTTGATGTAAGTTTTTTTTTTTTTTTTTTTTTTTTTTACACAGTGATCACTACTTATCAAGGCCCGGAAGCCACTCAGGGATAAGGGTTATTGCAAGTACATTACATTAGTGTGGAGATTTGATGAAGTGTTTACTTAAGAGGGCGGTTCATTTTTTTTTTTTTTTTTTTTTTTTTTTTTTTTTTTTTACACAGTGATCATCACTCATCAAGGCCCGGAAGCCACTCAGGGATAAGGGTTATTGCAAGTACATTACGTTAGTGTGGAGATTTGATGAAGTGTTTACTTAAGAGGGCGCTTTTTTTTTTTTTTTTTTTTTTTTTTTTTTTTACACAGTGATCATCACTCATCAAGGCCCGGAAGCCACTCAGGGATAAGGGTTATTGCAAGTACATTACGTTAGTGTGGAGATTTGATGAAGTGTTTAATTAAGAGGGCGGTTCATTTTTTTTTTTTACACAGTGATCATCACTTATCAAGGCCCGGAAGCCACTCAGGGATAAGGGTTATTGCAAGTACATTACGTTAGTGTGGAGATTTGATGAAGTGTTTAATTTCATGAAGTGTTCCATTTCAGACCAGGAATAAAGGTCAAGCCCAGAAACTTGTTAAAACATGGAGCCTCCTCATGCTGAGAGCCATTCATTTCAATTGATGGGGATCAGAACGTTGATGATGTAAAGAGAGAAGCTTGGTTTTAGATGCATTAAAATTAACCAGCCACCGTTTCGGTTCCCCGACAAAAGGAAATGTAAATTCATCCTTGTCCGTTCGTCTGTCCGAACTTTTCTCAATAATTACACTTTTTTTTTTTTTTTTTTTAACACAGTAATCACCACTTATCAAGGCCCGGAAGCCACTCAGGGATAAGGGTTATTGCAAGTACATTACGTTAGTGTGGAAATTTGATGAAGTGTTTACTTAAGGGGGCGGTTCATTAGGAATTTGTTAATGTTGGACTTGAAGACATCCAAGTTGTAGTCCGGAGGGAAGCAGGCAGACGGAACAGAGTTCCACAGGCTTCCAGTTCTAAGAAAGAAACTTTGTTCATGGAATCCACGTTTTGATTTAGGCACAGATATAGAGTGGGGTAAATTTTTCACAGTGAATTCAGCTAGACGGGTGTTTTTCGTGAAAGATTGGCGAGGGGGGACCAGAGATTGGAGCTCAGACGAGAACCTGCCATGAAAATAACGATAAAACAAGAATAGGCTCGCAACGTCTCTTCTGTGGGAGAGAGGTTGCAGGGTAGAGAAAAGGGCATCCCCCACTAAGCCACAAAGTCTATTTTTTACTCTGTCAAGGCAGGATAGGATATTTTTAGCAGCTCCTGCCCAGATATGGCAACAGTATTCCATCCTTGGACGTACTTGGCTTTTATATAGATAGAGAATTGCATCAGTAGTGAGATACTTTTTGGGATTTAAAAATTTTTTGCACAAACATTAAACATGATACGAGTAAAACAGTAACAGAACGTATTTTCTGGGAGAGGGTAAGTTCAGGAAAAGCTGTTATAAATAATAAACTAGACAAAATATTGTTAGAAATTCGCTCATTATATGTTATGGTGACATAAGTTGACATATATTCGGTGTTTTTTTAAATAGTATTTTATCTAGTTTATTATTTATAACACCTTTTCCCAAACTTACCATGTTAAAGAGAGTGTCGGGCGCCATTTTGAATTTTCCAATACATCGGTAAACACTGCATGTTTTTCGAGCTGAATAAACATGTTACATTGAATAAAAACAAAAAAATGTATCCAGTTTGGTAGAAAAGTAACTTATCTTGCCTTTGGTAACATATTTATTTTCATTGTTCTGAATTTTTCAAAGATTTTCAATTTTTTCAAGGTTTTTCAAATTTTTGTTTTTCCAGATACATGTCATACCTCTATGTCACGGCAACATATATTGAGCGAGTTTCTAACAGTATTTTGTCTAGTTTTTTTTATTTTTAACTCCTTTTTCCAAACTTACCGTGTTAAAGAGAGAGCCGGCCGCCATTTTTAATATTCTGATACATTGGTAAACACTATGTTTTTCGAGCTGCATAAACATGTTAAATTAAATAAAAACACTAAAAACTTATCCAGTTAGGTAGAAAAATAACTTATCTTGCCTTTGGTAAAAGAAACATGCTACATTAAATAAAAACACTAAAAACATGTCCAGTTTAGTAAAAAAAAAAAAAAAAAGTAACTTGCCTTTGGTAACATTTATTTGTTATATATTTGTTTTTTAACAACTTTTTCGAATCTGTGTGTACAGTAAAACAAACCCATATATATACAGAGTGATGTGGCTCTCCGTTGTCGGATATATACTCGAGAGTCATTAGTCAATACGACTAAGGGGAAGTAACTCTTTGCATCCTTAGCTAATTATCTCCCCTTGAATAAGAATGTAACATTTTGAAAGCATTGTAAAGTCATTATATAAAATTATTGGGTTTGTATTACTGTACACAAATTCAAAAAAGTTGTCTAAAAACAAATATATAACAAATAAATGTTACCAAACGCAAGATAAGTTACTTTTCTACCTAACTGGATATATTTTTTGTGTTTTTATTCAATGTAACATGTTTATTCAGCTCGAAAAACATACAATGTTTACCGATGTATTGGAAAAAGTTTAAATGGCGCCCGGCTCTCTCTTTAACACAGTAAGTTCGGGAAAAGGTGTTATAAATAAAAAACTAGACAAAATAATGTTAAAAACTCGCTCAATATATGTTACTGTGACATAGGCTGACATATAATCGGTGGGTTTTTAATAGTATTTTGTCTAGTTTTTTTTATTTATAACACCTTTTCCCAAACTTACCGTGTTAAAGCGAGAGTTGGGCGCCATTTTTAAATTTCCAATACATTGGTAAACACTATGTTTTTCGAGCTGAATAAACATGTTACATTGAATAAAAACACGGAAAATATATCCAATTGGGTAGAAAAGTAACTTATCTTGCGTTTGATAACATTTATTTGTTATATATTTGTTTTTTGACAACTTTTTCGAATCTATGTGTACAGTAATACAAACCCAAATTATTTGTTGTATTCATTAAATTTTATTTATAAAATCCGAAATTAAAAAATTAATTATTTCAGAGTTAAAAAACAAAACTTAAATATGCTAATGTCTTTGATCATCGCCGTTTCAGTTATACTAAGTAGAGCTAGGACAACAGCATATTATTTTCATTGTTTTGAACTTTTTCAAAGATTTTCAATTTTTTCAAAATTTTTGTTTTTCCAGGTACATGTCATACATCTATGTCACGGTAACATATATTGAGCGAGTTTCTAACAGTATTTTGTCTAGTTTTTTATTTTTAACTCCTTTTTCCAAACTTACCGTGTCAAAGAGAGAGTCGGCCGCCATTTTTAATTTTCAATACATCGGTAAACATTGTTTTTCGAGCTGAATAAACACGTTACATTAAATAAAAACACTAAAAACATATCCAGTTAGGTAGAAAAGTAACTTATCTTGCCTTTGGTAACATTTATTTGTCATATATTTGTTTTCTGACAACTTTTTCGAATCTATGTGTATAGTAAAACAAACCCCGTTAATAATGTAGAAAGCAAGGTACTTATGTATTTTTGGGAACGTGCTGACATAATAACGTTATTTCGAAAGCCATTCTTAAAATGGGGAGGGTGCTGAAATAATAACGTTCTTATTTAGAAACATGTGGAGGTTGTTTTCACCTAATAACGATATTAAGAAAACTATTCTTAACATGGGGGGTGTTTTGTAAGTATTTTGCACTTTCACCTAATAATTCCATAAATTGAAAATTATTCGGAATAACGTTATTTAGAAAGCCATTCTTAACATAAGGAGAATGTTTTGTAATTATTCTGTACTTTCACCTAACAATTTAATAATTTGACAATTATGCAGAATACGGACCGTGCTGAAATAACGTTATTTAGAAAGCCATTCTTAACATGGCAAGGATGTTTTGTAACTATTCTGTACTTTCACCTAACAATTTAATAAATTGGTAATTGTGCAGAATACGGATCGTGCTGAAATAACATTATTTAGAAAGCCATTCTTAACAGGGGGGGTTGTAATTCTATACTTTCACCTAATAACATTTAGAAAACCATTCTTAACATGGGGAGGGTGTTTTGTAAGGATTTTTGCACTTTCACCTAACAATTCAATAAATTGATAATTATGCAGAATACGGAATAACATTATTTAGAAAACCTTTCTTAACATGGGGAGGATGTTTTGTAATTATTCTGTACTTTCACCTCACAATTTAATAATTTGGTAATTATTCAGAATACGGACCATGCTCAAATAATAACGTTATTATTTAGAAAGCCATTCTTAACATAGGGGGGTGTAATTATTCTATACCTTCACCTAATAACGTTAAGAAAACCGTTCTTAACATGAGGAGGGTGTTTTATGCACTTTCACTTAACAATTGAAAAAAATCGATAATTATGCAGATTACGGAATAACGTTATTTAGAAAGCCATTCTTAACATGGGGAGGGTGTTTTGTAACTATTCTGTACTTTCACCTAACAATTTGATAAATTGGTAATTATGCAGAATACGGACAGTGCTGAAATAATAACAATTTTATAAACAAAAGATAAAATTTGAATTTAAGTCGTCAAAAAAAAAAAAAAAAAAAAAAACAGCTCGCATGAGTAACGAAATTAATTATTTAAATTATTTGTAATTTTGGGTTTGTATTACTGTACAGTACACATAGATTCGAAAAAGTTGTCAAAAAACAAATATATAACAAATAAATATTATCAAAGGCAAGATAACTGGATATGTTTTTTGTGTTTTTATTCAATGTAACATGTTTATTCAGCTCGAAAAACAGTGTTTACCGATGTATTGAAAAATTCAAAATGGCGCCCGACTCTTTTTAACACGGTAAGTTTGGGAAAAGGTGCTATAAATATAAAACTAGACAAAATACTGTTAGAAATTCACTCAATATATGTTACCGTGACATAAGCTGACATATATTCGGTTGTTTTTTAATAGTATTTTGTCTAGTTTATTATTTATAACATCTTTTCCCAAACTTACCGTGTTAAAAAGAGAGTCGGCCGCCATTTTGAATTTTCCAATACATCGGTAAACACTATGTTTTTCGAGCTGAATAAACATGTTACATTGAATAAAAACACTAAAAACATATCCAGTTTGTTTGTTTGGTTGTTATTATTTACGGCATAAAATAACCCTTTTCGGGTTATTTAATGCCGAATCCAAAGATTTTGAAGAAACATTTTTTTAATAGAATATATTTGTTGTTTTCACGTCGGTTTCTATTTAACCCATAGTTGGGACCCTAACAGGTATTACCACTCCGGGTCAGAGTGGACCTGGGAGCAATGGTAATTAAAGGGTGGCTCCACTCCACACTCCCTAAAGCCCACAAGCTGGGGTCTCACCACTGGATATAGTTTAAGGTCATATCCAGGACCCCCATTGAGGGACTTTTACCCTCTGCAGGGGGGCAGTCGGCGTATTCTAATGCCCCACCGACAGGGCCTCCAGTTTGGTAGAAAAGTAACTTATCTTGCCTTTGGTAACATTTATTTGTTATATATTTGTTTTTTGACAACTTTTTCGAATCTGTGTGTACAGTAATACAAACCCGGAATAAAAACGAACCAATTTTTTCGTAATTCATTTTTTGGGTTTGTTTTACTGTACACATAAATTCGAAAAAGTTGTCAAAAAACAAATATATAACAAATAAATATTATCAAAGGCAAGATAAGTTACTTTTCTACCAAACTGGATATATTTTTTTATGTTTTTATTCAATGTAACATGTTTATTCAGCTCGAAAAACATACAGTGTTTACCGATGTATTCGAAAATTCAAAATGGCGGCCGACTCTCTCTTAAACACGGTAAGTTTGGGAAAATATGTTATAAATAATAAACTAGACATAATACTATTTAAAAAACACCGAACATATGTCAACCTATGTCACGGTAATATATATTGAGCGAATTTCTAACAGTATTTTGTCTGGTTTATTATTTATAACATCTTTTCCTGAACTTACCGTGTAAAAGAGAGTGTCGGGCGCCATTTTGAATTTTCCAATACATCGGTAAACATATTATATATTTGTTTTTTTGACAACTTTTTCGAATCAGTAATACAAACCCCATTTTTTTTTTTAAGAAAAGAAAAAAAAAGTTTTACAAACTTCAAACAATAAATAACGACGAATAAGCCATTATTAAATAATAATAATAATAATAAAAAAAAAAAAGGTTTTCTAAGTTTTACTCACTTCTGGGGAAGCCGACACCGGACAGTTTCCGAAGTCCTCCATTCTGGACCCTCCTTCGATACAAGTCAGCATTTACAGGCTCCAATAACTCTGGATTTGTATCCATTTTCGCAGTTCTCTTCCAGAAAGAAATGTCGTCTGAAATGGCAACATTCACTGTGACGACCGGAAGTCGACAACAACGACACCTAGCGTGAGAGGATGGAACTAAATAGCATTAAAGGGGAGGTAACTCCAGAAAAAAAAAGTGCTTTGGGGGGGGGGGTAATTCGCGTTCACTCCAAACAATGCTTACTTGGCCTTTTTGGCCAAGATCAAAGTGTAGTATCTGTTCTTCAGATGCGGCACTTCCATTTCTCGTTCTCTTTCAGTGGAGGAGAAGTCCTTCACGACTGAGACAATTTTTATTTTTGTACCTTTTCTCCACGTTAAAAAACGACCCTGGTGTCTAACTCTGTCCCCTGGGGAGGAGGCATTGAAACGTAAGACTTTTGCATTTACACGGATGGCGCCATTTGTTTGTGCGATTGTCGCCAGGCGGCGCTTCTTCTTCTCTACATTCAAATTGTTTATTGATTTAAAAATTAAAACTATTTAAGTAAGCATTTAAATGTGCTGATTCCGGACTTTTGTCCATTTTCACAATTTTTTATTTATTTATTTTTTACTTATTTTTTTTTTAGAAATGTCAACATTCTCCATAAACAACGGAAGTCGACAACAACGACACCTAGCGTAAGAAAATGGAACTAAATCGGATTAAAAGGGAGGTAACCCCGAAAAACAAATAATAATAATAATAATAATAATAATAATAATAATAATAATAATAATAATAATAATAATAATAATAATAATAATATAAATAATAATAATAATAATAATAATAATAATAATAATAATAATAATAATAATAATATTAGTAGTAGTAGTAGTGGTGGTGGTGGTGGTGGTGGTGGTGGTGGTGGTGGTGATGATGATGATGATGATGCACACCCGTTTTTTTTATTATTGTTTAATCGTGTTCACTCCAAACAATCCCACTTGAAACGTAAGAGGCTGCATTACACGGACAACGCCATTTTTTCGTGCGTTTCACGTTTCACTAAACTGCCGCCAGGTGTCGCTTCTTTTCTTTCTTTAAATTGTTTATTAATTTAAAAATTAAAACTATACAAGTCAGCATTTACAAAAATTTCAATAATTCCGAACTTGTGTCCATTTGCGCAATTTTTTTTTTTTTCAGAAAGAATTCTTAGAATTACATGAAATGGCAACAGTCGCCACAAACAAGCGACACCTAGCGTGAGAAAAAAATGGAACTAAATCGGATTCAAGGGGAGGTAATTCTGAAAAAATAATGCCCACTTTTTGAAACGAAACGTGGTGGACGTTGTCGAGAGTGCCCCCCCTTCTAAATTCCACTTTTTAAAAAATTTTTTTTTTTTTACGTTTTCCTTGTTAATATCATCGATTACAGGGTACTAGTGCAGTTATTGATCCCTGCTGAAATAATAACGTAATAATTTAAAAAGCCATTCTTAACATGGGGAGGGAAGGGTGTTTTGTACGTATTCTATACTTTAACCTTACAATTGAATAAAAAAGAAAACGGGGTTGTATTACTGTACACATAAATTCGAAAAAGTTGTCAAAAAACAAATATATAACAAATAAATGTTATCAAAGGCAAGATAAGTTACTTTTCTACCAAACTGGATATATTTTTCGTGTTTTTATTCAATGTAACATGTCTCGAAAAGCATACAGTGTTTACCGATGTATTGGAACATTCAAGATGGCGTCTGATTCTCTCTTTAACACGGTAAGTTTGGGAAAAGATGTTATAAATAAAAAACCGGATAAAATACTGTTAAAAACTCGCTCAATATATGTTACCGTGACATAGGTTGACATATATTCGGCAGGTTTTTAATAGTATTTTGTATAGTTTTTTATTTATAACACCTTTTTCCAAACTTACGGTGTTAAAGAGGGTGTGAGACGCCATCTTTAATTTTCCAATACATCGGTAAACACTGTATGTTTTTCGAGCTGAATAAACATGTTACATTGAATAAAAACACTGAAAACATATCCAGTTAGGTAGAAAAGTAACTTATCTTGCCTTTGATAACATTTATTTGTTATATATTTGTTTTTTGACAACTTTTTTGAATCTATGTGTAAAGTAATACAAACCCAAAAAAACATATCATAAAGCTTTAATTAAACGTGCAAATACAATTTAAAAAATAGCGCGGATCAGTAAGTGCACCGATTACAGACTTAATTTTCAGATTATTAAAAAAAAAATTGAAAAAATATTTTTCCATAACTTTTCCCGTCGGGGTTCAGTTTTTAATTATAACGTTGTACTAAATTGAACATGAAATTTGTGACCACAATATAAAAAAAAAAGCATGCCAACTCTCTCTAATGTTTTTTTTTTTATTGCATTTTCACTCCAAACAAGGCACATTGCCACTTTGGTGTAGGGGGCTATTATAAGGCGCAACAACTACTGGGGTACTATGTAGGGATTTGAGCAGCAAGATGTCGGTTCACGTTGCACTTGAACTTCTGCATGTCAGTACAGTTAGGGAAGCAGGGACCTGGAATGGAATTCCAAAGTCCAGCGGTTCTGGGGAAGAAACTACTGGAGTAGAAGGCTCTCTTACATCGAGGGATCTCTACTGTGAAGGGGTGGGATTTAGCTGCTTGTCGGGTTTGTCAGGGATATTTACGTTGAGGGGGCACAACTGCTGGCAGTTCGTCAGAGTATCCACCATTAAAATACTTGTAGAACAGGCAAAATGATGCAACATTTCGTCGATGGGACAGAGAGCTGTTTCATGTTTTTATTTCAGGGTCACGTTTGGGCAGCAAGATGTCGGCTCATGTTACACTTGAACTTCTGCATGTCAGCGCAGTTAGGGAAGCAGGAATCTGGAATGGAATTCCAGAGTCTAGCGGTTCTGGCGAAGAAACTACTGGAGTAGAAAGATCTTTTACATCTAGGGATCTCTACTGTGTGGGGGTGGGATTTAGCTGTCTGTTGGGTTTGTCGAGGGTGTCTACGTCGTGGGGGCACAAGTGTCTGCAGTTTGTCAGAGCATTCACCATTAAAATACTTGTGGAACAGGCAGAGGGATTCAACATTACGTCGATGGGACAGAGGCTGAAGCTTAGATGCCAGTTCAGGGCCTATCAGATAATGTGACCGGAAGGTAAGAGTTAGAACTTAAGTTAAAAAAAAGGAAGATTTCTTTATCCCCCCCTCCTCCCTCTCTCTTTCTCTCTCTCTCTCTCTCTCTCTCTCATATGTATGTATATATGTATGTATGTATGTATATATGTATGTATGTATGTATGTATGTATGTATGTATGTCTTGGTGAAGGCAACCTTTCTAGGAGAAGCAAATCTCTGATTTAAAAAACCATAAAGCGAAAGACCAGTACCCGCATTAAGCTGGTCTGCAGTTTAATTTGTTGCTGGCTATCTTGCTCTTGCTTGTTGCTGGATCTCAATATTTTGAACCGAGAGAGAGACTTAGCTGTCGTACAAAGATAAGACTCTGTAACATCATATTTGTATAGATACTCCCTCAGACATTTGGGCTCATGGATTTTAAATGTCTGAGGGAGTGGCACTCATCTGACAAGACGTTGCAATCATCATGTATGTATGTATGTATGTGTCAGGTCATGTCATATGCTACTGGTACCATGTAACCCAGTACTACCTGCCTTATGGTCGAGTCACCGGCGACTAAACTGGTTCCCCCACCAGACTTGTTTGGTGAGGAGGGTGGCTAGTCTCCCTGAAGGATTAAAAACAAGATTTACCAAAGGCAGTGAAACTTTTAAAGTCTCAGTGCATCTATTACGTTGGTAGCTATGGAAAAAGTGATTTCTGTGCACGATGGCAGCAGCACATTCAGGGGAGAACCATGGCTGGCTGTTAGGTTTTTGTTGGAATTTTTCAGATGGTATGAATCGATCTATGCCAAAAATTAACCATTTGGTCAGGTCTGATACTATGGAGGACACATCCTTTTTAAACATGGAGTGCAGAGGTAAATCAGATATGAATGTACGGAAACTATCCCAGTCAGCCATAGAGTATCGGTATACAGTACGGTGGAGGGGTACGTCTGGGGGCTTCTTACATTTCGTTTTTATCTTAACTGATACGACGGAGTGGTCGGAGGATCCTAGAGGAGAAAGAACAGAACATCAAATGGATGTAAAAAATGCTTATTTAAATGCTCCAATTGACTGTGAAATCTACATTTACCCTCCAGAGGGATTTAAAATGAAAAATAAAAATAAAAATAAAAATTGGGTGTGGAAATTAAATAAATCGTTATATGGACTAAAACAAAGTGCACACAATTGGAATTTAACACTCCATAATTATTTAATAGAACAGGAATTCAAACAATGTCCCGTAGACGCATGCATGTATACCAAATATGTAGGTAATAAATTGTTGATTTTGGTTTTTTGGGTTGACGATATATTACTCGCCTCAAACTGTGACAACACTTTAAAAGATGTTAAAAATGAATTAAATAAAAAATTTAAAATGGCGGATCTTGGACGACTGTCATGGTTCCTCGGTATAAAATTTACCTGTGAAAATGAAACTATAACTATGAACCAATCACGATACATTGAAAAAATTCTGCTCCAGTTCGGAATGCAATATTGTAAGCCGCGTTCAACTCCCGTCAAAATGGACATAAATAAAAATATAGGGACCAAAACAAAATTCATAGATAACCGAATATACAGGGAAATGGTAGGAAGCCTCATCTACTTGATGACCACAACAAGGCCTGACATATGTTACACTGTAACAAAGCTATCTCAAAACTTATCGAAACCGACAATTAAAGACCTTAATCGTGCAAAACAAATCCTTCGTTACCTAAAAGGAACCAAGGAACAATCTTTAAGATTTAAAAAGTCTACATATCCTCTAAATTTAGAAGGCTTTTCGGATTCAGATTGAGTTAACTCTGAGGATAGAAAGAGTATAGCGGGGTATTGTTTTAGACTGTCAAAGACTGAACCTATGATCTCTTGGAAAACTAAAAAGCAACAAATTGTTGCCCTTTCTACTTGTGAAGCAGAATATGTGTCTCTTACTCATTCCGCGCGGGAGACAATTTTTCTGAACACCCTTATAAAATCTATTTGAAAATCAGATCTAAGTAAAAAACCTATAGTAATTCATTGTGACAATCAGAGCAGTATCTTATTAGCAAATAATTCTATGATTCATCAAAAGTCGAAGCATATTGATATCAAATATCATTTTATAAGGGATGAAATAAGAAAAAATCTATTACTCTTACTTATGTGACGTCTGAAAATAATATAGCCGACATTTTCACTAAAGCTATAAAAAGAATAAAATTAAGACATTTTATAACCGAACTTTTTAAAATCTAATTATGAATAAATCTCTTTTCAGAAACCCAAAAGGAGAAGCATGAACAGTCAATATCACACCAAAAAAAAAAAAATTGTAAATTGTCCCGGGCACAACATTAAATTGCGACCATTTCTACCTTACTAACCAAATTAACCAATTAATACCTAACATAATGTTTCCATTTTTTTTTTTTTTTTTTTTTTTTTTTTTACATAGGCATCACCACATTATCAAGGCCCAGAGGCCACTCAAGGATAAGGGTTAAAGAGTGTACAGTAGAAATTGGACAATATATTAATCATTAGTAATGAAAATTTGGTAAATTTGATAACTTATATGGAACGGCTCATCAAGAACTTATTTACTTTAGACTTGAACACAACCATATTGTAGTCAGCCGGAAAGCAGGAAAATGGAAGACAATTCCACAGGCGTGTAGTTCTAAGAAAGAAGCTTTGTTCATGGAATCTACGTTTAGGTTTAGGCACAGATAAAGAGTGGGGGAAATTATTGATAGTGTTTACAGCTAGACGAGTGTTTCTTGTGAAAGTTTGGCGAGGGGGGACCATAGATTGAAGCTCAGTCGAACACTTTCCATGAAAATAACGATACATCAGAGACAAACTCGCAACATCTCTTCTGTGAGATAGAGGTTGCAAGGAGGAGAAAAGGACATCTCCTACGAGGCTACGAAGTCTATTTTGAACTCTATCAAGGCAGGACAAGTCCTTTCTAGCAGCTCCTGCCCAGATGTGGCAACAGTATTCCATCCTTGGACGTACCTGGCTCTTATATAGATAGAGAATAGCATCAGCAGTGAGATATTTACCGGATCGATAGAAAGATCCCACCATTTTTCCAGCGGCCTTGGCAACAGATTTGATGTACGTGTTCCATTTAAGATCAGGAGTAATGGTCAAGCCCAGAAGCTTGTCAAAACTTGAGGCCTCCTGAAGACGAGAGCCATTCATTTCAATTGATGCCAAATGTGGATTAGAATGTTGATGATGTAAAGAGAGAAGCTTGGTTTTAGATGCATTAAAAGTAACCAGCCACTCCTTTCCCCATTGTACAACGTGCTCAAGATCAGAGGAGAGAGAATTGGAGAGAACTTGGTCGTTTACTGTCTTAGATGTGCTACCATAAATGGTAGTGTCGTCAGCATAAATGTCTACAAATGATGTAAGGATGTGATTTGGAAGATCATTAATGTAGATCAGGAAAAGAGTTGGGCCCAGGATGGACCCCTGAGGGACACCGGCATTAATACTGTGAGCTTCTGATTTTTGCCCCTCAACTACTACTCTTATGAACCTATCAGAAAGAAATGATTTAATAATTGGGAAGACATTTCCAGCTATACCATAGCTAGCAATCTTATGAAGTAAACCTTTATGCCATACCCTATCAAAGGCTTTAGATATGTCAAGAGCAATTGCCCTAGAAAGATTGCCACCGTCGAGAGATTTGCTAATCCTATGCGATATAACTGTAAGCACATCTGCTGTAGATCTAGCAGAACGGAAACCATATTGAGTGTCACTAAAAAGGTTATTTTTGTTGAGATGGTTGATTACTTCTGTATTTAACACAGATTCTAGCAACTTACTCATGACGCACAGGAGATTTATTGGCCTGTACTGAGAGGGGGATGAGCGATCACCTGAATTCTTAAATACAGGGCATACTGATGAGATTTTCCAGGGAAAAAAAAGCCACTTGTTAAAACCGTTTTGTAAACTTCCTTTTTGTCAAATAGTTCTTTTTGTATCTCTTTTTTTTTTTGGCAAACATTTGTTAAAACAAAACAAAAATGTATATTTGTGAATTTTTGTGCATATGTTTATATGTATTTGAAAAATATTCTATTTGTATGTTTATATATATTTGAAAAGTGTTTATTTTTATATGTATCCAAAAAAAAAAAAATGGCTTCTTTTTGCACACATTATACCAATATATTAATTCTTTTTGATCGATGAGAATAAAGACAAATTCCCCCAAAACCAGGAGAAAAAAAAAAAAAACAATTATTTTATTGGTTTATTTTTCTTTGTTCATTTATTTTTTTTTAAATTTATTTTTCTTTCCTTTTCTCAAGTGAAACCAAAATTGAATCCGAAAGGATTTTTCCATTATATCAAAAAAGGAGGTGTGTAACTTAACTAGACTCTTTCACCAAAATACCAGAATGTCGGTGGAGCATTAGAATACGCCGACTGCCCCCCTGCAGAGGGTAAAAGTCCCTCAATGGCGTCCTGGATATTATGGTATTATTACCATACATTAACATGGGTACTAATTAGAGGTCACCATTTCGGTAGGCTCTCACTTCGGGACGCCTCCGATAACAGGGAGAACTGGAGCGCTGAAATAGAAAGAAATACTTGTAAAAGAAGACATTGTCTTCTTATAAAAATGAGGACGTGTAACGCGACTTTGTTATGAATTCATGAGGTTTTATATATCTAATATATATGTGTGTTTTCCGAAACTCGGGTTACAAAGAAAAACAGTGCATTTTGTAAAGTCTGTATTAATGTTCAATGCTCCTCTTGGTTACCTAACGGGAGCTGAAGAGTGAGGCGTGTGTTCTGTCTCTAGTCGCCGTGGAAGTAAGGAAGTAAACCGTTCTCGCTTTTCATTGGCTGGAACCTCTGATGACGTATAAGAAGAAAGGAAGGAAAAGAGAAAAGAGTAGGGAGAAAAAGAGAACTAAGGTGAGAATACAGCCTAGTCTCGTAGTAGTAGCAGCTCGCTACAATATGACCTTAAACTATATCCAGTGGTGAGGCCCCAGCTTGTGGGCTTTGGGGAGTGTGGAGCCACCCTTTAATTACCATTGCTCCCAGGTCCACTCTGACCCGAAGTGGTAGTACCTGTTAGGGTCCCAACTATGGGTTAAATAGAAACCGACGTGAAAACAACAAATATATTCTATTAAAAATATTTTTCTTCAAAATCTTTGGATTCGGCATTAAATAACCCAAAAAGGGTTGATATGCCGTAAAACAAAAACAACCAACCAGAATAACTCTCTGTGGACATCCTACTTTAAAACCCGAAAATTACAAATATATATACATGATGTGGGGGGTTGGGGATAAAAATCTTATTTACAATAATCGAATGAGAAATTTATAATGAAAATTAATTGTGGCAGGTAGAAAGTTTTTGTCAGTTGAAAACTGACTTTTATTGAAAACACCACAAAAATAGCCAAAACAGTCTATCCGTCACCTAATGGGGCCAGGAGTGGGGATTATCAAGCCAAAAAGTGGGGGAAAAAAACAAAAAAAAACGGGGGGGGGCGATGGGACCAGGGCAAACTAAAAGGGGGAATGGGACAATGACAATGTGCATACTCTAGGTAAGCTTACGCGAGCCTTTCCTAGTCTCACACAAAAACATGCGTTCACATTTCAAGCTATATTACTTGTCATATACATACGCGCACACAAACATACGCGCCCACTTCCACACACGTACCTATATTCACGTTCGCGTACATACACTCACATTCACGTGTATATACACACACACTAATGTACACACATGTACTCACATACACGCACGCATGGACAACGTCACTTCCGCTTTCAAAGGAAATACACACATGCGCAAAAGACCAGTGGAAAACAAGTATAAAAGAAGGAGCAACAAGCGGCTTCTTCCTTTTAGGACCAGCTTTTGAGCTGGTCGGTCTACGGACCGACCGCGCGTACCTCACGCCATTTACTACTATGTGGGACAAAAAGCTAACAGACCATACGTACACATTCTCACTCTTTCTTTCTCTATCTACTACTGGTCCCTGAGAACGCCTCCGCATAGCTGACTGCTAACTGACATAAAAATTCTATCCTTTTCTTTGTCTACACAATGGACTGACATTTCTCGTTCTATCACATTACTCACTTCTTTTCCCATGCACGAACAAACGATAGTGACCTGAATTTGAGATGAACACACATTTCCTTTTCTTTCTACAACACCAGTCCCGCAACGAACGATGGTTACACCCGCGCGGACATGAACACATGTTATATCTAAAACATTCATTCTTTCAACAGTAAATAAACGACACGTTTATCTTATCCATTAATTGAGTTTTTGTTTCCTTCAATTCCATTCGTTTCATTATTTTTCTTGTAGCGAGTTAGGGTATTATTATGTTGTAAATAAAGCGTTTGCTTTAAAGTAAACACAAATACCTCACGGCATTTACTACTATGTGGGGCAAAAAGGCCAACAGACAGTATGTACACTCTTTCTCTCTCTATCTACTACTGGTCCCTGAGAACTTCGCGTAACTGACTGCTAACTGATGTCAACCCTCTATCCTTTTCTTTGTCTACACGCTGGACTATCGTTCCCATTTCCACTATATTACTCACCTCTCTTCCCATGCACGAACAAACGATAGTGACCCGAACGTGAGATGGAAACACATTTCCTTTTTCCTTCTATACTACCAATCCCGCAACAAACGATGGTTACACCCACGCGGACATGAACACATGTTATATCTAAAACATTCATTCTTTCAACAGTAAATAAATGACACGTTTATCTTATCCATCAATTGAGTTTTTGTTTCCTTCATTCCATTCGTTTCATTATTTTCTTTTGTAACGGGATTAGGATTTATATGTCATAGTCCCCTACAAACTAAAAAAACGAACAAAAATGCCTAACTAACCTATTCTATGTGGTCCGATGCATGTCTAAGTTTGTTCAGGTTACCCAAAATCCTCAAAACCTAAGTAAACTCAAAAAAGGAACTCAAGTAATATGGTTAAGCTTAAACATTGAAAAGTAAAGGGCAATGTATTCTAGGAAAACATATAATAAATTTATTACTTAAAATATTACAGTATTAAGAATTGATTATATAATTGAATTTTAACAAATGTTAATGCCACAATATTTTAAGTTAGAAACTAATAATATTTTTAATAGAATATCTTGTCCTTTTCTTTTCCAATTAAAGCAATTAGTCCTTTCTTGGCCTTCGGGACAAGATCAAAGTGTAGTATCTGTTCCGGCAGATACTGCAAGCTATGACTAGCAAAGACCAGATGTGGGGGCAACCCCACATGTCTGACCTTTAACCAGCTCCCATTTCCCACCTCTCGGGAGCTGGTCCCCTTTTCCCCTTCCCCCTCCCTTCACTCCTCACATTAAAAATCGGCCTTGTGCCTAATTTGCTCGGTGGGGGAGCAAATAAATACCATCTTGTCCTTTTCTTTTCCAATTAAAGCAATTAGTCCTTTCTTGGCCTTCAGGACAAGATCAAAGTGTAGTATCTGTTCCGGCAGATGCTGCACTTGAGATGGCTTGTACCAGTCAATGGAGGGGAAGCCCTCTATACTGGGACAATTATTATTTTTGGTAACCAGAGTGACCCCTTTTAGGGGAGCTGGTTTTTACCTCACATTAAAAACGGCCTTGTGCCTAATTTGCTCAGTGGGGGAGCAAATAAATACCATCTGTTCCGGCAGATACTGCAAGCTATGACTAGCTATGACTAGCAAAGACCAGATGTGGGGGCAACCCCACATGTCTGACCTTTAACCAGCTCCCATTTCCCACCTCTCGGGAGCTGGTCTCCTTTTCCCCCTTCCCCTTCCCTTCACTCCTCACATTAAAAATCGGCCTTGTGCCTAATTTGCTCGGTGGGGGAGCAAATAAATACCATCAAAGTGTAGTATCTGTTCTTCAGATGCTGCACTTCTATTTCTTGTTCTCTTTCGGTGGAGGAGAAATCCTTTACAACTGAGACAATTTTTATTTTTGTACCTTTTCTCCACGTTAAAAAACGACCCTGGTGTCTAACTCTGTCCCGTGGGGAGGCATAGTAAATAGGTACAATGATTAAGCTTAATCATAGTACGTTATTATATTATTATGTATATTTTTAACAGTGGGGTGGGGGATATTAAATCAGTCCCGAAAATGGGTGAAACCGTTTACGCATTACACATTACTTTATTTAATGTATATTTTTAACATTGGGGTGGGAAATATGAAGTCGGTTCCGGAAATGGCTGCAACCATTTACGTTTTGGACATTACTTTATTTAATGCATATTTTTAACAGTAGGATGGGAAATAAGTCGGTCCAGCTGAAAAAGTTTACGATTTATACATTACTTTATTTCATGTATATTTTCAACAGTGGGTTGGGATATAAAGTCAGTCCCGGAAATGGCTGAAACATTTTACTAATTAGTCATTACATTATTTCATGTATATTTTTGGAGTGGATTTGGGATATAAAGTCAGTCCCGGAAATGGCTGAAACAGTTTACTATTTAGACATTGCATTATTTCATGTATATTTTTAGCAGTGCGTTGGGGATATAAAGTCAGTCCCGGAAATGGCTGAAACAGTTTACGATTAAAAATTACTTTATTTAATGTATATCTTCAACAGTGGGGTGGCGGACATGAAGTCAGTCCTAGGATTGAATGAGATGTGCAAATATCAGAAAGCGTCGCCCAGTATTGAATGAGATAGGTGGAAAACATATAGTAGCAAAATACCCAGCGTCGCCCGGGATCTAATGAGATTGGTGAACGATATATATTAGCAGAATTTAATTAAGCTTAATCATATTACGCATTTTTCTATTTTACTTGATGCTTTGTTTGATTTCAGTCTTATTTTTTTACCCGATAAACACACATGTAATCACAATGTGCGGCACTCGTCTGCTTTCAAGAAATTTTCCTACTTATTTCCCCTTCGTGCTTTCATTAATGAGTAAGCAGTAGCAGTCGATGATTTTCGACAGGGGGGGGGTCAACAACGCATGCGTCAGATGACGTCATGACGTCGTGACCTGATTTACTTTAAATAGTTGAAAAACCGAACAAATTTTATATACGTCGCTTTAGATCAGGTAGTTAAGGCCTTGGTTCATTATCTAAATGTTTTGGGTTCGAATCGTGGCGTGAGATAGTTTTTTTTTTTTCGATTTTTTAAATTTAAATATTGAATCCTGTATTATTTAAGCCATTTTTCACGTTTTTTTTTGTTTTTTTTTTACTTCACTTATTCTTAGCGACACCCAAAAACACCCGGGTACCCACCGATTTTTTAAATTTTAATATCAAAACTGGCTTATTTAAGCCATTTTTCACGTGTTCGTTTTCTGTTTTCATCGTTCGTTTGCCTTAGTTTTTTTGTGTTTTTTTTTTGATGTTTTGATTATGAAAGCCAGCCATAAAAACGTAGCTCACCTACTTATATTTTTTTACGATTTCGAACACCAGAAAATCAATCATAGCTTTCGTTTTACTGAAGAAAAAATGAATTTTTTTTTAACAATATAGCTGAGAAGGTAATCTATAAACTGTAATAACTGGTTGAAATTTGGTAAAAAGAATGAGTGCGCGATGAAGCTTTAAAGCAGTTCTGAATGACTAAAACTGCCACTTAACCATATATTAAGATGGTATATTTAATATTATCTCACAAGTCACAACCCATTTTCTATAAATTAACAAAAGTAATTAACGATCTTATAACTCCTTATCTACATAGTAAATACACCGTCAAATTCAGCAAGGAATTAACACAGTCGCAAAACTTTCACCCACCTATTGTTGAAATTTGCCGGAGCGAGTTTCACCTTCTCCAGCTTAATTCGCATTTTCAGTCGATATTTGAAAATGAGAACAAGCTGGGGAGCAGTGAAGGTCTCATCGCCGTAAACCTCCTTCTGTTGTGTCGTCCAAATCACGCCTCTCATAACTGCTAGCAAAAACAGAAAAACGTAGCGTTCTTCTTTCTTCATGGTCGGTGCCCAGTTGCAGCACAGGGAAACAGAATCCAGCACAAAAAATCGCCCGCTCAGCATGCGAACCATGAAGCCTTTTACTAACTCACACAACGGTCGAACGATGGCGCAGTGGAAGAAAGCATGATCACGGTCTTCCTCCCAATCTCCGCATCAGACACAATTAGGTGTCGCCGTAAACCCCGCTGCATAGAGTCTTTTGCCGAACCAGAGGGCATTTCGAATTACCAGCCAGGTGAGTGATGTCTTGTAATTGTCGAAGCAGCTCGACCCAGCTGCCCAAGGCCATATTAAGTGGCGCTCCTCTTTTGTAAAACCGAACTCCTCAATCTTTTCATCTTGAACGGATCTCCTCACTAAGGCCCGATATAGCGCCTTGTGATACAACAGCTGGGTGTCAGAGAGGCTTTCTTTCACCCGTAGAAGAAATCTCAAGGCCTGCCGACACTCGCAATAGAAAGGGCACTCGTTTCGGGGCAACTTGTGTGCCTCCCCCTCAGCCGAATGCACACTCTCCAAAGCCTAAAAGGCTTTCTTAGTGTCTTCTATCCATCACTCGGTGTACACATTCGATCCAGGTATATCAGCCTAAGAGTGTGTCTACGTATTTCCACACTAGGCATACCCAGACCGCCTTCAGATGGATGCAGGTAACAGACCTCCTGGGTAACCATGGCTTGCTTTCCGTGCCACAAGAACGCGAAAAGAGCTCGCACCAGATCAACTAGTGTGGCCTCCGGGAGTGGAAGTACTGATAGACGGTAAAGGATCAGAGGGTAGATATGAGAATTGCATGCCTCTGCCTGACCCTTCAAAGACAGGTTTCTCAAGGCCCACAAATGAGTTGCGACCTTGACCGTTTCCAATACCTCCGGCCAATTTTTCTCCAGCTGGAGACCGGGGTCAAACCAGATGCCGAGTAGCTTGCATGGCCCATCAGTCCAACCAGAGGGTCCCTGAAGGGGCATACCCCTCCAGGCACCGATACGTAAGCCAATAGACTTAATGTAGTTAATTATGGCCCCTGTAACCTTGGCATACCGACTTGTTTCTATGTCGACGACTCTAATCTCGGCACTGCTCATTACAAGCACAGTCACGTCGTCAGCATAGGCGGTATACTTTACCAGGGTAGAGCCACCTGGCAAAGTAATCCCACGAAGGACCGGATTCACCCGAAGCTGGTGCAAATATGGCTCAAGCGCCAGCACATACAGCATTGGGGATAACGGACAACCTTGATAGATCGATCTTGTTAACATGAAGGGCTTCGACCTCACCCCATTCACTTCTACCATAGCACCAGGGTTGGCATACAAGAGAGGAAACCAAGAGCAAAACTGGGAACTAAACCCAGCTGAACAAAGAACAGCCTCTAGGTAGCGATGGTCTACTCTGTCGGATGCTTTGGACTGATCTAAATTGGTCAGAGCGGCTTTTGTGTCGACTTTTTCTACGATCAAGCGTATCGTGTGCAAATTATCTTGAATCGTCCGGCCCTTAACAGAACACGTCTGTTCAGGACTTATGAGACGATGTAAAACAACCTGCAGACGATTTGCTAAGATCTTGGCCAAAATCTTTAACTCTATGTTTAACATCGTTAAGGGCCGGAAATTACCTATCCCATCCCCTCCATTTTTATCTTTGCGTAACAATTTAATGATTCCCCTGGTAAAGTACTGAGGTATGCACTCGTTCCTGAACCAGGAGTTAAAAAGTACGGTCAGCAAAGGAATAAAAATGGGCGACAGCCTCAAATACACCTCGTAGGGCAGACCATCAATCCCAGGGGTTCTGTCTAGCCCAACCTGTTTCAAGGCCTCAATGACTTCTTCCTCTTTTATGCTACCTTCACACCTAGCCGCTTCGGTCGCCTCCAGGCGAGAAAAGTCGGCTAAATAGGTGTCAAACTGTTCAATAATCAGACCGGGCTCCTTGGTAAAAAGTTCCTGAAAATGAGTTTGAAAACCCTCCATGATTCCGTCGTTCGAAATTACGGTTCGTCCGTCCAGCAATGTGACACTGGCGATGTGTCGATCAGCAGAACATCGAAACTTCTCCGCATGCAATGATGCGGCCATATTTGTTGCCTCGTTTGGCGCTCTTTTTAACCTCGCCCTAACAAGTAATCCCTGGTCCTCCCTGTTATCCAAGGAGTCCAGTTCAGTCTTAACTATAGTATAGCTAGCACTATCCCCCTCCTCCACCGCCCTTTCTAATCTATCTTCTAGCGCCGCTTTCGCTGCTCTATAACTTAGATTGAGCCATCGACTAAAATCAGCAGCGAAGAACCTAATGATTTTTTTTAGGTTACCCCACAACTTATTCCCGATAATAGCCCCCGTCAATTCCCTCTGTATTGTTAGTAAAAGCTGTTCCCGGAAGTCCTTCACATCGAACAACGACGTGTTGAACTTCCAGTAACTAGCCATCCTAGGTTTAACACTATCTAATTTTACTCGAACCCGAACAAGCCTATGGTCTGAATACACTATATTATGAAAACTTGGACAGTCTAAAAGCCCTAGGTCGACTCTCCTAACTAAGAACCGATCGATGAAACTCGAAAGTTGCACCGGATCGGAGCCGCGTCTACCTGTCCAAGTCCATGCTAAATCCCCGGGTTTTTCGTTTCAAAATTTATCGACAAGATTAAACTTGTCGACAAAGTCTCGAAACGCTTTAGCATCCCGGTTCTGATTAGTCTCCCGCTAAAACTAACCGGCGAGACGAATTCATGAAGGGCTCGATTCGCCAAAAAAAGGAAACTAGCTCATAAACCCCAATAAAACGAAATGCCACACCCTTTACGGTATCTTCCCTCTGGATCTGCATAAATAGGATCCCACGATGCATCAAGAGTGCGCTTAACTAGCCAGGTAACCCCCATTTGTGGGTATCAAAATGTGCTGAGTTGAGCTGAAAGTCTTTAAAGAGCACATCCTGATAGTCACTTGGAATAAAGGGAGTTTCCTGTAAGCAACATATATCCATACCGAGGCGTTGAAGGTCGCATGCAACTCGAAGTTTACGAGAGGCGTCCCATAACCCTCGGACATTCAAAGTAGCTAATCTTAAGGCCATCTTGGTTTACTTAGGGTTGGGAATCCTGACCAAACATAGACGGTGTCAAGACACCGATAGCTGTCCCCATAGATCCAGTGGTCATCTCAGTAGTGATTGACCCATCAGGGGACAGACCACCGATGTCAAGAGGAAATGTTAGTTTAATGGCCCTATATAGTAATGGGTGCGTCTTTATAGGGACCCGTCCAACATATGATTTTTTTTATTTCGATAATGTCTTTGTCGTTAAAGAAAATGACTGGAGGAAACAAATTTGCTTCCTCCATCATTGTCCAAACTCCACTCGCCTCCGCTCTGGGCCTAACAACAGTCAATATTCTTGGGGAAATTTTCAGGGTTTGTGATATCTTTTTTTTAATGTTTTTTTAAAATTAAAACGTTTTATGTTCATTACTATCTTTCTTTCCGCCGTTATTTGCCTGTAAAAAAGGGGAGGGATTTTTTTCGGGGATTCACTCTCAGAAGAGGGGCTCCTTTGCCTTTTTTTTGTCGGAGGGGGTGGGAGGGGCATGTCAGTTTTCATGGGTGAAGGGGGAGAGTGTTCTGGGGTGTGTTGGCAGGAGTGGAAAAAGGGGAGGGTCTTGGGCTTCTTTTTTTTTTTGAGGGGCACCTAAAGAAGTCATTTTGTTTTTCCCATGGTAGGGAGTGAGGTGTTAACTGGGGCTGGGACTTTTTTGGGGGAATGTTTTTCCTTAGGGCTGGGGTTTGGTTTCTCTGGGAACAGGGACTCGGAGAAGGGGACAGATTTTTTTTCCTCGCGTTTTTCATCTAGGCTTTCTTTTAATTTAAGGAGTTCCTTCAACTTATTCCTTCCAGGGTCTTTACTTGTGCGAATTTCAAGTTTTTTGTTAATGATTTTGCGTATGTTTTAGGAGGTAATTTTTTTATAGGTACGATCTTCCATTCATCCTTCTTTAGTGGTGAGGCTGCTTCTGTGTTAATAACCCTTATCGCTGAGTGGCTTCTGGGCCTTGATAAGTGGTGACCTCCGTGTAAAAAAAAAAGACTGCTTCAATCTCATCAGGTGACATTTGGGATGGCTTTCTCTAACTTCTCAGGCATTTTAGAGGATGGCCTCCAATCAGTAGTGGAATGGGGACAAAAATGGATGGTCACGTTCAATGCTGCCAAGACTAAACTAGTTTCATTCAATAATTACAAGAAACCTTCTCTACCACCTATAGCAATGGCCAAAAACTCTTTATCTGAGAGTACGTTTTTCAAACTCCTTGGCCTAACGTTCACAGGAAACATGAGTTGGAACAATTACATTGAAGGCATTGCCAGGGCCGCTGCAAGGAAGGTGGGCTCTCTCTACCGTGCTAGAAAACTACTACACCCGAAACTATCCTGTACCTCTATAAGGCAACCATTCGCCCATGTATGGAGTATTGCTGTCATATTTGGGCAGGTGCATCGGCTACTAGTCTCTCGCTCCTTGACAAGGTTCAAAAGAGACTCGCAAATCTGATAGGCCCTAAAGTGGCATCAGAGCTTCATCGTAGAAATGCATGGATTAGAACTCAGGCGCGGAACAACCCCTTTCAGTGCTGACAGACCCAGTAGATCTTCCCAGATTATCCATCTAGGAGAAGGAAAACTTTGAAACTAAACCAAAGGGGAGGGAGGCCTCTTCAGTCTTGGATGACAACCTTCCTAGAGCTGGTGACTCAAACAAATTCACCGGTTTGCAAACCTAAATTGCTTAAGTAGTAGATAGGTTCTGTCTATCGCCTGGCTTCCATACTCCTTCTTTGCCTATTAGTCAGGCGCAGAGATGCTATCACAGTGATTCGACAGAAACACTCAGTGGTAGATCTTGTTTCTTGTCTAGGGCAATGAACGCCGTTTTCCCCACTCCCGACACACCCCACCCCTAAAACTGGGCACTTGAGAGTGCTTGAGTACCACTATTGGTAATTTCTCTTCTTGCGTTTCTATGTAGTAGGGTATTTTATAGTAGGTCTCCTTGTTTAAAAGGATGTCAAAAGACCAGACATCATTATACTGGTCGACGTTTACCCCTGTTATGTCTCCATATTGTAGAAGGTAGGCCGCTAGGTATTCCCCTGGTATTATACCTGGGACTTCAAAAATGGAAATGGTTTTACGTCTCCGTCCCAGGTATTCCATCCTTAGAATATAATCCGGCGTTATGATTTCGTTCTTAGAAAGTTTGATGCAGTCCTCTTCAGACTTAAAAAGGGCTGCCCAGGTGTTATAACCTTTCGTCTTCGTAATCCAAGTACGTCCAAAGATGGAATACTGCTGCCATATTTGGACAGGAGCTAATAAAAACAGCCTATCCTGCCTTGACAGAGTACAAAATAGACTTCATGGCTTAGTGGGGGATGCCCTTTTCTCTACCCTGCAACCTCTCTCCCACAGAAGAGACGTTGCGAGCCTATCCTTGTTTTATCGTTATTTCCATGGCAGGTGCTCGTCTGAACTCCAATCTCTGGTCCCCCTTCGCCAATCTTTCACGAAAAACACCCGTCTAGCTGAATCCACTGTGAAAAATTTCCCCCACTCTTTCTTTGTGCCTAAATCAAAACGTGGATTCCATGAACAAAGCTTCTTTCTTAGAACTGCACGCCTGTGGAACTCTGTTCCGTCTGCATGCTTCCCACCTGACTACAACTTGGATGTCTTCAAGTCCAACGTTAACAAATTCCTAATGAACCGCCCCCTTAAGTAAACACTTCATCAAATCTCCACACTAACGTAATGTACTTGCAATAACCCTTATCCCTGAGTGGCTTCTGGGCCTTGATAAGTGGTGACCACCATGTAAAAAAAAAAAAAAAAATCCTTTCTGCCCTCATTCCTACGGTTGCAATCAACTTTGTTACAATCTCTTTCGTTGATCGAATTAGGTTTTTGGTCTTTCTATCAATTACAAAATGTTCTACACACTTCTTGGTTTCCTCAAGAAAAGATTCCAAATCGATCTTAACGGCTTCTCCCAAACAACATTCTCCACTTCTAACTTTTCCTTCGCCGGCTCACAGCTGGCAGATGCTATGGCCGACGGGTAACAAGAGAAAAAAACGGGTCGATCCGGCACTTAAGTAAGTAGCGACGGAGGAAAAAAAAGGGAAAGCAATTACAAGTAATTTAACCTTATTTCATGTAACCACATACCATTTTATAAATAAAATATTCGATGCATAGATTTTCGGTATTTAATTATAATTAAAAACGATTTTTTTTAAATTAGGCGTGGTTAGGATTTAGGTTTTTTAAAAAAGCGTATATGTGCGTGCGGGTGTGTTGCTATAGAAACCAGACGGTTCTGAGGGTTTATTCTCACTAACTGTACTCGACGGAAGTATTCCGCTTTCTATCCATGTAATATAATGGCTTTGGGAATTTTGTTTCTAAGGAACTATTCTGACAGCGCCTAATTTTACCAATTCCCTGTGTCATTCCATGTGACTAACTTTTCGTCAACATAGTCCTCATGATTTAATACGACCACTCTCGAACCTTTGTCATCGTCACCTCTGCCGTTAGCGGGAATGAACGCGGTAGATTCTGTGCAGCTTAATTGCCATATGTCTTAACTTCCTTAGTTCTACTCATATATTGAGCACTGTTTTAGTAAATAACAATAATAACAATAGCAAACGCAATAAATGACGTATACGACCAAAAGAAGAACTAATGGGGGTAGTTGTTTATTTGCTGCCCACATCAGCAAAATGTGACACAAGGCCGGAAAGTGGGAATCCTGCAGGCTCCCCTAAAGAAGGGGCACTCCTGTAATTTTAAAAATTGCCTGAGTAACCCCGTCAACATTCCCCGGTCGGGGCGCCTCAGGCAGCAAGCAATAAACTTGCCCCACCGGAAAGCCCAGTGGCAAGGCCTGGGAAGGTGGACCTTCTTGGTATTACCCGGGCTGAGTGTCAAGTGACGAATCCTTGACGTGTACTACCCTGTCTCCCTGTAGCCGAAGCCGCTAGGAGACACAACCCATCCTTACGATGAAGTAATGGGGGTATGAGACGAATGGATTCGCCAATCATTTTTATAACCAACGGCTGTGCTAAACAACCAATCAGAACGTCGCAAAATTATTATAAAAATTGTTGAATTTTGGATTTAATCAATTCGTCGTTTGCTACGTCATGGACCGCATTTAATTCTTGGCTGCCATCTTGGTTACTGATCTGAACTACGCCGCCATCTTTGTTCAACACAATGTCTCAGAACTTAACAACATTTTCACCCCAAATAAGGCACATTGCCACTTTGTTGTAGGGGGCTACTATCAGGGACATAGGCATCAGGGGTACTGTGTAGGGAGTTGGGCAGCAAGCTGTCAGTTCACGTTACACTTGAACTTCTGCATGTCAGTACAGTTGGGGAAGCAGGGACCCAAAAGGGAATTCCAAAGTCTAGCTATCCTGGGGAAGAAACTACTAGAGTAGAAGGCTCTCTTACATCTAAGGATCTCTACTGTGAAGGGGTGGGATTTAGCTGCTTGTCGAGTTTGTCGGTGGTATTTACGTCGAGGGGGCACAAGTGGCTGCAGTTCGTCAGAGCATTCACTGTTAAAGTACTTGTAGAACAGGCAGAGGGATGCAACATTTCGTTGATGTGACAGAGGCTGAAGTTTAGCTGACAGTTCAGGACCTATCAGAATGGCGACTCTCTTTTGAACCTTATCTAGGAGCGAGAGACTAGTAGCAGCCCAAATATGACAACAATACTCCATACATGGGCGAATGGTGGCCTTATAGATGTATAGGATACTTTCGGGCGTTAGTAACTTTCTAGTACGGTAGAGAGAGCCTACCTTTTTCGTAGCAGTCCTGGCAATACTCTCAATGTAATTGTTCCAACTCATGTTTCCTGTGAGCATTAGGCCGAGGAGTTTAAAAGATGTACTTTCAGATAAAGAGTCTTTAGCCATTGCTATTGCTGGTAGAGAAGGTTTGTTGTAATTATTGAAGGAAACGAATTTAGTCTTGGCAGCATTGAATGTGACCATCTATTTTTGTCTCATTCCACTACAGATTGGAGGTCATCCTTTAGTGTTTCTGCCATTTCTTTAGATATATGTTCATTTGTTTTCCTGTCATGTCTGTTATAGAGCGTGGTGTCATCAGCATATATACCCATCTCACAAACAATTTTGTCAGGGAGGTCATTAATGAATATTAGGAATAATAGAGGCACTCCCGCATTTATATCATATTGTTTAAATTTACGACCGTCGAGGACAACCTGGATTTTTCTCTTATCTAAGAAGGATCTCAATCCCAATGAATGTTCACAAGTAGAATACATAATTAAACTACATAGAAATATAAATTAGACAATACTTAAGTATTCTTCCAGTGATACCATATGATCTGATTTTCCTTCATGCCATACCCTGTCAAAAGCCTTAGATATATCTAGAGCTACCGCTCTACTCACCCTCGCTTTGTCCAGTGAATGGTATATACGTTCTGAGATTACAGTTAGGATGTCTGCTGTGGAACAGGCTTGCCTAAATTTATATTGTTGGTCAGTCAGAAGTTTAGCATCTGTAAGGTGATGGACTAGAGCTTGGTTAATTATGGTCTCAAATATTTTGGCGAAAAGTGGGCGGAGGCTAATGGGCGATAATTTACTGGGTCAGTTCTTTCGCCAGAATTCTTGGAAACTGGTACTACAGAAGCAGTTTTCCAGCAGGCAGGAAAGCTAGATTCATTAAGGCATTTGTTGTAAAGTTTGGAGACAACTGGAGCTACTTCGGCGGAGCACTTTTTTAATAGCACAGCTGGGATGAGATCAGGTCCACATGCTTTTGCAGTGTCAAGATTTCTTATGATAGCATGCACCTGAGAAGGGGTAATTTTCAGATGTTGTCGTCAGCATACATACCCATCTCACAGACAATTTTGTCAGGGAGGTCCTTTATGAATATTAGGAATAATAGAGGTCCAAGAATAGACCCTTGAGGCACTCCCGCATTTATATCATATTGTTTAGATGTATCTATCTATCAATCTATCTATCTATCTATCTATCTATCTTTTCATCGGGGTCACAAAGTTCGTGTTCAATTTAGTACAACTTTATAATTGAAAACTGAACCCCGACGTGAAAAGTTATGAAAAAATGTTTTTTCAATTTTTTATCATCTGAAACTTAAGTCGGTAATCAACGATATTAACAGGACAGAAGTAAAAAAAAAAAAGTGAAAATTGTGGAATTTAGAGGGAGGGTGGACACTACAACGTTCGCCTGAAACGTTTACAGCACTTCTGCATTACACGGACAGTGCCATTTTTTGGTGCGTTTCAAATTGTTTATTAATTTAAAAGTTAAAAACAAACAAGTCAGCATTTACAAGTGCTAATAATTCTGGACTTGTGTCCATTTTCGCAAATTCTTTTCTTTAATGTATTTTTTTTCAGAAAAATATGTCGTCTGAGATTCACCATAAACAACGGAAGTCGACAACGGCAACTAGTGCAAGAAAAATGGAACTATCGTTATTCCCATGGCAGGTGCTCGTCTGAGCTCCAATCCATCACCCCCCCCCCTCGCCAATCTTTCACGAGAAACACCCGTCTGGCTTAAACTACTGTCAATAATTTTCCACACTCTTTATCTGTGCCTAAATCCAAACGTAGATTCCACGAGCAGAGCTTCTTTCTTAGAACTGCACACCAGTGGAACTCTCTGCTGCTTGCCTGTTTCCCACCTGACTACAACTTGGATGTCTTCAAGTCCAACATAAACAAATTCCTGACAAATCGCCCCCTTAAGTAAGACACTCTATCAAAACCCCCAATACTAATGATTACTGCAATACTATCCCATTGATTACTGTACACGCAATAACCCTTATCCCTGAGTGGCTTTCGGGCCTTGATAAGTGGGATCCCCATGTAAAAAAAAAAAGACTAAATCAAATTAAAGAGGAGGTAACTAATAATAACATTCTTTTTTTTTTGTTAACTCCCGTTCACTCCAAACAATATTTATTGCCACTTGATATGTAAGAGTTTATGGCACTTCTGCATTATACAGACGGCGCCATTTTTGTGTATTTCACTAAATTGTCGCCATGTGGCGATTCTCCTCATGCAAATTGTCTATTAATCTATATAATTATAAAACTCAAATGACCTTGTAATGGGTGTTGTAACCCACTATCCGGTTTACGACTTCCCGTTGTGCATGCGTACATAAACATAGACCCATAACAGCATAAACAAATAAGCACATTATAGATTAATGGCGCCGTCCGTATAATGCAGAAGTGCCGTAAACTCTTATGAAAACGAAAATAACGTTTAAAATTCCAGCAAACGAGTAGTTTCCAAGATATGAAGAATTTTACGTAAATTGAGCACCCACACGTTGACGCTCCTCCAACAAAAAATCGGCAAATGTGTATCTCAGCGGCGTAAATTCAAGTTTTACACTAATGGTGCCCATAAAGTGGGTGATCATTATGCGTTAAATTATTATAGAAAAGTGATCCCCCACTTTCCTTAAACTAACATTTCTTGATATAATGGAAACTACTCGTTTGCTGGAATTTTAAACGTTATTTTCGTTTTCAACATCCTCAAAAACTTATAAATGTCTTAATTTTCCAAGTTTTTTTCTCTATAGCGTGGAAAGTCGATTGTCTGCCCCTTGCTGATCTTATATTCCCAACATTACCAATAGGTGTCGCTAGCAGTGTATCATTCAAAAACAAGATGGTGGGAAGTTTTTCTTCGATAAAATCTCTCATAATATTTGATTTTCTTAAATAAAAAAAAACTACTTGATCGATTTACGTGATTTTTGGAATATGACATTTTCATGCATTGACAAGTATGTACATTATAAAGATTTTTTTCAGATTTTTATAGTAGACCATTGTCTTGTGGACCATTTATAGACCTGCACCAATATTTGTGTTATATTTTAGTTTAAAGCAAACGCTTTATTTACAACATTTGTTGCGGACCAGGATATAATAATACCCTAACTCGCCGCAAGAAAATAATGAAACGAATGGAATTGAAGGAAACAAAAAACTCAATTGATGGATAAGATAAACGTGTCGTTTATTTACTGTTGAAAGAATAAATGTTTAAGATATAACGTGTGTTCATGTCCGCGCGGGTGTAACCATGGTTTGTTGCGGGATTGGTATTATAGAAGGAAAAAGGAAATTTGTGTTCATCTCACGTTCGGGTCACTATCGTTTGTTCGCGCGTGGGAAGAGAAGTGAGTACTGTAGTGTAAAATGGGAATGATAGTCCAGCGTGTAGACAAAGAAAAGATAGAGGTTGACATCCGTTAAAATGCGCACCATGTTAGCAGTCAGCTATGCGGAGGTGTTCTCTAGCACATGTTGAAGAGAGAGAGGGAGAAAGTCAATCCAAGTTATGGAGATAGAAATCGTATAAAGTGTACGTACTGTTTGTTAGCTTTTCCCCCACATATAGTATATATATGTTAAGAATAAGTAGGTTTGAAAACACTTTTTAAAGATCGTGTCAAGCTGGCCTAATGGTTAACATACTTAACTCACTGTCTAGGTTTTGGTTTCAATCTGAGTTCAAATATTTTTTTTACTTAGAAGCAAACTGTTCAGAAAAAAAACAATACTCACATGTATATCTCGGTTTCTGCATGAATTAAAATATATTTATACATATTTTATGACTGGGCAACATCGGGTGCCCTAATAAAAATTACAATTAAATTTACCAAAATGATCCCAGATGGTAAAACTAAAGTACATTAAAAATATTAAGACAAAGAAAAGATAGAGGTTGACATCAATTAGCAGTCAGTTACGCGAAGGTGTTCTCAGGGACAAGTAGTAGATAGAGAGAGAAAGAGTGTACGTACTGTCTGTTGGCCTTTTTGTCCCACATAGTAGTAAATGGCGTGAGGTACGCACGGTCAGTCCGTAGACCGACCAGCTCGAAAGCTGGGCCGAAAAGGAGGAGACGCTTGTTGCTCTTGCTTTTATAGGTGTTTCCGTTGGTCTTTTGCGCATGTGTGGATTTCCTTTGAAAAGGGAAGTGACATTGTCCATGCGGGCGTGTATGTGAGTACATGTGTGTACGTTAGCGTGTGTGTATATACACGTGAATATATGTACGTGTGTGGACGTGGGTGCATATGTTTGTGTGCGTATGTATATGACAAGTAACATAGCTTGAAATGTGAATGCGTGTTTTTGTGTGAGACTTGAAAAGGCTCGCGCAACTCTTATTTGGGGATATTGCAATTTTCTAGCAACTAAATCAACTTTGATCCCGAAAATATATTTTTTTGCGCTACAAATAAAGAATCAACGCAACAATAAAACACATCAATCAGTAGAAAGTCACGCGATGGGCCAAAATGAAGGGGAGATAGAGTGAAAAAAGTCAATCCAGTTCATGGAGAGAGAAAGGGTATAAAGTGTGCTTGCGCTTGCCTCACATTACAGTAGCAGGGAAAGTGATGTTGGAACACACGGTCGGTTCGTCGACTAAGCAGCTCGAACGTTGGTCCAGACGAAAAAGGGGAGTTAACAGGTTTTGTTGACTTTTATACTGGAGTTAGTGTTCTGGGTGCGCATGTCTGGTTCCCACTTAAAAGGAAGTGACGTCACAGCTCGGGTGTGTGTATGCGCATGAATGTGAGTGTGTGCATGAGGCTGTGTATATGCGTGCGTGCCTGTGTGTGTGCGTACATGTGGGTGTGTATATGTAAGGGAAAACATCTTCGAACAAAGCTAAGGAAGCAGGAAAACGATCAGTATCAAGGCTACTTGATTCACATTCGGTTGAGGTGGCTAGTTTATGTAGAACAGTGATTTCCCCACCGCCTTCCTTTTGTTTAAATTATTCTCCATTTTTTAATACACCTTTCTTAAAAAAAACATTCATACATTTTCTTCTACACTACCAACATAAATAAATAACCCCGAAAATATGTTTTTTATTTATTTGCGTTACAAATAAATAATCAACGCGACAATAAAACATATTGTTTTACTGTGTACATTTTCAGCATCCCAATTATTTTTGTTTTTTGGTTTTAAATTAAAAGATATATCAAAATTTGAATTTAACTTTAAGTATCATGGTATCTGTTCAGTGCATACTTACCTATAAGTATGACAAACCACTTTTAATTTAATGGTTGTAAGTTTTGTTTTTTTTTTCAAAAAATAATCAATTATAATAAACAGAACAACTCATAGAAATCTATATTCTTTTTTCATTCATTTTAATATACTTTCATAGAAATGTTTCTGTTATGTCAAAAAAAAACTATTTTCTTTACGTCACAAGTGTCACGCTCATACATTAATTCCATAGTTGATATAACATACTGACCCAACGGGTCACGGGTAGTCTAGCTTAAAAATTAAAACTACACAAGGATGGAATACTGCTGCCATATCTGGGCAGGAGCTGCTAAAAACAGCCTATCCTGCCTTGACAGAGTACAAAATAGACTTTGTGGCTTAGTGGGGGATGCCCTTTTCTCTACCCTGCAACCTCTCTCCCACAGAAGAGACGTTGCGAGCCTATCCTTGTTTTATCGTTATTTCCATGGCAGGTGCTCGTCTGAACTCCAATCTCTGGTCCCCCCCTCACCAATGTTTCACGAAATACACCCGTCTAGCTGAATCCACTGTGAAAAATTTCCCCCACTCTATATCTGTGCCTAAATCAAAACGCGGATTCCATGAGCAAAGCTTCTTTCTTAGAACTGCACGCCTGTGAAACTCTGTTCCGTCTGCCTGCTTCCCACCGGACTACAACTTGGATGTGTTCAAGTCCAACGTTAACAAATTCCTAATGAACCGCCCCCTTAAGTAAACACTTCATCAAATCTCCACACTAACGTAATGTACTTGCAATAACCCTTTATTTTAGCAGCTCCTGTCCAGATATGGCAGCAGTATTCCATCCTTGGACGTACTTGACTTCCTAAGATCGCCTACATTAAAGATGGCTTCTCGTGTGGCAAGGATATATCCAGAGAAGACCCTAACTTACCTCATATGTGCTTCCGGGTCGCACTTGCTTACACCAGCGCATTTATATTTGCCTTCTATCGCCCCCACAACAGCAGAGTTACTCTCTTTTATCAAACCAGAAGAGAATTCCAAACATCTAGTGGGGAAGAAACTATTGGAGTAGGTTTCAATGCTGCCAAGACTAAACTGGTTTCATTCAATAATTACAAGAAACCCTCTTTACCACCCATAGCAATGGCAAACGACTCTTTATCTGAGAGTCCATCTTTCAAACTCCTTGGCCTAACGTTCACAGGAAACATGAGTTGGAACAATTACATTGAAGGCATTGCCAGGGCCGCTGCAAGAAAGGTGGGCTCTCTCTACCATGCTAGAAAACTACTAACACGCGAAAGTATCCTGTACCTCTATAAGGCCACCATTCGCCCATGTATGGAGTATTGCTGTCACATCTGGGCTGGTGCATCTGCTACTAGTCTCTTGCTCCTTGACAAGGTTCAAAAGAGAGTCGCAAACCTGATAGGCCCTGAACTGGCATCTAAGCTTCAGCCTCTGTCCCATCGACGAAATGTTGCATCCCTCTGCCTGTTCTACAAATATTTTAGTGGTGAATGCTCTGACGAACTGCAGCCACTTGTGCCCCCTCGACGTAAATACCACCGACAAACTCGACAGGCAGCTAAATCCCACCCCTATACAGTAGAGATCCTTAGATGTAAGAGAGCCTTCATATCAGTCTCAGTGTGTGACAAAAAAACAGCATCGTCTGCATACAGTAACTCCTTGACCAAGACATGATGTAGCTTGGTTCTGGCATTAAATCTTCTAAGATTAAAAATGCGACCTGTGGTTCGAAACTTTAACATGACACCCCTATCGCAATCATGTATGGAGTATTGTTGTCATATTTGGGCTGGTGCATCTGCTACTAGTCTCTCGCTCCTTGACAAAGTTCAAAAGAGAGTCGCCAACCTGATAGGCCCTGAACTGGCATCTAAGCTTCAGCCTCTGTCCCATCGACGAAATGTTGCATCCCTCTGCCTGTTCTACAAATATTTTAGTGGTGAATGCTCTGACGAACTGCAGCCACTTGTGCCCCCTCGACGTAAATACCACCGACAAACTCGACAGGCAGCTAAATCCTAAATAGAGATCCTTAGATGTAAGAGAGCCTTCTACTCTTATATGCTGCATATCAGTCTCAGTGTGTGACAAAAAAACAGCATCGTCTGCATGCAGTAACTCCTTGACCAAGACATGATGTAGCTTGGTTCTGGCATTAAATCTTCTAAGATTAAAAATGCGACCTGTGGTTCGAAACTTTAACATGACACCCCTATCGCAATCATGTATGGAGTATTGTTGTCATATTTGGGCTGGTGCATCTGCTACTAGTCTCTCGCTCCTAGACAAGGTTCAAAAGAGAGTCGCCAACCTGATAGGTCCTGAACTGGCAGCTAAACTTCAGCCTCTGTCCCATCGACGAAATGTTGCATCCCTCTGCCTGTTCTACAAATATTTTAGTGGTGAATGCTCTGACGAACTGCAGCCACTTGTGCCCCTCGACGTAAATACCACCGACAAACTCGACAGGCAGCTAAATCCCACCCCTATACAGTAGAGATCCTTAGATGTAAGAGAGCCTTCATATCAGTCTCAGTGTGTGACAAAAAAACAGCATCGTCTGCATACAGTAACTCCTTGACCCAGACATGATGTAGCTTGGTTCTGGCATTAAATCTTCTAAGATTAAAAATGCGACCTGTGGTTCGAAACTTTAACATGACACCCCTATCGCAATCATGTATGGAGTATTGTTGTCATATTTGGGCTGGTGCATCTGCTACTAGTCTCAAGGTTCAAAAGAGAGTCGCCAACCTGATAGGTCCTGAACTGGCAGCTAAACTTCAGCATCTGTCCCATCGACGAAATGTTGCATCCCTCTGCCTGTTCTACAAATATTTTAGTGGTGGATGCTCTGACAAACTGCAATCACTTGTACACCCACGATGCATTTTTCGGCGCTTCTACAGAATTGGGACGAAATTTTGTAGTCGATACATGAAGTGGTAATCTTGAAGAAAGAGAGAGCCTGTTTCCTTCGTTTGACTATAAATGTTTTAAAATATAACATATTTTAATTTTAAACATGTTTTTTTTTTAAGTTTTTTTTTTTTTTTTAAACATATTTACGTTTTTTTTTTTTTGCAAACATATTTAAGTTTTATTTAAAAAAAAACGTAAAAACAAAAAAAAAGTAAATGTTTGAAAATAAACAAAAAAAACGTAAATGTTTGGAAAAATAAAACTTAAATATGTTTGCAAAAACAAACAAAAAAAAACGTAAATATATTTGAAAAAAAAAACGTAAATATGTTTGCACAAAACAAAAAACATGTTTAAGATTAAAATCTAACAAAAACATTTATTTATTTTTATTTCAAGGGTGCCATTATATACATTTTGTTCTTCCGTTACTTGGTGGACAGACAGTAACGCCACCTATAGTCAAACGAAAGAAACAGACTCTCTCTTTCTTCACGATTACCACTTCATGTATCGGCTACAAAATTTCGTCCCAATTCTGTAGAAGCGCCGAAAAATGCAAGAGTTATCTCCCCAAATGCAAGAGTTATCTCCCTTTTTGCGTTTTGGGCATTTTTGAAAGTAACTACTGTTTTCTTTGCGTTGCGAATGACGTTTATGAAAAATTCAAAACATTTTAATTTGTCTCCTTTTTTTTTTTTAAAAGACGAAACAGTTATTCTAGAATTTCTTTCCGGCCGATATTTATCTGTGAAAACCGTTCAAGCAATGGCGATCAGTAAGTTGACGAATGTTTTTTGGTTAATATTTTGGAAGTCAGACCTGAAGAATCTTGCTCCCCCCCCCCATTTTTTATTATTTTATTTTAATTTTTTTTTTTTTTTTAATTGTCAGCGGATTATTATCGAATGGACACTAATTTGCCAGATTTGCAAATAAAATTTAAAAAAAAAAAAAATGGCGCTTCTACACTATCGGGACGAAATGTCGGTAATCGTAAAACTGAATTTCACATGAAAACAATGATATTACTCGTTTTTTATTTTTGTTTTGTTTTTTTTAAATATGAATATATCCAAAAATTACGAAAGTCGATGAGGGAGAAAAAAAAAAAAAAAAGGTATTTTTTTTAAATCAGGTCCACCTCCACAATTTTCTTTTAAATGACGACTTTTATAAGTTTTCGGCCATGCTGAATACGGAAACCGCATTGAAATGTTTCAGAAATAATTAGTTATCGAGATATAAAAAGTTGTATTATGCATTGTATTCTTTGGCGGCCATCGTTTATACGCGCGTGCGCGCGCCATAAACAAATCTACGCGCGTAACAAAGATGGCCGCCAAAGAATACAATGCATAATACAACTTTTTATATCTCGATAACTAATTATTTCTGCAAAATTTCAAGGCGATTTTCGTATTCAGCATGGCCGAAAACTTTTAAAAGTCGTCATTTAAAAGAAAATTGTGGAGGTGGACCTGATTTGAAAATTTATAAAAAAAAAAAAAAAAATAGAATTTCAAGAAAACGATCGCAAGAAAACAGGAGAGTTCAAAAGGGAGGTAATTTTTTTGTTTCGATTTAAACAAAATGGCTGCAATATTTCACATGCTAACATGATTAAAGGTTTTTGGTAAATTTTTACGACGTGCCCCAGTGCCCCAGTGCCCCACCCCAGTGTATTTCCACGCCCCAACCTCTCCATGTTTTTGAAATAAACCCCCTCCCCCAAACATTGAAAGCCGTTCTTAACATGGAGGGGGGGTATTCACAAAAACATGGGGTGGTTGGGGCACTACGCTGGGGCAGGTCGTAAAAAAATACAATTATTTTTTTTTTTTTAAATAATTTTTAAATTTAATTTCTTTTTTAAATAATTTTTTTTTAAAATTCAGATAATTTCGACTGCATAATTTGGAAGTTAGGATTTTAATTTATTAGAATTGAAAAAAAAAAAACAATCAGCAGAAACCATTGTTTTTTTTATTTGTTTTTTATCTGAAAACTCCATTTGTTATGGGTAAGTTGCTGGAATCAATATTATGAGTAAGTTGCTGGAATCAATATTATGAGTAAGTTGCTGGAATCAATATTATGAGTAAGTTGCTGGAATCAATATTATGAGTAAGTTGCTGGAATCAATATTAAATAGAGAAATAGTCAACCACCTCAGCAGGAATAACCTTCTTAGTGACACACAATATGGTTTCCGCTCTGCAAGATCTACCGCAGATGTGCTGACGGTTATATCCCACAGGATTAGTGAATCTCTTGACAAAGGCTTCCTTTCTAGGGCAATTGCTCTTGACATATCAAAGGCCTTTGACAAAGTATGGCATAAGGGTCTACTTCACAAGATTTCCAGCTACGGTATAACTGGAAATGTTTTCTCAATCATTAAATCATTTCTCTCCGATAGGCTCATAAGAGTAGTGGTAGATGGACAAAAATCGGAGGCCTGCAATATAAATGCTGGAGTCCCTCAGGGGTCAATCCTGGGCCCAACTCTCTTCCTGATCTACATCAATGACCTCCCTAAACACATACTTAAATCATTCGTTGACATCTATGCTGATGACACGACCATCTACGGCAACACATCAAAGGCTGTAAATGACGAAGTTCTCTCGGATTCTCTCTCCTCTGATCTCGAGCGCGTGGTTCAGTGGGGGAAGATGTGGCTAGTTACCTTTAATGCATCCAAAACCAAACTCCTATCCTTACATCATCAACGCTCTGATCCCCAGCTGGCATCAATTGTGATGGATGGCTCTCGTCTGGGTGAGGCCCCGTGTTTTGACAAGCTTCTGGGTTTGACCTTTACTCCTGATCTGAAATGGAACACGTACATCAAGTCTGTTGCCAAGGTCGCTGGAAAGATGGTGGGATCCTTCTACCGCTCCAGAAGATATCTCACTACTGATGCAATTCTCTATCTATATAAAAGCCAAGTACGGCCAAGGATGGAATACTGTTGCCATATCTGGGCAGGAGCTGCCAAAAACAGCCTATCATGCCTTGACAGAGTACAAAATAGACTTCGTGGTTTAGTGGGGGATGCCCTTTTCTCTACCCTGCAACCCCTCTCCCACAGAAGAGACGTTGCGAGCCTATCCTTGTTTTATCGTTATTTTCATGGCAGGTGCTCGTCTGAACTCCAATCCCTGGTCCCCCCTCGCCAATCTTTCACGAAAAACACCTGTCTAGCTGAATCCACTGTGAAAAATTTCCCCCACTCTATATCTGTGCCTAAATCAAAACGCGGATTTCATGAACAAAGCTTCTTTCTTAGAACTGCACGCCTGTGGAACTCTGTTCCGTCTGCCTGCTTCCCTCCGGACTACAACTTGGATGTCTTCAAGTCTAATGTTAACAAATTCCTAATGAACCGCCCCCCCTAATTAAACACTTCATCAAATCTCCTCACTAACGTAATGTACTTGCAATAACCCTTATCCCTGAGTGGCTTCCGGGCCTTGATAAGTGGTGATCACTGTGTAAAAAAAAAAAAATTTATCGACTTCAAAATTTCGTCCCAATAGTGTAGAAGCGCCCCAAAAAGGTCACGATTAAAATATTTGTAAGGGTGCTCAGTTTCTAATGTGGCGTTCTAATAAATCGACCACCCATTTTAGAACCAATCAACGTTGTTTTAGGCCAAATTTCGCCCTTTTAAAGCTACTAGCGAGGGGTACCCGGCGTTGCCCGGGTGTTTGGGGGGGGGGGAGATTTAAAAAAAAAGTAAGTATGAGGATCGAACCCGAACCCTTGAGGCAAAGTTGTGAATTAAAGTGTGAAAAAAGAAAATAAATGCGATGTTAACCATTGCCCTACCGCGAGATGCTAACAGAAACACGTTTGAATTTAATTACTTGGATTTAGCAGGTGCCCGTTTTAAATGAGGTCAAGTTTTGACTGCGGGATAGTATTCATTTACTGCTGAACGCTCCCCCCCCCCGAATTTTATAGGAAAAGGACTAAGCCACATGCGGCGAGCAACAAATATTGAATATTTATCTTCCCGAAATCGAGCGAATTAAATAGACAGGCGAGCTTCGTTGTTAACTGTGAGATATTACGATTTGTATGTGATATAAAAAATTTTTAAAAAGTTGTTAAGCGAGTGACCGCTTCTCTGAAAGAAGCCTTTTGTAGACACACAGAAAAAGCGAACACACACACATACATACATTTTCGTTTTTATAGTTATAGATTAAGCCTTTTTTTTTCTTTTTTTTTAATTATTTCTGAAAAAAAAGACTAAACCGCTTTAATTACACTTTTAAAAAATCCGTGTAAAAATAAATAAATAAATACCACTGATCCCCATCTGGCATCAATTGAAATGGATGGCTCTCCTCTTGGGGAGGCTCCATGTTTTGACAAGCTTCTGGGTTTGACCTTTACTCCTGATCTGAAATGGAACACGTACATCAAATCTGTTATTTCGGACTATTATTCTCATCTTAATTAGTTGTTGTTTTTCATCTTTTATTGGTTTGTTTATTCACAACGTTTCGGCCAAGTAAACCTCTGGCACGCTTTGGGTGGGATTGAAACTGCTATCTTCAGACAATGTTCATCTGGAACTGTAGAGATTACACGTCTCTATCAACTGCACCACGGGCCCCGAAGGGCGATCAAGGTTGGATTCTTTGATCTTATAAATCCACGTTTATTTATTATCTGATCTTCCATAGTCGGGTCCGTACCGATTGGTATATATATATTATTCCTTAATTGGAATTCATTTTTGAGATGAGCATTATATATATTAATTTATTTAATATATAAAGAATGCTTAATTTATTTAATATATATAATGCTTAATTTATTTAATATATATAATGCTTAATTTATTTAATATATATATAATGCTTAATTTATTTAATATATATAATGCTTAATTAATTTAATATATATAATGCTTAATTTATTTAATATTAATAATGCTTAATTTATTTAATATATATATAATGCTCAATTTATTTAATATATATAATGCTTAATTTATTTAATATATATAATGCTTAATTTATTTAATATATATAATGCTTAATTTATTTAATATATATATAATGTTTAATTTATGTAATATATATAATGCTTAATTTATTTAATATATATAATGCTTAATTTATTTAATATATATAATGCTTAATTTATTTAATATATATATAATGCTTAATTTATTTAATATATATAATGCTTAATTTATTTAATATATATAATGCTTAATTTATTTAATATATATAATGCTTAATTTATTTAATATATATATAATGCTTAATTTATTTAATATATATATAATGCTTAATTTATTTAATATATATAATGCTTAATTTATTTAATATATATAATGCTTAATTTATTTAATATATATAATGCTTAATTTATTTAATATATATAATGCTTAATTTATTTAATATATATAATGCTTAATTTATTTAATATATATAATGCTTCATTTATTTAATATATATAATGCTTCATTTATTTAATATATATAATGCTTCATTTATTTAATATATATATATTGCTTAATTTATTTAATATATATAATGCTTAATTTATGTAATATATATAATGCTTAATTTATTTAATATATATAATGCTTAATTTATTTAATATATATATAATGCTTAATTTATTTAATATATATAATGCTTAATTAATTTAATATATATAATGCTTAATTTATTTAATATTAATAATGCTTAATTTATTTAATATATATATAATGCTCAATTTATTTAATATATATAATGCGTAATTTATTTAATATATATAATGCTTAATTTATTTAATATATATAATGCTTAATTTATTTAATATATATAATGTTTAATTTATGTAATATATATAATGCTTAATTTATTTAATATATATAATGCTTAATTTATTTAATATATATATAATGCTTAATTTATTTAATATATATATAATGCTTAATTTATTTAATATATATAATGCTTAATTTATTTAATATATATAATGCTTAATTTATTTAATATATATAATGCTTAATTTATTTAATATATATAATGCTTAATTTATTTAATATATATAATGCTTAATTTATTTAATATATATAATGCTTAATTTATTTACTATATATATATTGCTTAATTTATTTACTATATATATATTGCTTAATTTATTTAATATATATAATGCTTAATTTATGTAATATATATATAATGCTTAATTTATTTAATATATATAATGCTTAATTTATTTAATATATAAATAATGCTTAATTTTTTTAATATATATAATGCTTAATTTATTTAATATATATAATGCTTAATTTATTTAATATATATAAAATGCTTAATTTATTTAATATATATAATGCTTAATGTATATAATATATATAATGCTTTATTTATTTAATATATATAATGCTTAATTTATTTAATATATATAATGCTTAATTTATTTTATATATAATGCTTAATTTATTTAATATATATAATGCTTGATTTAATATATATAATGCTTAATTTATTTAATATATATATAATGCTTAATTTAATATATATAATGTTTAATTTATTTAATATATATATAATGCTTAATTTATTTAATATATATAATTCTTAATGTAGTTAATATATATATAATGCTTAATTTATTTAATATATATAATGCTTTATTTATTTAATATATATATAATGCTTTATTTATTTAATATATATAATGCTTAATTTATTTATATATATAATGTTTAATTTATTTAATATATATATAATGCTTAATTTATTTTATATATATAATGCTTAATTTATTTAATATATATAATGCTTAATTTATTTAATATATATAATGCTTAATTTATTTTATATAATGCTTAATTTATTTTATATAATGCTTAATTTATTTAATATATATAATGTTTAATGTATTTAATATATATATAATGCTTAATTTATTTAATATATATAATGTTTAATTTATTTAATATATATAATGCTTAATTTATTTAATATATATAATGCTTAATTTATTTAATATATATAATGCTTCATTTATTTAATATATATAATGCTTAATTTATTTAATATATATATAATGCTTAATTTATTTAATATATATAATGCTTAATTTATTTAATATATATATAATGCTTAATTTATTTAATATATATAATGTTTAATTTATTAAATGTATATATAATGCTTAATTTATTTAATGTATATATAATGCTTCATTTATTTAATATATATATATAATGCTTAATTTATTTAATATATATATAATACTTAATTTATTTAATGTAAATAATGCTTAATTTATTTAATATATATAATGCTTAATTTATTTAATATGTATATAATGCTTAATTTATTTAATATATATAATTCTTAATTTATTTAATATATATAATGCTTAATTGTTTTAATATATATATAATGCTTAATTTATTTAATATATATATAATGCTTAATTTATTTAATATATATATAATGCTTCATTTATTTAATATATATATAATGCTTAATTTATTTAACATATATAATGCTTAATTTATTTAATATATATAATGCTTATTTATTTAATATATATAATACTTAATTTATTTAATATATATATAATACTTAATTTATTTAATATATATATAATGCTTAATTTATTTAATATATATAATGCTTAATTTATTTAATATATATAATGCTTAATTTATTTAATATATATAATGTTTAATTTATTTAATATATATAATGCTTAATTTATTTAATATATATAATGTTTAATTTATTTAATATATATAATGCTTAATTTATTTAATATATATAATGCTTAATTTATTTAATATATATAGTGCTTCATTTATTTAATATATATAATGCTTAATTTATTTAATATATATATAATGCTTAATTTATTTAATAAATATAATGCTTAATTTATTTAATATATATATAATGCTTAATTTATTTAATATATATAATGCTTAATTTATTTATTATATATATAATGCTTAATTTATTTAATATATATGTTTTATTTATTTAATATATATAATGTTTAATTTATTTAATATATATAATGCTTAATTTATTTAATATATATAATGCTTAATTTATTTAATATATATATAATATTTAATTTATTTAATATATATAATGCTTAATTTATTTAATATATATAATGCTTAATTTATTTAATATATATATAATGCTTAATTTATTTAATATATATAATGCTTAATTTATTTAATATATATAATGCTTAATTTATTTAATATATATAATGCTTCATTTATTTAATATATATAATGTTTAATTTATTTAATATATATATAATGCTTAATTTATTTAATATATATAATGCTTAATTTATTTAATATATATATAATGCTTAATTTATCTAATATATATATAATGCTTAATTTATTTAATATATATAATGCTTAATTTATTTAATATATATAATGCTCATCTCAAAAATGAATTCCAATTAAGGAATAATATATTTCGTTGTTTACAAAAATACCAAGAAATTTTTTTATGGCAATCTCCAATTTTTTTTTTTCACCCCAAACAAGCCATATTGCCACGTTGCAGGGGTACTAATGTAGGGAGTTGAACAGCAAGATGTCTGTTCACATTACACTTGAACTTCTGCATGTCAGTACAGTTGGGGAAGCAGGAAACCAGAAGAGAATTCCAAAGTCTTGCAGTTCTGGGGCAGAAGCAATTAGAGTAAAAGGCTGTTTTTCATCTAGGAATCTCGACTGTGAAGGGGTGGGACTTTGCTGCTTCTCGGGTTTGTCGGGGGTGTTCACGGCGTGGGGGCACAAGTGCTTGAAGTTCGTCAGAGCATTCACCATTAAAATACTTGCAAAACAGGCAGAGGGATGCAACATTTCGTCGATGGGACAGAGGCTGAAGTTTAGATGACAGTTCAGGACCTATTCGGTTGGCGACTCTCTGTTGAACCCTGTCCAGGAGCGAGAGACAAGCAGCAGATGCACCAGTCCAAATATGACAACAATACTCCATACATGGGCGAATGGTGGCCTTATAGAGGTACAGGATACTTTCAGGTGTCAGTAGTTTTCTAGCACGGTAGAGAGAGCCTACCTTCTTCGCAGCGGCCCTGGCAATACTCTCAATGTAATTGTTCCAACTCATGTTAAAGATGTACAGGATACTTTCTAGCACAGTAGAGAGAGCCCACCTTCCTCACAGCAGCTGCAGCAATGCCCTCGATCTATCTGTTCCAACTCATGTTCCCCGTGAATGTTAAGCCAAGGAATTTAAATGAAGTACTTTCAGGTAATTTATCGTTAACCATATTCGCATAGCTATTTGTGGTTCAGAAGGTTTCTTGTAATTCTTAAATTATTATTGAAGGAATTAAACATAGTCTTGGTGGCATTGAACGTTACCATCCATTTTTGTCCCCATTCCACTACAGATTGGAGGTCATCCTCTAGTGCTTCTGCCATTTCTTTAGATATGTGTTCATTTGTTTTCCTCTCATGTCGGTTATAGAGCGTGGTGTCATCAGCATATATACCCATCTTGGAGACAATTTTGTCAGAGAGGTCATTTATGAATATTAGGAATAATAGAGGTCCAAGGATAGACCCCTGAGGCACTCCCGCATTTATATCATATTGTTTAGATGTATGACCATCGAGGACAACTTTGATTTTTCTATTATCTAAGAAGGATTTAATTATGTTTAGTATTCTACCAGTGATACCGTATGATCTGATTTTCCTAAGACCTTCATGCCATACCCTGTCAAAAGCCTTAGATATATCTAGAGCTACCGCTCCTGCTTTGTCAAGTGAATGGTATATACGCTCAGAGATTACAGTTAGGATGTCTGCCGTGAAATGGGCTTGCCTAAATTTATATTGTTGGTCAGTCAGAAGTTTAGCATCTGTAAGGTGATGGATTAGAGCCTGGTTAATTATGGACTCAAATATTTTGGGGAAAAGTGGGAGGAGGCTAATTCTCATCCTCGAGTGGTTTCTGGACCTTGATTTAATTTTGTTATTTTCACAACGTTTCGGTCGATGTAACCTCCGACCTTCTTCGTGTGTATCTTGTAAAACTCGAGAACGTTTCTGTCATAACTTTTTATTTGCTTCACGGGGGTAACATGTTCTATGATTTTCTTCTGATACAAGCAAATACGGTGAAAGACACCATGGAATTTCACCCCAAACAAGCCATATTGCCACGTTGCAGGGGTACTAACGACATTATCTCTCGCTATGGCAATGTCAAATGGCCATCACGTTTCCCAGACTTGACTAACCCTGACTTGAAAAAGACAACTAAATTTAAATGATTTTTTTTTTTTTACACAGTGATCACCACTTATCAAGGCCCGGAAGCCACTCAGGGATAAGGGTTATTGCAAGTACATTACGTTAGTGTGGAGATTTAATGAAGTGTTTACTTAAGGGGGCGGTTCATTAGGAATTTGTTAACATTGGACTTAAACACATCCAAGTTGTAGTCAGGTGGGAAGCAGGCAGACGGAACAGAGTTCCACAGGCGTGCAGTTCTAAGAAAGAAGCTTTGTTCATGGAATCCGCGTTTTGATTTAGGCACAGATATAGAGTCGGGGAAATTTTTCACAGTGGATTCAGCTAGATGGGTGTTTTTCGTGAAAGATTGGCGAGGGGGGATCAGAGATTGGAGGTCAGACGAGCACCTGCCATGGAAATAACGATAAAATAAGGATAGGCTCGCAACGTCTCTTCTGTGGGAGAGAGGTTGCAGGGAAGAGAAAAGGGCATCCTCCACTAAGCCACAAAGTCTATTTTGTACTCTGTCAAGGCAGGATAGGCTATTTTTAGCAGCTCCTGCCCAGATATGGCAACAGTACTCCATCCTTGGATGTACTTGGCTTTTATATAGATAGAGAATTGCATCAGTAGTGAGATATCTTCTGGAGCGGTAGAAGGAACCCACCATCTTTCCAGCGACCCTGGAAACAGACTTGATGTACGTGTTCCATTTCAGATAAGGAGTAAAGGTCAAGCCCAGAAGCTTGTCAAAACATTGAGCTTCTCCTAGACGAGAGCCATCCATTACAATTGATGCCAGATGGGGATCAGAGCGTTGATGGTGTAAAGATAGGAGCTTGGTTTTAGATGCATTAAAGGTTACCAGCCACGTCTTCGACAATTGAGCAATTTAATCTTTTTTCTTTGATTTTTTGCACATGTTATTTAAAAAAATGGTTCTTTGTGATAATAGTGGCGCCTCAAAACTGTTTGAATGACCACAAACGGAACATCTACCATTAACATACATGTACAACAAGGAGAGGAATGGTGACTGTTTTATCGTCTCGTTGAATGAAGATAGCAAAACCTTGAACCTGAAATAAAAATATGTTTTTAATTTTTCAAAGCGGCAGAGGAGCAGAGCGGTAGCTCTAGATAAATCTAAGGCTTTTGACAGGGTATGCAAGCACTTGTGCCCCCACGACGTGAACACCCTCGACAAACCTGACAGGCTGCTAAGTCACACCCCCACACTGTAGAGATCCCTAGATGTAAAAGATCTTTCCACTCCAGTAGTTTCTTCAATATATTTATTGTTCATACATATATTTTTCCCTTATTTTATTTTTACATTGTTAGGTGAAGTTTCAGAATAGTTACCTCCTCCCCATATTAAGAATGGCTTTCAACATGATTCTTACAATAGTGCTATCAAAGATTATTGATTTTTCTTATTTAACAAAAATTATAAAAAAGATACAAGAAAAATTTCCCCCACTCTATATCTGTGCCTAAATCAAAACGCGGATTCCATGAACAAAGCTTCTTTCTTAGAACTGCACGCCTGTGGAACTCTGTTCCGTCTGCCTGCTTCCCTCCGGACGACAACTTGGATGTCTTCAAGTCCAACGTTAACAAATTCCTAATGAACCGCCCCCTTAATTAAACACTTCATAAAATCTCCACACGAACGTAATGTACTTGCAATAACCCTTATCCCTGAGTGGCTTCCGGGCCTTGATAAGTGGTGATCACTGTGTAAAAAAAAAAACAAGAACATTTTAAACATTTTTTTCATTAAATCGTTATTTAGGTGAAGGTTTGAATAGTCAAACCCTCTCCCCTTATTAAGAATGGCATTTTATTATTTCAGCATGATGCTTACATTTTTCTTAATATAAAAAAAAAAAGATACAAGAAAATGTTAAGCTTTTTTCTTTTTTTTTTTAATTAAAATGTTAGATCAAAGTTCGGAATAACTTACTTTATAGCCAATTAGCCAACTTACTTAACTATATAACATTGGCATAAATTTGATAGCTATAACCTACCTCACATCATTTTGATTATCGAAAAATCAAAATTTAACTGTACTCCGTAAGATTTACAGAAACACTTCATTTTCTATGCATGTAATACACAAGAATCTGAATATTATAACAGATTACAATGTTTTTATGGAAAAAAATTTTGTACAGAAAATTCAAAGTGTTCTATTTATCTTATCAGGAAGTTGTGATGCATTAATTGAAATCTATATCAATAATTCGACTTAAAAAATATTTGTGAATTTCCAAATCTTCATTGAATAAAATTCAAAATGAATAGAAAAATCTATCGCATATGTAAAAGTTGACAGTTGCTTATTTAACTTCATTAAAAGCTATCAAAGTCAACTAAGAGCTGCTCAATATTCTGGCTTAATGGATCATTTAGCAAGGAATGAAGATGGTTATTCTGGTGTACCAGTTATTCTACCATCTACATTTACAGGAAGTCCTAGGAATCTGCAACAGCTTTATCAAGATGCAATGGCAGTTTTCTGTCACCTATTCATTACTCACACGTGTAATCCAAAATTACCTGAAATATTAAACAACTTGGGGTCATCAGAACTTTCACAAAATCGATGTCAACAATGTCACAGTTTTTTTAAATTCACAATCTGACTCCCAAGAACCTGCTGACTGACCACTATTCTCACTCCAAACAGCTGATCGACGTCCCTGTCACGGCCTCAATCATCACCAACACTTCCTGACAATATCAACAGCATCAGTTACGATCGCATTGACGTTCAATAAAAGTTTAAACTAAAGTTCTTTGTTCTACTTGCTTCCATACGTTCATTTCTGTAATATAACAATAAGGAATTTCTTACTGATGTGTTTTAAAAGATTTTAACTACCGTGGAATTTCCACGGGTCCTGCTAGACTTTGGAATTACATATATATATATATATATGTATATACATATGTTATAATGGAATAATTCCAGGAGGAAATCCGGGTATGAGAGCTCAATGTGGTAAACAGAGCAATAACATAAAAATATAACACGGAAATTACATAATTGTCGATGCAATAATTTATTTCAACCTTATGGTATTTTCAAGCATCTAAACTAGACAATTACATTTTTGATACTGAAATAAAGAAAAAGAATCGGGCCTCGACCGTCAAAAAAACCAGAGGGGGTGGTAGTAGCAATCCACTTAATACATTTTATAGAGAGGGTGGGAGGGATTTTTTTAAAAAAACAACAACAACATTATGACACTTATAACGGCTGTCCGGTAGCCCGACGTAACAACAGACATACACACACACACACACACACACATACATACATACACACACACACGCCCCTAAATATGCACGTTCTTACACGTAAATGCCTTGACATGTGTTTGCTAACCTAGGAAGAAGAGGGAGAAATACACGGATATAGAGAGAAGGAAATAAACTGCGCGTAAGGGAAAGAGAAGAAGAAAGAAATAAGAAGGAAGAGAGTGACCCTCCGCTGCTTGTCATATGGTTTAATTAGTCTAGAATCCCTGAGAAAGAGAAGGGAAAGAAAATGAAGATTATACACGCGTCATAGAGTTAATTGAGTCATGGAAAATAAGTCTATTAAAAGATAAATAAAAAAAAAAGTTGGAATTACATATATATATATATATATATATATATTATTGAATATATATATATATATATATATATAGGAAGACAATTTGTATATAGATCACATAATTATTAGAAGTTATTTTTTTAATTAAAATATATATATATATATATATATAATATATATATAATATATATATATACATAATATATAGTGGATAATTATATTTTAATAACAATATATATATATATATATATATATATATATATGCCGCTTCCCCTATGAGGGTACCAAATTGGTTAAAGGGGAAGTTATTTCCGACTCGCATTTAGGTAAAAATGCACTTTTGTAAATAATTAAATTCATTCAAAACGTATCGCAAAATCAAAAAATTATATATATATATATATATATATATATATATATATATAATATATATATATGCATATATATATACATATATATATATACATATATATATATACATATATATATATATACATATATATATATATACATATATATATACATATATATATACATATATATATATACATATATATATATACATATATATACATATATATATATATATATATATATATATATTATTGAACAGTACAAAAATAGAAGAGTTCATATGTGTTGGGTTAGGGTTCTTCACTATTTGTCCCCAAATTTATTTTGTTGCAGTCTATTTATGTACATGTATTTTGATATACCTTATTTTCAGTGCATTATCGAAGCTGATCGAGATAAAATCTATTTTGAGCATTTTTTTTTTCATGTGTTCCCTTCGTTAACTTAAATGTGATGAGAAAAAAAAAGTTTTTAATTTCTCTTTTTTTTTTTCCCCCCTTCCTTTATAGGAAGATTTGCAAGGAAGAAGAAGATCATTTCTGCAATCACACCGAAATGAACTGATGAACTGCAAGCACTTGTGCCCCCACGACGTGAACACCCTCGACAGACCTGACAAGCTGCAAAATCCCACCCCCACACTGTAGAGATCCCTAGATGTAAAAGATCTTTCTACTCCAGTAGTTTCTTCCCCAGAACCGATAGACTTTGGAATTCCATTCCAGGTCACTGCTTCCCCAACTGTGCTGACATGCAGAAGTTCAAGTGCAACGTGAACCAACATATTGCTGCCCAAATCCGAACATAGTACCTCAGTAGTTGTTTGCCCTGATAGTAGCCCCCTACACCAAAGTGGCAATGTGCTTTGTTTGTGGTGAAAATGTAATAAAAATTAATCAGCAGCTAAAAAGGCTCAGCATGTGACAAGGTATGAAGCCACTGGATGTAAGGAGCTAAAAAGAAATGAGACTTCAAGGTCAAAAACTTGCCAACGATAATTATTAAATGGAATAAATGCTGACCCAGAAGACAGCAATTCTTTCCTCTTTGTCAGAAACATCGCTCATGGAATGTGAGGACTAAAGGATAAAACAAGGATAAAAACATGATTAAGTTAGCATTGCCCCGTCCCCTCCCCCATTTAGCTTCAAAAAGTCCCCAGGGGACGTCAAATCCTGGTGAAAATGAACAAACGGTGCAGTTTTAAGCCTTAACATATGTAAATTTGAGTTCTGCTCCATGTACCCAAGGCTTTAACATATTTAAATTTGAGTTATGCACCATGCAAAAAAAGAAATGAATAAGACCACCATTTGTTCCCACCTCCATTTAGCCCCCAAAAGTACCCAACGCCTTAACATATTTAAATTTGAGTTCAGCACCATGCAAAACTGCTAAATAGACATACACAGAAAATTTTAGACAAATATGGTAAAAAATAGTCCCAAAAATGGAACCCACCATCTTTCCAGAGACCTTGGCAACAGACTTGATTTTAATATTGATTTTGGGTGATATAATTTGTTTGATTAAAACGAGCGGCTTTTCCGCTCCAGAATTTATTTTCTACATAGTCACCACCATTCTCAATGCACTTTTGACAGCGATAAATGATGGTTGTGGATTGGCGTCCGAAGCATGCTTTGTTATACGAAGGTCGTTCCAAAAGTAAATCCTCCTATTTTTAACTCCAAAAGTTGAAGAGCTACAAAGACGGAAGTCGTACCATTACGACTAGCGAGTTCTCTATAATTTATGTTTTTACATCGTCACCATTATACTTAATGCACTGTTGCCAGGAATGCATTGACACATCTCTGCACACGTAGACCCAACACGTTGTAGAATCAGTCGCAAACGAGACAAAGAATAGGAAATAACTTCAACTCGATGTTTCAGGTTTTTAGAAAAATACCTTATTCCTCAGTCTCCTGCTATTCGTGACTTCTCGTTACTGTTGTGACGTCACCCACCACTTTAACGTGATCGTCTTCTCTAACGTTGCTCATCGGTCTGTGCACGCGTTCATTTTATAGCCTGTTTTTCCTTACCGTGACGGGTTAGGGTTAGGGTTGATTTTTAGTTTCTAAAGAGTCTGTGTAAACCTGTGCTGAGTCAGTTAGCCCATTAACATGTCGAAGTTGTTAGACGTATTACTTCTTGTCCAATATTTATTTTTCTAAAGTTTAGTTTCTAGTCTGTGTAAAGATTTTATTGCTCTTTCTTATTTTATATTTGTGGAGTTGATTATGAAGAACGCATCGTCTATGTAGAGCTCTCCCGCTCCTCTAATCAGAATTGGCATCAGAGTGTTTTAAAAGTCCCAGTAGGTCTGTAACCTGTGCTGAGTCAGTCGACCCATTAACATGTCGAATATTATTTGTCAAAGTTTATTATGGACTTTCTTGCTAATAGTATTAGTTTAGTTTCATCCTTTGTTATAGTTGTTATTTTTTGAATCATTAGGAGAAATTTGTTTAAGAGAATTGGAGATATAGATTGGTAATATGATTAGTTTGGTTTCGCCCTTTGTTGTATTCATTTTTGGGGCCATTAGAGATTTCTTTATGTTTTCATGATAAGCGGACAGCCCTTCATGTAACAAAGCAAATTATATACAAAAAAAAATTAGATATCAGACAAAAAAATTGTTACAATTAATTTTCATTTACGTTGAACAGTTCTACGATTCTGTAAAAAAAATGGACAAATTCTTTAAATGTAAAATCTGCCAATCGATATTTCACAACACGTGGAATTTAAAACGTCACCTTCGAACACATACAGGAGAAAAACCATTCCGTTGCGAAAAATGCGGCTCGTCTTTTGCGAGTCGTCAAAACTTGACGGTGCATTCGCGCGTTCACTCTGGCGAGAAACCATACAAGTGCAACACATGCAACGCCGCGTTTGCATGCAGTTCAAACCTCAAAGTGCACGGCCGAACACATGTCATGGAAAAATTGTATTCGTGTAAAATATGCCAGGCTGCATTTAGGCACAACTCGAGTTTAAAACGGCATACGAGACGGCACAGTGGTGCCAAGCCATATTCTTGCACAGACTGTGGGGTTGCATTTGCCTACAGTTCGAGCCTGAAAGACCATAAAAAAACACACACAGGAGAAAAAACATTTGAATGCGTGAAATGTAAATTGACGTTCGCGTGCGGCTCCGAACTTAACGCTCATACGAAGAAGCATAAGGGAGAAAAAAAATTTTCTTGCAACGTCTGCCAGTCGCAGTTTGCTCGCAGCTCACATCTCGAAACTCATCTCCGAATACATTCTGGCGATCGTCCGTTTCTCTGCGACATCTGCAGTTCAGCCTTTTCGTGCAACTCGCATCTCAAATCGCACATGCGACGCCACAGTGGCGATCGACCATATTCCTGCAGCATATGCAAGGCTGCATTTACATGCAGTTCGAGTCTAAAGCGTCACGCGGTAACACACAGCGGTCTAAAGGCCTTCAAATGCGACATCTGCCAAATGCGATTCTCTCGCAGCTCCAGCCTACGGTACCACACAAAACTGCACCTAGGTGATAAGCCGTTTTCTTGCGAGCTGTGCAAGGCCGCGTTCATATCAAGCTCTCTTCTGCGGTACCACACGCGGTCACACACGGGCGAGCGTCCATTTCTCTGCGATGTTTGTGGATCTGCTTTTGCGTGCAGCTCGAGCCTGACGGGGCATATGAGGACGCATAGCGGTGAAAAACCATTCAAGTGCAGCATCTGTGCAGCTGCGTTCACGTGCAGTTCCGGGTTGAAATGTCACGCGCTGACGCATACGCGCGAGAGGCCATTCCCATGTCAAATCTGCGGTTTTGCATTCGCTCGCAGTTCGCACTTGAAGCGCCATCTGAAAACACATAATGGCGTCAATTCAGCAGCAAGCGAATCGGCTGTGCAAAATAATGGTAATGCTGGAAAAACAACTGTGATGGCAACAGGGAAAGACGTGTCCTAGATAAGACTGGACAAAGATAGAGTACCACACGTTTGACAGAGCATAGTTTTGTTCAGCACATTGAAGTATGAGAAGACTTTTGAACAAGAGGCAAGGCGTTCTTCTGGAAGCACCTGTAAACAAATGTCTGTTGTTTTCAATTAAAACAACATGGACGTATTAATAAAATTCGCAATTCTTTTCTGCAATCCAATATTACGTACCACTTAAAAACTCATAATGTAAATTCAGTAGAAATGAAGTCGGGGTGCACAAAAGAATGTTAACGCTCGAATACCAACTGTGATAGATGTGTCCTAAACGTGGCTGAACAAAGACAGAATACCACACGTTAGATTTGACATTAGTCATGTTAAGCACATTTAAGTATGAGAGGACTTTTGAACAAGAGGCAAGACGGAGATACATATAATTATCCTGTACCTCTATAAGGCCACCATTCGCCCATGTATGGAGTATTGTTGTCACATTTGGGCTGGTGCATCTGCTGCTTGTCTCTCGCTCCTGGACAGGAAAAGACGTGTCCTAGATATGACTGGACAAAGATAGAGTACCACACGTTTGACAGAGCATACTTTTGTTCAGCACATTGAAGTATGAGAAGACTTTTGAACAAGAGGCAAGGCGTTCTTCTGGAAGTACCTGTAAACAAATGTCTATTGTTTAAATTGAAAAAAACATGGACGTATTAATAAAATTCGCAATTCTTTTCTACAATCCAATATTATGTACCACTTAAAAACTCATAATGTCGTAAATCCTGTAGAAATGAAGTCGGGTGCGCCAAAGAATGTTAACGCTGGAATACCAACTGTGATAGTGACAGGGAAAGATGTGTCCTAAACGTGGCTGGACAAAAACAGAGTACCACATGTTCGACACGGCATATCAAGCACATTTAAGTACAAGAAGACTTTTGAAGGCAAGACGTTTTTCTGGAAGTACCTGTAAACAAATGTCAACTAAAAAAAATGAGTCGATTGCCTTCCTTTTCGGAATTCGTGAAAGGAAGAACTTCAATCCATAGTGGAATGGGGACAAAAAGGCTGCCAAGACTTGTTGGACAGGGTTCAAAAGAGAGTTGCCAACCTGATAGGTCCTGAACTGTCATCTAAGCTTCGAACTCTGTCCCATCGATGAAATCTTGTTTTACAAGTATTTTAATGGTGGATGCTCTGATGAACTACGAGCACTTGTGCTACATTGACGTAAATAAACCTGACAAGCAACTAAATCCCACCCCTTCACAGAAGAGATCCCTAGGTTGGTTGAAAATAGAATAAAAAAATAAAAGCCCATTGAAGTATGAGAAGACTTTTGAACAAGAGGCAAGACGGTGCATCTGCTGCTAGTCTCTCGCTCCCAGACAATGTTCAAAAAAGAGTCGCCAATCCCTCTGCCTGTTCTATAAGTATTTAAATAGTGAATGCTCTGATGAACTGCAGACACTTGTGCCCCCACAACATAGACACCCTCGACAAACCCGACTGGCAGCTAAATCCCACCCCTACACATTAGAGATCCCTAGATGTAAAAGATCTTTCTACTCCAGTAGTTTCTTCCCCAGAACCGCTAAACTCTGGAATTCCATTCCAGGTTCTTGCTTCCCCAACTGTACTGACATGCAGAAGGTCAAGTGTAACGTAAACCGATATCTTGCTGCACAAATCCCTACATAGTGCCCCAGTAGCTGCTGCCCCTGATAGTAGCCCCCTACACCAAAGTGGCAATGTGCCTTGTTTGGGGTGAAAATGTAATAAAAAAAAATTTTTTTTTAAAAGACGTTATTCTGGAAGTACCTGTAAACAAATGTCAAGTAAAAAAAATGATTCATTTGCTTTCCTAGTTATAATTCATTAGAGGAAGACCTCCGATCTGTATGCTGCCAAGACTAAGCTTGCTTCCTTCAATAATTACAAGAAACCTTCTCTACCACCAATAGCAATGGCCAAAGACTCTTTATCTGAAAGTACATCTTTTAAACACATTACCTGAAAGTACTTCCTTTAAACTCCTTGGCCTAACATTCACAGGAAACAGGAGTTGGAACAATTACATTGAGAGCATTGGTATCACTGGAAGAATCTTTAACATAATTAAATCCTTCTTAGATAAGAGAAAAATCCAGGTTGTCATCGATGGTCGTACATCTAAACAGTGTGATATCAATGCGGGAGTGCCTCAGGGGTCTATCCTTGGACCTCTATTATTTCTAATATTCATAAATTACGTCCCTGACAAAATTTTCTGTGAGATGGGTATATATGCTGATGACACCACGCTCTATAACAGACATGACAGGAAAACGAATGAACACATATCTAAAGAAATGGCAGAAACACTAGAGGATGACCTCTAATCTTCAGTGGAATGAGGACAAAAATGGATGATCACATTCAATGCTGCCAAGACTAAGCTTGTTTATTATTATGTAACAAAGGATGCCATTTCTTGATTCAGTTGTACAAAAATACCCTAAATCAGTTGTAGAAATCTAGATAACATTCAAAAAGTAAAAAAAATTGCCCAATGCAATTAAACTTGCATATATTCACTATGTAAGCCTCGAAAGAAAGTATGTATATGAATTTATTCATTTATTCAATTAATTATCTGAACGTACATCTTTTAAACTCCTCGGCCTAATGCTCACAGGAAACATGAATTAGAAAACTGCTTTCCGGGCTGTTGGAAAACTGCTTCTGTTGTACCACTATTCAAGAATTCTGGCGAAAGAATTGACCCATCAAATTATCGCTCCATTAGCCTCCTCCCACTTTTTGCCAAAATATTTGAGACCTTAATTAACCATGCTCTAGTCCATCACCTTACAGATGCTAAGCTTCTGACTGACCAACAATATGGATTTAGACAAGCCCGTTCCACAGCAGACATCCTAACTGTAATCTCTGGACGTATATACCATTCACTGGACAAAGCTTGTTTCCTTCAATAATTACAAGAAACCTTATCTACCACCAATAGCAATGGCCAAGAACATATTACCTGAAAGTACTTCTTCTAAATGCCTCGGTCTAACGTTCACAGGGAACATGAGTTTGAACAGAAGAAGGTGGGCTCTCTCTACCGTGCTAGAAACTACTTACGCCTGAAAGTATCCTGTACATCTATAAGGCCACCATTCACCCATGTATGGAGTATTGTTGTCACATTTGGGCTGGTGCATCTGCTACTAGTCTCTCGCTCCTGGGCAGGGATCAAAAGAGAGTCGCCAACCTGATAGGCCCTGAACTGTCATCTAAGCTTCAGCCTCTGTCCCATCAGCGAAATGTTTCATCCTTCTGCCTGTTCTATTTTTTAATGGTGAACGCCCTGATGAACTACAAGCACTTGTACCCCCTCAACGTGAACACCCCTGACAAATCCGACGAGCAGCTAAATCGCACCCCTTCACAGTAGAGATCCCTAGGTGTAATAAGAAAACCTTCTACTCTAATAGTTTCTTCCCCAGAACTGCTACACTTTGAAACTTTCGTCTGGGATTCTGCTGCGACAACTGTACTGACATGCAGAAGTTCAAATGTAATGTGAACAAACATCTTGCTGCTCATCTTTCTTCATAATATCCCTGCAGCTTATATCCACAATAGTAGCCCCCTACACCAAAGTGAGACTGTGCATTGTTTGGGGTGAAAATTGAATTAAAAAAAAAAAAATTTTTTTTTAAATTGTAGTGCTGCCTAAAAACCCATAATGTTGTAAATTCAGTGGTACACGTATTGGCTTCACAAATGAACGTTCATGTTGGAAAATTAACTGTGATAATATCGGGTTGAATGCAGATATAGAGCACTCACCCAAAAAAGTATATGGAGACACTTTGGTAATCGTGTTGTTAAGCAGATTTGAGTTAAAGTCAAAGTACCTGTAAAAAAGAGTGGAAGTACCTGTAAATAAATGTCTGTTAATAAAAAAGAGTGGAACTACCTGTAAATAAACGTCTGTTACATAAAAATTTTCTTTTTTAAAGTGAGTTGAATTCTTTCATTGCATGTGAATGTTAATGAAAAGACAACAAAGATTGACAAAGACTGAGTACCACAAGAGTCAAGGCGTTATACTGGAAGTACCTGTAAATAAATGTCTGTTAATTAATTAAAAAATTTTTAAAGTGAGTTGAATTCTTTCATTGCATGTGAATGTTAATGAAAAGACAACAAAGATTGACAAAGACTGAGTACCACAAGAGTCAAGGCGTTATACTGGAAGTACCTGTAAATAAATGTCTGTTACATAAAATTTTCTTTTTTAAAGTGAGTTGAATTCTTTCATTGCATGTGAATGTTAATGAAAAGACAACAAAGATTGACAAAGACTGAGTACCACAAGAGTCAAGGCGTTATACTGGAAGTACCTGTAAATAAATGTCTGTTACATAAAAATTTTCTTTTTTAAAGTGAGTTGAATTCTTTCATTGCATGTGAATGTTAATGAAAAGACAACAAAGATTGACAAAGACTGAGTACCACAAGAGTCAAGGCGTTGTACTGGAAGTACCTGTAAATAAATGTCTGTTACATAAAAATTTTCTTTTTTAAAGTGAGTTGAATTTTTTCATTGCATGTGAATGTTAATGAAAAGACAACAAAGATTGACAAAGACTGAGTACCACAAGAGCCAAGGCGTTATACTGGAAGTACCTGTAAATAAATGTCTGTTACATAAAAATTTTCGTTTTTAAAGTGAGTTGAATTTTTTCATTGCATGTGAATGTTAATGAAAAGACAACAAAGATTGACAAAGACTGAGTACCACAAGAGTCAAGGCGTTATACTGGAAGTACCTGTAAATAAATGTCTGTTAATTAAAATAAATTTTTTTTTAAAGTGAGTGGAATTCTTTTCTTATATGGAGATAGTTATTTTATCGTTATTTCCATGGCAAGTGCTCGTCTGAGCTCCAATCTCTGCCCTCCCTTGCCAATCTTTCACGAAAAACACTTGTCTAGCTGAAACCACTGTGAATAATTTTCCCCCACTCTTTATCTGTGCCTAAATAAAAATGTAGATTCCATGAACAAAGCTTCTTTCTTAGAAGTGCATGCCTGTGGAACTCTCTTCCGTTTGCCTGTTTCCCACCTGACTACAATTTGGATGTCTTCAAGTCCAACATAAACAAATTCCTGATGAATCGGCCCCTTAAGTAAGACACTTTATCAAATCTCCATGACTAACGATTACTACGATATTATCCCATTGATTACTGTACACGCAATGATCCTTATCCCCGAGTGGCTTCCGGGCCTTGATAAGTGGTGACTACCATGTAAAAAAAAAGAATGTGACTCACTTTTGTGGGGGACACTTTGGTAATCGTCTCATCATATGAAATTATAACGGTTGTAGTATCTTTTATAAAATTCATAATTTTCTACAATTCAATAGTTAATACCACCTACAACTATAATGTTGTAAATTCAGTATTAAAAAATATTTATAGAAATCTCTTTTTTTTTCTTTTTTTTTTTTACAAGGTGGTCACCACTTATCAGGGGTTATTGTGAGTACAGTACGTTAGTGTAGATATTTAAAGTGTCTACTTAAGGGGGCGGTTCATCAGGAATTTGTTTATGTTGAACTTGAAGACATCCAAGTTGTAGTCAGATGGGAAGCAGGCAGACGGAACAGAGTTCCACAGGCGTGCAGTTCTAAGAAAGAAGCTTTGTTCATGGAATCTACGTTTTGATTTAGGCACAGATATAGAGTGGGGGAAATTTTTCACAGTGGATTCAGCTAGACGGGTATTTTTTGTGAAAGATTGGCGAGGGGAGACCAGAGATTGGAGTTCAGACGAGCACCAGCCATGGAAATAACGATAAAACAAGGATAGGCTTGCAACGTGTCTTCTGTGGGAGAGAGGTTGCAGGGAAGAGAAAAGGGCATCCCTCACTAAGTCACGAAGTCTATTTTGTACTCTGTCAAGGCATGATAGGCTGTTTTTAGCAGCTCCTGCCCAGATATGGCAGCAGTATTCCATCCTTGGACATACTTGGCTTTTATATAGATAGAGAATTGCATCAGTAGTGAGATATCTTCTGGAACGGTAGAAGGATCCCACCATCTTTCCAGCGACCTTGGCAACAGACGATGTACGTGTTCCATTTCAGATCAGGAGTGAAGGTAAAGCCCAGAAGCTTGTCAAAACATGGGGCTTCTCCTAGACGAGAGCCATCCATTTCAATTGATGCCAGATGGGAATCAGAGCATTGATGATGTAAAGATAGGAGTTTGGTTTTAGATGCATTAAAGCTAACCAGCCACGTCTTCCCCACTGAACCACTTGTTCGAGATCAGGGGAGAGAGAATCAGAGAGAGCTGTGTCATTTACAGCCTTTGATGTGTTGCCATAGATGGTCGTGTCATCAGCATAGATGTCAACAGAATGATTTAAGTATTTGTTTAGGGAGACCATTGATGTAGATCAGGAAGAGAGTTGGGCCCAGGATGGACCTTTGAGGGACTCCAGCATTAATACTGCAGGCCTCTGATTTTTGTCCATCGACCAGTACTCTTATGAGCCTATCAGAGAGAAATGATTTAATGACAGAGAGAACATTTCCAGTTATACCGTAGCTGGAGATCTTGTGAAGTAAGCCTTTATGCCATACCTTGTCGAAGGCCTTTGATATGTCAAGAGCAATTGCCCTGGAAAGGAAGCCTTTGTTAAGAGATTCACTAATCCTATGAGATATAACCGTTAGCACATCTGCGGTAGATCTTGCAGAACGGAAACCATATTGCGTGTCACTAAAAAGGTTATTTCTGCTGAGGTGGTTTACCATATCTTTATTGTGTGTGCTTGTTTGTGTTTTTGTATATGTATTTGTTTGTGTTTGTGTGTGTGTTTTTATGTGTTTGTATATGTGTTTGTTGTGCGTGTGTTTGTGTTTTTGTATATGTATGTGTTTGTTGTGCGTTTGTTTGTGTTTTTGTATATGTATGTGTTTGTTGTGTGTTTGTTTGTGTGTGTGTTTTTACGTGTTTGTATATGTTTTTGTGTGTGTGTGTTTGTGTTTGTTGTGCGTTTGTTTGTGTTCGTGTTTTTGTATATGTATGTGTTTGTTGTGTGTTTGTGTGTGTGTGTGTGTTTGTGTGTGTGTTTTTATGTGTTTGTATATGTGTTTATTGTGCGTTTGTTTGTGTTTGTGTTTTTGTATATGTATGTGTTTGTTGTGCATTTGTGTGTTTGTTGGTGTTTGTGTGTGTGTTTTTATGTGTTTGTATATGTTTTTGTGTGTTTGTATATGTTTTGTGCATGTGTGTGTGTATGTCTGTGTGTATTGTATGTGTGTTTGTGTTTTTGTGTTTGTTTTTGTTTATGTGTGTTTGTATATGTGTTTGCGTGTGTGTGAGTGTTTGTTTGTTGAGTGTATGTTTGTGTTAGTGTATGTGTGTGTGTTAGTGTGTATTTTCTGTGTGTGTTAGTGTGTGTGTGTGTGTATTTGTGTGCGTGTGTGATTTAGGAACAGATAAAGAGTGGGGGAAAATTATTGACAGTGGTTTTATTTTCAATCTCGGGTGTAACTCGCCATTGTGTTTTAATTATTTTTGTCTTATTAATGAGTTCAGTTTACGATAAAAGAAGAGGTACCATTTAAAATCTCTGCAAATCATTTCTTTGTTTGTATATTTTAAAACTAAACATTAATCAGAAGTGACTTTTCCAGGGCATTCATCGTCAAGCCCAAATATCAGCTGACGTGATATTGTAAACAACCCGACGAAATTTAAATCACTACATTTTAGTTATTATTTTTTATTTCATTTTTTTTTTTGCAAGCAAATTATATCTTGTAAAAAAAGCTTTCGGGGAGGGAAGGACGCTCAGTGGGGGTCACTCATTCTTTAAACCTTTTATATGCTACCTATTTAATATGTATATAATGCTTAATATATTTAATATGTATATAATGCTTAATTTATTTAATATGTATATAATGCTTAATATATTTAATAATTCAAAAATGAATTCCAATTAAGGAATAATATATCTATTTCCATTGTTTACAAAAATACCAAGAAATGTTTTTATGGCAATCTCCAAGTTTTTTTTTTTTTTCACCCCAAACAAGCCATATTGCCACCTTGCAGGGGTACTAATATAGGGAGTTGAGCAGCAAGATTTCTGTTCACATTACACTTGAACTTCTGCATGTCAGTACAGTTGGGGAAGCAGGAAACCAGAACAGAATTCCAAAGTCTTGCAGTTCTGGGGAAGAAACTATTAGAGTAAAAGGCTTTCTTACATCTCGGGATCTCGACTGTGAAGGACGCTCAGTGGGGGTCACTCATTCTTTAAACCTTTTATATGCTACCTAGATTATAATATCTAATATTTACGAAACAAGCTCGCGTCTATCTTTAATTTCAGCTATTTTCGTGATTTTTTTTTCACTTGCCGCGTGTTTGTTTCATTTTTTTATTTCGTTTTTTTTATTCAATTTTTAAAACCCTATAGATATAAATACTATCAAAACAAGAAAAGAAAACATTATATATACATTCAGAGACACATTCATAAGAACATAGTTACATAGACGCAATAAAACGTAACAAATACACAGGCGGCAAAAAGGAAGTCCGCACTTGTAATTTTTTCACAAACCGCAAATTTAATGTAACAAACTATACCTCATTTGAGTGGCATTTTTATTCTTCTATAACTTTACTTGTTTATATCTGACTTTTAATTGAAATATTCTAGTGTTCACGTCGATTAAAAAAATAACTATTGTAAGGGTTATTTATATGTAACTTCCAATCTTATGGTTTTTGTTCTACATGCAATTGATAACCTCATTAAACCTTTATCCTCGAGTGACCTCTTTTCCTTGATAAGTCATGACTCATTAGTAGGAAAAAGGGTTATTTATATGTAACTTCCAATCTTATGGTTTTGTTCTACATGCAATTGATAACCTCATTAAACCTTTATCCTCGAGTGACCTCTTTTCCTTGATAAGTCATGACTCATTAGTAGGAAAAAGGGTTATTTATATGTAACTTCCAATCTTATGGTTTTGTTCTACATGCAATTGATAACCTCATTAAACCTTTATCCTCGAGTAACCTCTTTTCCTTGATAAGTCATGACTCATTAGTAGGAAAAAGGGTTATTTATATGTAACTTCCAATCTTATGGTTTTGTTCTACATGCAATTGATAACCTCATTAAACCTTTATCCTCGAGTGACCTCTTTTCCTTGATAAGTCATGACTCATTAGTAGGAAAAAGGGTTATTTATATGTAACTTCCAATCTTATGGTTTTGTTCTACATGCAATTGATAACCTCATTAAACCTTTATCCTCGAGTGACCTCTTTTCCTTGATAAGTCATGACTCATTAGTAGGAAAAAGGGTTATTTATATGTAACTTCCAATCTTATGGTTTTGTTCTACATGCAATTGATAACCTCATTAAACCTTTATCCTCGAGTGACCTCTTTTCCTTGATAAGTCATGACTCATTAGTAGGAAAAAGGGTTATTTATATGTAACTTCCAATCTTATGGTTTTGTTCTACATGCAATTGATAACCTCATTAAACCTTTATCCTCGAGTGACCTCTTTTCCTTGATAAGTCATGACTCATTAGTAGGAAAAAGGGTTATTTATATGTAACTTCCAATCTTATGGTTTTGTTCTACATGCAATTGATAACCTCATTAAACCTTTATCCTCGAGTGACCTCTTTTCCTTGATAAGTCATGACTCATTAGTAGGAAAAAGGGTTATTTATATGTAACTTCCAATCTTATGGTTTTGTTCTACATGCAATTGATAACCTCATTAAACCTTTATCCTCGAGTGACCTCTTTTCCTTGATAAGTCATGACTCATTAGTAGGAAAAAGGGTTATTTATATGTAACTTCCAATCTTATTGTTTTGTTCTACATGCAATTGATAACCTCATTAAACCTTTATCCTCGAGTGACCTCTTTTCCTTGATAAGTCATGACTCATTAGTAGGAAAAAGGGCGCTTATTTAGAATTACACTTATTCAACAAAAATAAAAAAAATACAAAAATCTATTCCTGATGTACGTAGACGTCACCGAAACAAAAATCACATAAAAAAAATCGTCAATTGATAAAGTAACTAAGAAAATCAAAGTTTACAGTTTTTAACGATTTTAATACTAAATGTATCAATCATAAAGCTAATTTTGATCTTGATAGTTCGAATTGAGTTGTCTTCCCCTTATTTATACATCATGGCCAATCAAATCAGTACATGTTGCTTAGTCATAAAATTTGATTTTCTCAGATAAAAAAGAAACACTTAATTTTTTTTTTTTTTTTTTTTTTTTTTTAATTACATTTTCACCCCAAACAAGGCACATTGCCACTTTGGTGTAGGGGGCTACTATCAGGGGCAACAACTACTGGGGTACTATGTAGGGATTAGGGCAGCGAGATGTTGGTTCACGTTGCACTTGAACTTCTGCATGTCAGTACAGTTGGGGAAGCAGTGACCTGGAATGGAATTCCAAAGTCTAGCAGTTCTGGGGAAGAAACTACTGGAGTAGAAAGATCTTTTACATCTAGGGATCTCTACAGTGTGGAGGTGGGATTTTGCAGCTTGTCGGGTCTGTTGAGGGTGTTCACGTCGTGGGGGCACAAGTGCTTGCAGTTCTTCAGAGCATTCACCGTTATAATACTTGTAGAACAGGCAGAGGGATGCAACGTTTCGACGATGGGACAGAGGCTGAAGTTTAGATGCCAATTTTTGGAATATGACATCTTCATTCTATGACAGGTACATATATCATAAAAAAAAAAACACAAATACACAAGGAACACAGGAACGCGAGAAGTAACAGACATGAAATAAAGTCATATGAAAATATATCTTGGTGTTATACTGTTTTATTTTGGAGGAAGATGTATTTTTTACCGTAGAAAATGTCTATCCGTCATGTTAAACTGTCGTGCATACATCATTTGTCGTGGTTGTTAATATACATCCGCCTACAAAAACCAGCCGTCCCTGTACACTACTCAAAACACTATATACTATCAAAACAAGAAAAGAAAAAATTATACATGCATTAAGAGACACATTCATAAGAACACAGTTACATAGACGTAATTAAACGTTACAAATACACAGGCGGCAGAAAGGAAAGTCCGCACTTGTAATTTTTTCACAAACTGCAAATTTAATGTAACAAACTATACCTCATTTGAGCGGCTTTTTATTCTTCTATAAGTTTACCTGTTCATATTTGACTTTTAATTGAAATATTCTAGTGTCAGTTCAAAAAAATAACTTCATATTGAACAGGCAAAAGCAAAGTCGCACAATAAAAACTTGTTATTTAAACATTAATGCAACACAACTACAACAGGAACAAATGAACTAGTTGCATAGCCCTTCTGCAACAGAAGAGACGTTGCGAGCCTGTCTTTGTTTTATCATTACTTCCATGGCAAGTGCTCGGCTGAGCTCCAATCTCTGGTCCCCCCTCGCCAATCTTTCACGAGAAACACCCGTCTGGCTGAAACTACTGTCAATAATTTTCCTCACTCTTTATCTGTGCCTAAACCTAAACGTAGATTCCATGAACAAAGCTTCTTTTTTAGAACTGTACGCCAGTGGAACTCTCTTCCATTCGCCTGTTTCCCACCTGACTACAACTTGGATGTCTTCAAGTCCAACGTAAACAAATTCCTGAAAAACCTCCCCCTTAAGTAAGACACTCTATCAAAACCCCCAATACTAATGATTACTACAATACTATTTCATTGATTACTGTACACGCAATAACCCTTATCCCTGAGCGGCCTCCCGGCCTTGATAAGTGGTGACCTCCATGTAAAAAAATAAAATAAAATAAATAATAACGTTATTATTTCAGTACAGTTTGGTATTTATGCAGAATTCAGTTTGATATTTATGCAGAATACGAACCATGCTGAAATAATAACATTATTTAGAAAGCCATTCTTAACATGGAGAGGGTATTTTGTAATGTGAGAAATTCTATAACCAACGCCATTTTGTTTGCCCGCCTAACATGATTTGCTAGACGGTCTTTGATTTGTTACATTTTCTTGAAATAAAGAATAAATTTGTTAAAAAATTCAATCGTATCTGGCATAATGATTACCTCTTGTCATTAAGAGAAGTTGATGCCAAAATTGGGAGCAATTGTGCCCCCAAGTTATCTGTTCAAGAGATAGTACTTATTAAGACTCCCAACAAACCCAGACAATTTTAGAATCTTGGTAAAATAATCAAATTAATTACTGAAAACGACAATAATGTTCGTTCCGCGGTTGTTCTTAAAGACGGAGGCAACCTTTCTAGGGCAATTGCTCTTGACATATCTCAGGCCTTTGATAGGGTATGGCATAAAGGTTTACTTCACAAGATCTCTAGCTATGGTATAGCTGGAAATGTCTTCTTAATTATTAAATCATTTCTTTCTGATAGGTTCATAAGAGTAGTAGTTGATGGGCAAAAATTTTAACTCCAAATCATTTTCTTCAAACAGGATGTCAACTTTGTTTGCTTATTAATAATTATGATGCTGAATTATGTCCTAACCCCCACCCCCACCCAAAATAGAACTGCCTTATTACATTCCCTCGAAATAAAGAATAAATTTGTTGAAAAATTCAATCGTATCTGGCATAATGATTACCTCTTGTCATTAAGAGAAGTTGATGTCAAAATCGGGAGAAATTGTGCCCCCAAGTTATCCGTTGAAGAGATAGTACTTATTAAGACTCCCAACAAACCCAGACAATTTTAGAATCTTGGTAAAATAATCAAATTAATTACTGGAAACGACAATAATGTTCGTTCTGCTGTTGTTCTTAAAGACGGAGGTAACCTTTCTAGGGCAATTTGAGAGTCTGCAATTTTTTGGAAATTCCTTGACTGCAGCAATATTCCGGGGAAAGCGCATCCCACTTTTCTTTAATTTGTGTCCAAAGTTTTTTTTTAGTTTTTTTTTATTATTACATTTTCACCCCAAACAAGGCACATTGCCACTCAGGTGTAGGGGGCTACTATCAGGGTCAGCAACTACAGGGGCACTATGTAGAGATTTGGGTAGCAAGATGTCGGTTCACATTGCACTTGAACTTCTGCATGTCAGTACAGTTAGGGAAGCAGGATCCTGGATAGAATTCCAAAGTCTAGCGGTTCTGGGGAAGAAACTACTGGAGTAGAAAGATCTTTTACATCTAGGGATCTCTACTGTGTGGGGGTGGGATTTAGCTGCCTGTCGGGTTTGTCAAGGGTGTCTGCGTCGTGGGGGCACAAGTGTCTGCAGTTCGTCAGAGCATTCACCATTAAAATACTTGTAGAACAAGCAGAGGGATGCAACGTTTCGTCGATGGGACAGAGGCTGAAGCTTAGATGCCAGTTCAAGGCCTATCAGATTGGCGACTCTTTTTTGAACCTTGTCTAGGAGCGAGAGACTAGTAGTAGACGCACCAGCCCAGATGTGACAGCAATACTCCATACATGGGCGAATGGTGGCCTTATAGAGATACAGGATACTTTCGGGTGGCAGTAGTTTTCTAGCACGGTAGAGAGAACCTACCTTTTTTGCAGCGGCCCTGGCAATGTTTTCAATATAGTTGTTCCAGCTCATGTTCCCTGTGAACGTTAGGCCAAGCAGTTTGAAAGATGTACTTTCAGACAGGGAGTCACTGGCCATTGCTATTGGTGGCAGAGAAGGTTTCTTGTAGTTACTGAAGGAAACCAGTTTGGTTTTGGCAGCATTGAATGTGACCATCCATAACTTTATAATTTTATCATTGCGTAGCTGTTGCTTGATGTAATGCCATGCGTTTTCGATAGAATTGAGGTCTGGAGACTGTGCAGGCCAATCAAACCCAGGAACATCTTGACATTGTGAATGGGAGCGCTATCCTACATGAAGATGGGATTATCATCCAAATCCCGACCAAAGAAGGGTTGAAAATGCTCAGTCAACATATTAATGTACTTGGTCGAATTTATTCGACCTTGCAAGCGAACTATAAGCCCTGGAACATTGGTGCCCCACACTAAAACTGAACCTGCACCACCAGGATTGAATTCTTCATTTTCCCTCTGACGGACATACTACCTACCATCACTGCCTTTTGACCAATATGAAGAGGTATGATCTTCATCTTCATTGTATCTGACGAAGTCCAGACGCCGCTTTTTTTTCTTTACGGAAATCATTGGCTTGCATCTTGCAACATATCCTCACAAATTAAACTCCTTTAATCTGTTCCTGACAGTAGAAAGACAGCACTTTTTAACAAGATTAACCCCCACACTGTAGATATCCCTAGATGGATGGTCACGTTCAATGCCGCCAAGACTAAACTAGTTTCATTCAATAATTACAAGAAACCTTCTCTACCACCTATAGCAATGGCCAACGACTCTTTATCTGAGAGTACATCTTTCAAACTCCTTGGCCTAACGTTCACAGGAAACATGAGTTGGAACAATTACATCGAGGGCATTGCCAGGGCCGCTGCAAGAAAGGTGGGCTCTTTCTACCGTGCTAGAAAACTACTAACACCCGAAAGTATCCTGTACCTCTATAAGGCAACCATTCGCCCATGTATGGAGTATTGCTGTCATATTTGGGCTGGTGCATCGGCTACTAGTCTCTCGCTCCTTGACAAGGTTCAAAAGAGAGTCGCAAATCTGATAGGCCCTAAACTGGCATCTAAGCTTCAGCCTCTGTCCCATCGACGAAACGTTGCATCCCTCTGCTTGTTCTACAAGTATTTTAATGGTGAATGCTCTGATGAACTGCAAGCACTTGTGCCCCCACGACGTGAACACCCTCGACAGACCCGACAAGCTGCAAAATCCCACCCCCACACTGTAGATATCCCTAGATGTAAAAGATCTTTCTACTCCGGTAGTTTCTTCCCCAGAACCGCTAGACTTTGGAATTCCATTCCAGGTCACTACTTCCCCAACTGTACTGACATGCAGAAGTTCAAATGCAACGTGAACCGATATCTTGCTGCCCAAATCCCAACATAGCGCCCCAGTAGATGTTACCCCTGATAGTAGCCCCCTACACCAAAGTGGCAATTTGCCTTGTTTGGGGTGAAAATGTAATGAAAAAAAGAAAAAAACTTCTTTTTTTTTTTTTTTTAAATAAAACGAACAAAGTTAAATTATTTAAACAATTATATCGTTCTATTAAACTGTTCTCTTTTTGAGTCGCGTGCAAGCGACTATAAGTCACTAGGCCTGTCCGTAACACTTTTGTGCTTGGCCTTTTTGGTTAAGATCAAAGGTCTGTTCTTAATAGATGCTGTTCTTAGCTTTTTTTTTTTTTAGAGAGAGCCCACCTTTCTTGCAGCGGCCCTGGCAATGCCTTCAATGTAATTGTTCCAACTCATGTTTAGTCTTGGCAGCATTGAAAACCTACTCCAATAGTTTCTTCCCCACTAGATGTTTGGAATTCTCTTCTGGTTTCCTGCTTTCCCAACTGTACTGACGTGGAGACGTTCAAGTGTAATGTGAACATGTTATATAGTTATTATTATTATTATTAGACTATACCACTTGTGCGCATATGTTACGCGAGTTCTTATTAGTAATGATATGAGTCTTAGTGAGAGTTCTTGTCTTATTACATATGATGTTGTATCTTAGAGAGAGAGATGTTGTTGTAATGACATTTTATAACACAGACATATAATAACAATACAATTTACCTTTTTGTAGAAATCACAAACACAAAGATGAGCTTTATCACAAACACATGATGAATTTATTCCCTTACGACCGATCGTGACTTCCTCATTAAGAACTCAAAGTTTCACATTTTAGTTTCTGAAGTGACGTCTCGCTTCAGACGTCTGCCTGTCTCTGAGTTTTCTCACTGACCGTCTCCCCTGACTGTCTCTCCTGACTGTCTCTCTGACTGTCTCTGCGACCAACTAACTCCCACTTCCTATATTGAGAAATCCATGCATCCCGGCCACGTGAGCAAAATTCACGTGTTTCAACATGCGCGACGTTGCACGTTTTCGACATTGATTTCCAATAACCTATTTTTCTTGTGTTGTTTCCACAAAGGAATTTAACCTACATATCTAATTTATTTAACCCATATTTTATTATCCACATTCTTTTAACAATTGAATAGTTTATTTATTATTTATTTCATCCGAATTAACAATTTACTGGACATTCTATTTAAACCTACTGTTCTTTAAAACTTATGTCCAGGGTTCGATTTCTGCTTTCTCTTATTTTCATTTTAACTAATCTCTCTATTTTTATACTTACATGAACAGGGGACAGCCCTTATCATGTAACAAACAGACACCTTGCTGCTCAACACCCCACACACTTATGTCCTGTGAACGTTGGGCCAAGGAGTTTGAAAGATGGACTCTCAGATAAAGAGTCGTTGGCCATTGCTATGGGTGGTAGAGAGGGTTTCTTGTAATTATTGAAGGAAACTAGTTTAGTCTTGGCAGCATTGAAACCTACTCCAATAGTTTCTTTCCCACTAGATGTTTGGAATTCTCTTCTGGTTTCCTGCTTTCCCAACTGTACTGACGTGCAGAAGTTCAAGTGTAATGTGAACAGACACCTTGCTGCTCAACACCCCACACACCTATGTCCGCGAAGTGACACTGTGCCTTGTTTGGGGTGAAAATGGAATAAAAATAATAATAAGATACACCCGAAGATGGTCCATGGCTGTACATTGTGATCGAAACAGTCACATTTTTTTCGTTTTAAATATTAACCAGGGCTCTATATTGTGAATCGTATTTGCGAGTGATTTTTCAAAATGGCAACTAGAAATAATGAAACGCTCATCTTTTGGCGATTGTATTTCTTTCAGCGACTCTGGAATCTTCTCTAATCAATAAAATTATCCAAAACATTACTCCTGCAATTGATAGCGCACTCTGTCGATAACTTTGTCATCAGTTACAGATCCCACCATATCCATTCCCTGGAAAGGATCTTACAATTAAACTTAAATCGAATCAACAACTGGGCAATAAACAATGGATTCAGCTTCTCTAAATCTAAAACTCAATGTGTTCATTTCTGCCCTATTAGGAAAATACATAATGACCCAATCCTTAAACTAGAAGTCATATAGTCATTTCATACGCCTTTAAAGATTCTGATGATAGTGTATACATACACACTAGGAGCAGTGGGCCATTCTTCAACCTTGCGTGCTTTCGTGCAAAGAGAAAGATGCTGAAAGTTCTAATCCAAGAACTGTTCTTTGCTGCTGCCCTTGCTTCACATTCAAATGAATATGACTGCAGCAACTTATTGACCGCTTTGCAGCAGCAAGTAAGGAGTTTGGCCTAACCATCAGCTAAGACACACACAATTCACCAAGCATCTCAATTAATGAGCATACCCTCACAGTGGCGGACAGGTTCACATCCTTGGTTCGATCATCTACAGTAACCTCTCCCACAATCGGTAAGGCAGCAACAAGTGAGGTTGGGACAATGATATACTGATCATTAACACCAAGATGAGAGTCTACCAGCCAGTTGTGCTGAGCACTCCTATACGGTAGTGAAGCATGGACCCTTTACTCCTACCAGGAATGTAAGGTAAATGCTTTCCACCTTGGTTTCATCTGCAAACTGACCTGGCAGGACCGCGCCACCAACATCGATGGCAAGTTACGGATGCTCAGCATGTATACCATCCTGATGACTAGACGTCTGTGCTGGGCCATGGAATCTGGATGGATTATGGATGAATCTCTAAAGACCTTCTGTTTGAGGAGTTTACCTCTGGCACAAGGCGTGCTGGCCGACCAGCCCTTCACTACAAGGATGTCTGCAATCATGACCTGAAGTGCTCGCTACTGTGCTATTAAAAAAGTGCTCAAACTCTACAACAAGGCATTGAATAACTATCTTAGGATGGAAAAGGATGGTCTATGAGTTGAAATATTTTGCTTTTCAAAAAAAAAAAACATTTTAAGAAATATCATTTTTGGTGAATAATTTTATTGATGTGACAGAATTTGCTATTTTTAAAATGTAAAAAAAAATATAAATAAAATACCTAATGTAACCAAAGCCACACCAAAATGGAAAGCCAAGCTGATAAAAAAAATAAACACCTGTAGAAAGGAAGTTAGCCAATTAAAGCAGTTCATGAATAATCCCACAGTTAAAGGTAGACTCAGAAACATCGTCAAAAGAATCTGTGCGAAATTTAAAACAAATTGTAAAAATATCAGAAGCATAGTGAAGGAACTGGAAGGCAAAATACCAGCCATTGCCCAAAGAATTAAACATCGCATGGCAAAGATTCATGCAAAGACACAGAATAAGCTTTTTGCAAACAATCCCAGAACTTTCTACAGGAATCTAATAAGAGAGGAAATTAAAATTCAAGATCCCCCATGTCAACAGGAATTAGACGATTACTGGAGACCCTTATTTGAAAAAGAGGAAGTACATAACGAAGAGGCCCAGTGGATCGGGGATATTATCAATGCAAACAAAAATAAAAGAGAAATGCCAGAGCCAGAAATAACGCCAGATAAAATAAGATCAAAGCTGGCACGAGCTTCAAATCACAAGAAACCTGGCATCGACAACATATCTAACTTCTGGTTAAAACAGCTAACAGCATTGCATGATCATTATAGCAGATGTTTCACCAGAATGTTGAAAGCTTATGAAGCGACACCATCATGGCTATTAAAAGGCGATACAAGCTTAATAGTTAAAAGCACAGAAACCAAAAACCCTAGCAAATATCGCCCAATATGACTTATCATTTTTGGTGAATAATTTTATTGATGTGACAGAATTTGCTATTTTTAAAATGTTAAAAAAAATCATTGAATTTCTTTTTATTCGTTTCAAAGTCTTTTCCATTAACTTCAACTTTATTTAAAAATTTCCAATTTCAGTGATCTCGAATATTTGGAGTAATAGGCAATTCAACTTGAGGCAGCAGTAAAATAAATAAATAAATCTATAATTTCGATACTAATTTTTTCTCCTAAGAAAGGAAAGATATTGCATTATTTTTCAAAAAAAAAAAAAAAAAAAACCATTTCAAGAAATATCATTTTTGGTGAATAATTTTATTGATGTGACAGAATTTGCTATTTTTAAAATGTTAAAAAAAATCATTGAATTTCTTTTTATTCGTTTCAAAGTCTTTTCCATTAACTTCAACTTTATTTAAAAATTTCTCGAATATTTGGAGTCGTAGGCAAACTTTTTTTTAGAGCTGTCCATTCATTCTTGATATTTTGACCCTTGTTCCACACTGTTTATGGTCATTTTTGCTGTCTTTCTTGATTCTGTTGCTGTTGTTGTAGTGGTCCTTTTTCGGTTCTTTATTGTTGTTTCAATAGTTTATGTAATTTTTCATTATTTCTTTGTTGTTATTTCCTCTCAAGCTTTTGTTTGTAATCTTTCTTCATTTTTTAGCTGCTGATCCATTCGAGATTTAACTAAATATGACATTTTAAACATGGAAGACTTGAAACTTCAATTCTTAAAGAATTTCATTATGGATACAACTTTATAAATTACAATCTTACGCTGTTAACATAAAAAAAAGCACAATATAGAACCCATTTTTTGCCAAGGAAAAAATCACTTTTTTAGTTTTGTTTTGCATAAAAGTTTTTGCAATTCAACTTGAGGCAGCAGTAAAATAAATAAATAAATTTATAATTTCGATACTAATTTTTTCTCTCTCTCTCTGTTCCATTTCCTCTCTCTCTCTCTCTCTCTGTTCCATTTCCTCTCTCTCTCTCTCTCTCTCTCTCTCTCTGTTCCATTTCCTCTCTCTCTCTCTCTCTCTCTCTGTGCATTTTCCTCTGTGTGTGTACCTTTCTCACGGTCTCACTCATTCTCTCTTTGCCCTTCTCTATCTCTCCGGGTTTTTCTCTTTTTCTTTCTCTCTCTTGGCCTTCCATTATTTCTCCCTCCCCTCCCTATCTTTCTTTCTCTCCCCCTCCCTCTCTCCCCCCTCTCCCCCTCTCCCAATCCTCATATTCGTCTCTTTCTCTATGCCGATCCTAATCTCTCTAACTCAATTTATCTATCTATCCATCTACTTTTTACAATATTTTTTTCTAATTATTCTTGAATTAAAATCTAATAAAGGACAAAATGTCTTTTGTTGGAAAATATAAAACAATTGAAATGGCATTTTCGTCAAATTTTTCTTCACTAAACACAGAAAGGAAAGATATTGCATTAGTTTCGCGTTAAAAATTGACACACTGCTAGGATAGAATGAAATCATTAACTTTTTCTTGGAGAGAAAAAGAAGGAAATTCACTTTAGCTAAAAAAAAAAAATTAACTTACAGATATTTTTGTCAAGTTGTTTTTTTTTTTACACAGTGATCACCACTTATCAAGGCCCGGAAGCCACTCAGGGATAAGGGTTATTGCAAGTACATTGAGTTAGTAAGGAGATTTGCTGAAGTGTTTACTTAAGGGGGCGGTTCATTAGGAATTTGTTAACATTGGACTTGAAGACATCCAAATTGTAGTCCGGAGGGAAGCAGGCAGACGGAACAGAGTTCCACAGGCGTGCAGTTCTAAGAAAGAAGCTTTGTTCATGGAATCCGCGTTTTGATTTAGGCACAGATATAGAGTGGGGGAAATTTTTCACAGTGGATTCAGCTAGACGGGTGTTTCTCGTGAAAGATTGGCGAGGGGGGACCAGAGATTGGAGTTCAGACGAGCATCTGCCGTGGAAATAACGATAAAACAAGGACAGGCTCGCAACGTCTCTTCTGTGGGAGAGAGGTTGCAGGGTAGAGAAAAGGGCATCCCCCACTAAGCCACGAAGTCTATTTTGTACTCTGTCAAGGCAGGATAGGCTGTTTTTAGCAGCTCCTGCCCAGATATGGCAGCAGTATTCCACAGTATTTGTTTAAAAAGAGTAATGAGGTCGTCTCTATTTCGAGTGGGATCGGCATATACTTAAATTAAAGTGACTAATTGGATTGCAGAAGACTAAATATGAAGTACGACAACTGTTTAAAGCGAAAAGAAGTTAATATATCTAAAGTAATGGTAGAAACGCAAACACACACACACACACATGCACGAACACGCACGTACACACACACACACACACACACACACGCATGCACGTATGCTTCCTTCCAGAAAATAACCACGTGTTCCTTCTCAAGATAAAAATTAATAATCATGGATTGTCTATAGTTCTGAATACGTAAGTATATGTAGGTATAAAATTTAAACAAATAATCTCCTTGATTTCTTATTGCAGGTCATTAATTCTGCCTCTATGAAACATCTTTTCTTTTTTTTTTTTCCTTTCAAAAGCGAAAAATATTTCCAACTATTTATATCTATGTCTTTTATATTAAAGTTTGGTTATTAATTCTGGAAAAATAAAAAATGAATAAAATATTTGCTTTTTAATTTAAAAATTTTTAATTTAAAAATTTGTAAAGAAAGTACTTTTAACCTTGATTAATCAATTTCACCTGTTGCCAACTTGAATATCCAGATATATATTAAAAAAAAAAAAAGCCTTTATTATTGTAATTAAACAGGTTTTGTTATATAAGGACGACACTATTATTGTCCCCCCCCCCTCTCCAGTAGCTTTTAATTTTTCATATGGGTACTACGTATAGTAGTGATTTCATTATGGATTTCGTTTGTCGGACTCACTTCCTCATCTTCGGTGTTTCTTCCACTACTTTTTGGCCATATCATCCTTCGGCCTTCTTCAGGTGTATCTCGAACTCGGGGACTACATCTAAGCAATATGATATAAATGCGAGAGTGCCCCAGGGATCTATCCTTGGACCTCTACTGTTCCTGATATTCATAAATGACCTCTCCGACAAAATTGCCTCTGAGATGGGTATATATGTTGATGACACTACACTCTATAACAGGCACGACAGGAAAACAAATGAACATATATCTAAAGTAATGGCAGAAACACTAGAGGATGTCCTCCAATCTGTAGTGGAATGGGGACAAAAATGGATGGTCACGTTCAATGCCGCCAAGTCTAAACTAGTTTCATTCAATAATTACAAGAAACCTTCTCTACCACCAATAGCAATGGCCAACGACTATTTATCTGAGAGTACGTCTTTCAAGCTTCTTGGCCTAACGTTCACAGAAAACATGAGTTGGAACAATTACATCGAGGGCATTGCCAGGGCCGCTGCAAGGAAGGTGGGCTCTTTCTACCGTGCTAGAAAACTACTAACACCCAAAAGTATCCTGTACCTCTATAAGGCAACCATTCGCCCATGTATGGAGTATTGCTGTCATATTTGGGCTGGTGCATCGGCTACTAGTGTCTCGCTCCTTGACAGGGTTCAAAAGAGAGTCGCAAATCTGATAGGCCCTAAACTGGCATCCAAGCTTCAGCCTCTGTCCCATCGACGAAACGTTGCATCCCTCTGCCTGTTCTACAAGTATTTTAATGGTGAATGCTCTGATGAACTGCAAGCACTTGTGCCCCTACGACGTGAACACCCTCGACAGACTCGACAAGCTGCAAAATCCCACCCCCACACTGTAGATATCCCTAGATGTAAAAGATCTTTCTACTCCAGTAGTTTCTTTCCCAGAACCGCTAGACTTTGGAATTCCATTCCAGGTCACTGCTTCCCCAACTGTACTGACATGCAGAAGTTCAAGTGCAACGTGAACCGATATCTTGTTGCCCAAATCCCAGCATAGCGCCCCAGTAGATGTTACCCCTGATAGTAGCCCCCTACACCAAAGTGGCAATGTGCCTTGTTTCGGGTGGAAATGTAATAAAAAAAAAAAAAATTAAAAAAAAAAAAAAAATTAAAAAAAAAAAAAAATTAAAAAAAAAAAAAATAAAAATAAAACGAACAAAGTTAAATTATTTAAACAATTATATCGTTCTATTAAAATGTTCTCTTTTTGAGTCGCGTGCAAGCGACTCTATAAGTCACTAGGCCTGTCCGTAACACTTTTGTGCTTGGCCTTTTTGGTTAAGATCAAAGGTCTGTTCTTAATAGATGCTGTTCTTAGCGTTTTAAGATTTTATTGGCCAAGAATTTTATTTTTTGTACATTTTTTCTATATTTCCCACACCCCAACACGAACTGTTTTTCTTCCAAATTCAAGAACTTTTTATTTTTTCCAATGAATTGAACTTTTTTCACACACACACACACACACACACACACACATTTTAATAATAAAAAAAAAAAAAAATGCACACACACACAGAAATTGTATATATATATATACATATATATATATCTTTTTTGTAAAAACGCTGGGGTTTTCATTAATTGAACTTTTTCACACACACACACACATTTTAATATATAAAAAAAAATAAAATAAAATAAAAAAAAATGCGCACACACACACAGAAATTGTATATATATATATATATATCTTTTTTGTAAAAACGCTGGTGTTTTCATTAATTGAACTTTTTTCACACACACACACACACACACACATTTTAATATATATAAAAAAAAAAATAAAATAAAATAAAATAAAAAAAATGCGCACACACACATACACACACACAGAAATTGTATATATATATCTTTTTTGTAAAAACGCTGGGGTTTTCATTAATTGAACTTTTTTCACACGCACACACATTTTAATATATAAAAAGAAAAAGAAAAAAAAAAAATGCGCACACACACATACAGAAATTGTATATATATATCTTTTTTGTAAAAACGCTGGGTTTTCCATTAGTTAGTTTAGATTCCACAGAGTGAATGAGGTATTGTGGTAAATGTTGCCAGTCAAGGGTAAAGTCGCCAAAGACTCCATTTTTACTTTAGTTACAAAGACCCTGCAACACTCTCCTCCCCAAATCTTATAGGGCCTTGTTCCTAAATTTGTTTTGTCTTTTGGAGATTTTACTTTTTTTTAATTTCTTAATTTTGTATTGGAATTTTTTTTAATTGTAATTTTTTCTTTAAACCAAATAAATTAAATATAAAAATCAAAGTGTAGTATCTGTTCCGGCAGATACTGCAAGCAAAGCTTATATGTGGGGGCAACCCCACATATAAGACCTTGGTCAATGTAGGGGCAACCCTTCATACCAATTGTCACTATCCAGCTCCCCTACTCCCCGGGGAGTTGGTCCCCATTTCCCCTTCACTCCTCACATTAAAAATCGGCCTTGTGCCTAATTTGCTCGGTGGGGGAGCAAATAAATACCCTTTTCTTTTGGCCAAGATCAAAGTGTAGTATCTGTTCCGGCAGATACTGCAAGCAAAGACCAGATGTGTGGGCAACCCCACATATAAGACCTTGGTCAATGTAGGGGCAACCCTTCATACCAATTGTCACTATCCAACTCCCCTACTCCCCAGGGAGTTGGTCCCCATTTCCCCTTCACTCCTCACATTAAAAATCGGCCTTGTGCCTAATTTGCTCGGTGGGGGAGCAAATAAATACCATCTGTTCTTACTACATGTTGTACTTATGTTTGTAACTGTGATATAAAGTGGGGGATCACTATTCTGTATTAATTTAATGTAAAATGATCACCCACTTTACAACCAGTCAGTCTCAAAGCCATTCAAGTCATTCTTCAGATCATTCAAGTTGTTTTTGAAGGATTCCAGTTATTTTTTAAGCATTCAAGTCATTCTTAAGGTCATTCAATTCATTGTTAAGTTCATTAAAGTCATTCTAAGTCATTTACTTTTTATTTGTTTAAGTCATTTCAGCCCATTTTTCGGTCATTTTAGTTTATCTTTAAGAATTTCATGTCAATCCTACATTCACGCATTCATTACATGAGAGCACGCGACTAATGGTTATCGGCCTTGTTTTTAACGAAGGCTGTTTAAAAATATATCTGAAGAAATTAAAATGTTTATACCTCCAAGTATCAACATAAATTTGTTGCATATTTAAAATTACACACTAAAAAAAAAAAAAAAAAATCTTTATGATGTATATACTTGTCACAAAACGTCATATTCTAAAAATCATGTGAGTTTGGCTAGTAACTTTTCTATTTGGCTAGTAAACGAAAATATTTAGTTGTCAAAATTCAACTAAAGATATTGATTGATTGATTGAATGGTTTTATGGCAATCAACCTATGTGGTCATTTAATGCCGGAGTCCTTTTTTTTTAAAACTATTTTTTGTTTGGGGGGGGGGGGGGACTTTTTCAGCCTTTCCTCCCTTTTTTTTATAAAATAAAGAAATTAAATGTTGTATTTATACATGGATGTGTATATTTGGGTGACTTTAAATTTCCTTAAATTTTCTTATATAAATTTACTTTCCTTAGGTATGCTAGAATATTTGCGGAGTTGACTTTTTTTTTTTTTTTTTTTTTTTTTTATTACATTTTCACCCCAAACAAGGCAAATTGCCACTTTGGTGTAGGGGGCTACTATCAGGGGCAACAACTACTGGGGTACTATGTAGGGATTTGGGCAGCAAGGTGTCGGTTCACGTTACACTTGAACTTCTGCACGTCAGTACAGTTGGGGAAGCAGGGACCTGGAATGAAATTCCAGAGTCTAGCGGTTCTGGGGAAGAAACCATTGGAGTAAAAAGATCTTTTACATCTAGGGATCTCTACAGTGTGGGGGTGGGATTTAGCAGCCTGTCGGGTTTGTCGAGGGTGCTCACGTCGTGGGGGCACAAGTGATTGCAGTTCGTCAGAGCATTCACCACTAAAATACTTGTAGAAAAGGCAGAGGGATGCAACATTTCGTCGATGGGACAGAGGCTGAAGCTTAGATGCCAGTTCAGGGCCTATCAGGTTTGCGACTCTCTTTTGAACCTTGTCAAGGAGCGAGAGACTAGTAGCAGATGCACCAGCCCAGATGTGGCAGCAATACTCCATACATGGGCGAATGGTGGCCTTATAAAGGTCCTCCATATTGCTTTCTGTATAATATAGTTTTCTAGTTGGGGCGAGGTCATCACACCCAACTAGGATATGTTTTACTGTGAGTGTCTCCTGGTATGGGATGCACTCTGGCGCCGATTCTCCATTTAGTATATAAGAATGAGTAAAGTTGGTGTGTCCTATGCGCAGCCGAGTCAGTATCACATCTTCTCGGCGTGATCTCTTGATGTCCGGACATCGTTCCTTAAGTTCAGGTTTGATTGAGTATAATTTGTTGCCCTCTTGCTGACTCCACCGCAGTTGCCATTTTTCCTGTATGTATGCTTTTATCTGGGGTCTAAGATCAGTATGTGGAATCTTAAGATTGTCAGTTGGAAGTATTTACTTCAAAAATGCTCAATACGTAGGTAGAGCTAGTTAGTAATTTATAAAATATATATGGCTTATTAAGTCTGAAGAGTCCTAGAGTGGATGAAACGCGGAATATTCAGTGTAGCTTAATCGCCATATACATTTTATAACTTTATATATATATATATATATATATATACATACTTACACACACATATATACCATTATAAAGTTCATTCGCCACTTAATAATTGGTGAAAATTTCGTATTGATTGGATACTTGATTTTTTGTAGATTTTTAAAGATAGACACCCTAATAAAAATACTTCATCCCTCCTTCCGTTTTGGCCATAGCTATAATTCAGTACTTTTTTTTTTACACAGTGATCACCACTTATCAAGGCCCGGAAGCCACTCAGGGATAAGGGTTATTGCAAGTACATTACGTTAGTGTGGAGATTTGATGAAGTGTTGTAGTGCGGAGGGAAGCAGGCAGACGGAACAGAGTTCCACAGTTCAACTAATTATCTTCGAATTTATTCTAGGTACGCCACTTCTCATACCATGGAAAGGACAAATTTCACGCACCTACGGGTAATTTTACCAGTGTCCAGGAAAATATTTTTAAGAAAAAATTTTTTTTATTAATTTATCTTCTATCCTGAAATTATAGTATTATTATAATCTTTTGTTTTTTACCAACTATTTTAATATAGAGGTTGAGGGTGGGTATTGTTAGAAAAACGTTTCTCTAATAAACTCCTTTTTTTTTTATTCGAAAAAGCATTAAGGGTACAAATTCCCAAAGTCCCAATGGCGTCCTAGTTCCCAAGACTAACACATCGCATGCATGATATTTTGTTCTTTGTTTACACAGTGATCACCACTTATCAAGGCCCGGAAGCCACTCAAGGATAAGGGCTATTGCAAGTACAGTATGTTAGTGTGGAAATTTAATGAAGTGTTTACTTAAGAGGGCGGTTCATTAGGAATTTGTTAACGTTGGACTTGAGGACATCCAGGTTGTAGTCAGGTGGAAGGTGAGAAGATTTTTTTGCAGCTGTATCTGCCTTGTCATTGCCTTTGATCCCCTCAACTAAAGATAGAGCTGTGTGGTCGAAGAAACGTTTGTGAGGATGACAATGAACTATAGTCGGATCAAAAAAGCTGAAAACAAAAATATTTTTTAAAAAAAATTTAAAAAAACAAAATCAAATATCAAAACTTTAATTTTATAGAAATGTTCAAATTTTTTTTTCATTTTTTTTATTTTTATTTCTCTATTTTTCTACAGAGTATTTTTTTTTTAACATCAAGTTGAAGTGGATCCAATTTTGAAGATAACCTTGTTGAGAGGAGAGTAAGAGGAAGAAAAAGCAGAGAGGGGGGAGGAAATGGATCAGAGATTACTTTTATTTTAAACGACCTCTTCCTCGGTGTGGAAGGATGGGTTGGGAGAAAAAAAGATAAAGAGATATGTTCAGATGAAAAAGAAAAGTGTGTGGGGAGGGAGTTCTTCACCACAACCCCCCCAACCCTGCTCTCTCACTCTCTCTCCCTGGCCTACGTAAGAATCCTACTCCCCCTCTTCCCCAAGACAACCCCCTTCAACCTGGTCACATGACTAGTAATTAATAATCATAACAAGTCGTAACAAACATTTATTTTCCGGTTTAAAAATACAAAAAAAAATAAAATAAAATAAAGGATGCTTGTCCAGAAAACTCCCCGTCCATCAAAAAAAAAAAAAAAAAAAATTTTTTTTAAATCTCTGATGACAGAAAGGAATTATCGTATTCCAAAATTCATATAAATTGATCAAGGAGTTTTATTTTTAAAACAAGAATTTGAATTTTTTCCCCCAATACAATAAAAAAAAAAAAAAAAAATTTAATAGCTTTGAAAAATTTTTTTAATGGGTTCCAAGAAATTTTTTTTAATAACTTCCAAGAAAAGTTTTTAATGGCTTCCAAGAAAAGTTTTTAATGGCTTCCAAGAAAATTTTTTAATGGCTTCCAAGAAAATTTTTTAATGGCTTCCAAGAAAATTTTTTTTTAATAGCTTTCAAGAAAATTTAGGAAAAAAATCTGAATTATTTGGAGTTATCTCCTTTGTTTCTGCTTAAAAGTTGATAATTTTTTTTTTATAATAAAACTGGTCAACTGACATGATTTTTGGAATATATTTTTTTCCGTTACAGGTAAGTACAAAGATTTTTTTCTTTATTTTTAGTTTTTATGGGAACAGGTGAATATGGACTTGCACACACAAAAAAACAACTCTCTCTCTCAATGATAGTATTTTTTAAAATTTTTTTTACTTATAAATGTTGTGAACGATTTTGGGGAGTGATTTCTTTATTTCAAAAGAATATATATTCATATATATATATATATATATATATATATATATATATATATATATATATATATACACACACACACACACACGTGTGTATATGTATATATACTTATTCTTTGTTTCAAAGGAACGCAGCAGAAGTATGTTCTTTTTTTTTGTAGATTTAATAGTGTGCTTGTGTTTAAGTGTGAGTGTATCTGTTGAAGTCTGTGTGGGGAGGCACATGTAAAAAGAATATATATATATGTATAGAAAAATTATTCATTTTAAAGAAACGCAGCAGATGTTTTTTTTTTAAATCTTGATAGATTTGATTGTGCAGGTTTAAATGCGTGTGTTTAAATCTGTGTACGTATGTGTGTTTAAATGTGTGTGCGTGTGTTGTTTACGTGTGTGCGTATTTTGATGTGTGTGCTTGTGTGTGTGAGTTTACATGTGCAGGCATGTATGTGTGCGTTTAAGTGTGTGTATGTGTGTGCATGCATATTGAGATGTGTTTGTTGAAATGTGTGTATGTGTATGTGTTCAACTGTGTGTGTGTGTGAGAGAGAGAGAGAGAGAGAGAGAGAGAGAGAAGGGGAGCAATACACAAAAAGGAATTTCTAACAACCAACAAAACCGGCCAAAAACAACCAAACTCCCCTACCACCCACATACGTCCGCCATCGGACGTCTGCATGGTCCCATAATTGTTCGTTGGAAAGAAAAAAAAAAAAAAGAAAAAAAAAAGTGACCCCCCCCCACACACACACCCCCAGGGCAGAGAGAGTGCCCTCTTCTTCTCACCCACCCAACTATTTCGAACTGTGCGCGTCGACCCCTGCACCATTTTACAATTGGGTCGACGGCTGACCTGGTTGCTGCTTGCCCCCTTCCCTCGGGTAGTACTTCGCCTGCATCGCCGCAGGGATTCTCTTGAGCATCTCTTTCGGGAAGATACGTAGAAGCTGCCAGCCGATATCCAAAGATTCAAAGATGGTACGGTTCTCGTAATGGCCTGAAAAATAAAAAAACACATAGAAATAAACGCGTACGAAAAGACATCCTCGATATGCAATTTTTTAATATACTAGCAAGACAGGTGTTCCAGCACTGCCCGGGTGTAATAATAAAAACAAAAAATTATATAAATTTAATGATTAAGGGACCCAACGTTGGCCGGGATTAAATGATGATCAAATATTTCACAGTCCAATATTTTTATTGTCATCGAAATCAGTAAAATCGCCCATTTTTCAATCAAATCGATTGATTGCCTGCTCTATTAAGGACCCATCGCGGTGCACCGGGAGGGAGCTTCATATACCCCTCCGCGGTGACTTAATCCGCAATACAGTGTAGTCTATATTGCACTGTAGAGAAACTACTGTTGATTTTATAAATTTATCTCTATATATAGTTAGCAGGAGTACATAGCGGTGTGGAGAGGTTTTATGGTAAGGGTAATCAGCAACTCCCCTCAAATGTTAAAAAAAAAAAAAAAAAAAAAAAAAGAATCACCAACAACAGAGCCCCCCCCCCCCAATGTTAAAAGAAGAAGAAAAAAAATTACCAACAACAGAGCCCCCCCCCCCCAAGTTAAATAAAAAAAAAAAATAAAAAAAAATAAAAAAATTTACCAACAACGGATGGATCAAATGCTATGGAGCAAAAAGTGTCATTTTTTACCTCTTTTGAGCCCCTGGGGACGCAACAGGAATTTTTGCAAAAAAATTTTTAATGTGCAAAAAAAAAAAAAAAAAAAAAAAAAAAACCACCAACATCAGAGCCCCCCCCCCCCAAATGTTACAAAAAAAAAAAAAAAAAAAAAAATTACCAACAACAGAGCCCCCCCAATGTTAAAAAAAAAAAAAAAAAAATTACTAACAACAAAGCCCCCCCCACCCAACGTTAAAAAAAAATAAATAAATAAAAAATTACCAACAACCGAAAAAACAAAAAGTTTACCAACAACGGATGGATCAAATGCTATGGAGCAAAAAGTGTCATTTTTTTTTTTACCTCTTTTGAGCCCCTGGGGACGCAACAGGAATTTAGAATAAAATTAAGGAAAAACTAATGAATCATTATCTGGCAATCGTCCATACAAATAGACGCACGGGCACCACTGAAAACATAGGTTCCTCTCCAATCAGGAGACCAAAATTTTACCTTGTGAAATGAAGTTCTTTTCAAACTTCGTCAAAAACTCGAGGTAGAGCAAATCTTCGGGCGTTAGAGCTTCCTCGCCCACCACGGCCTTCATAGCTTGGACATCTTTGCCGATGGCATAGCAAGCGTACTGGAAAAAAGAAAAACCATTAAAGAATCATTGAATAAAAGATGAAATTCCACAGATATATATATATATTTTATTTCCATGCGGGGCTGATATATATATATATATATACATACATATATATATATATATATATATATATACCTTCTTTCTCTCTTCTAGGTATTGTGCTTAATGGACACTCTGCTCTCATTATATATATATATATATATATATATATATATATATATATATATATATATATATAGTAATTTATAAAATATATATGGCGATTAAGCAACACTGAATATTCAGTGTAGCTCAATCGCCATATATATTTTATAAATTACTAACTAGCTCTACCTACGTATTGAGCACTTTTGAAGTAAATACTTAAAGTTTACGCATAAATCTATACTTTCGTATATTAAATTTATGTGAGTAAATGAAGTAGTTATATATATATATATATATATATATATAGATTTTGTTATTGTTGTTATTTTTCAAGCGATACATACTGTTAATATTGGCTCCACCTCGGAGCTCATTTTTTTAATTTTTTTTTTTATTATCTACTTTAGAAAGTCGCCCTTTTTAATTTGGACGTATATAACATTTTTATTTATTTATTATTTTTTAAAACAGTAATCTACGTACACACGTGTTTCAAGGTCATTACCTCTCATCAGCGTAGTTTAACTGTTTCTAGGGATTGAACCTCAGACCATATTTACCACAGTCCGGTGCCTTAACCGTTAGGCCATAATCCCTAGATTAATTATACTGTTTATTTTTATCGCTTATAAATTTAGATTTTGTTATTGTTGTTATTTTTCAAGCGATACATACGGTTAATATTGGCTCCGCCTCGGAGCTCATTTTTTTTTTTTTATCTACTTTAGAAAGTCGCCCTTTTTAATTTGGACGTATATAACATTTTTATTTATTTATTATTTTTTAAAACAGTAATCTACACACGCAAATAAAAAAAACCTCCAAATCATCTGAAAATCTCCGAAATTGTCCAAAAATATCAAAATATGAAAATTATCAAAATTGTCAAAAAAAAAGAAATTATAAAAAATATCAAAATTAAAATTATAAAAAATATCAAAATTATAAAAAATATCCAAAAATATGCAAATTTTTCCGATTCAAAAAGTTCAGATATTTTTTTTTTTTGAGCAGAAATTTTGCAACGTTACTCACCAATTGATTGGAGACGTCGGCATGATCTTCTCGGGTCATGCCCTCTCCGATAGCAGACTTCATTAGACGAGACAGAGAGGGAAGCACATTGATTGGTGGGTAGATCTGCAAGAGAAAAAAATTTAAATAAATAGATGAGGTAATTTGCATCCAACGGTTTTCATCGTGAAGAAGCCTCCAATACACTATAAGGTGAAATATAGATTCTACAATAATATTCATCATGGTTGGGTTGAGCCGTCTGATTTCTTGGCTTGCACGGCAGTCTTGAGCAAGGTTGAACAAAATGGGGTGAAGTCACTAATTAATGTACGAGTTGAATGCTTTTTTTTTTTTTTACAAGGCCCAGCAGCCAGTCGAGGATAACGGTTAATGAGTGTACAGTAGTCAATGGGACAATATCGTAGTAATCGTTAGTAGCGGAAATTTTGTAAATTGGATTTATTAAGGGGAACGGCTCATCAAGAACTTGTTTACGTTGAACTTGAAGACCGTCAAAAGAAAAGTAAGGCACTTCCTTCCCTCCGCTAGTCTGTAGGAGGCCCTTGGACATGGTCGAGAACACCCTGATCAGTGTCATGTGAAATCATCGAAAGCAGGTGACTGATCCAATCTATGGTCCCCACCCCTTGCCTTAAAAAAAAAAAGTTGTGAACTTTGGAAGAAAGAACTACAATCGCCAAAAGATAAACGTTTCATTATTTCTAGTCGCCACTTTGAAAAATCACTCGCTAATGCGACTGTCTCACACGCAATGTAGAGCTAGCTGCAATGATGAGCTGTGATACAGCGAAACAGTACTGTATGTGGATGAATATAATGCTCTTCATCTTGAGTTGAGCATATTGAGAAGTGATACACGAATTACCATTAGCGTATAAGCAATGCTCTTTGTGTAAACAAATCGAGTGGAGGTATTTCGGACGATGTCAAAACATCGTTAAACTCATGACTCACGCAGCAGCCACCAATAGAGTAGTGGTTAGGAGCCTTGACTGTCAGGTTTCAATCCTGGCTTCAGGTAGTTGCCTGTCTAGCCGCACTGATGAGCTTTGAAACGGCGAAACAGTACTGTATGTGGATGACTATATATATATGAATAAATGCGAAAAGTATAAAAGTTTATAACTTTTCTTTATTCGTTTTTAATTGGTGACGTGCAGGAATACAAAATGATATTATGAAAAAAAATTAAAAAACTTTTTTTTATAAGTACATAATTTTCGACCGATCCTTCAGTCTTCATCGGTGTAGTGAAAGTATGAGGATGCACGGGGAAAAGGGGAATGGAAAAGGAAGGAAGGTAGAGGAGGAGGAGAAGAAGGAGAAGGAGGTATAGCCAATGAGAAGGTGCTATATATATATATATATGGTGGCCACAAAGTGTGGCTACATAATCTATCTCTATATATATTGTGGCCACCATATATATATACATATATATATATACACATATATATATATATATATATATATATATATATATATATATATATATATATATATATATATATATATACACACACACATACATACACCTGAATGGGGTTAGGGCTAGGGTTAGGTTTCATCCCATAGAACTAAAGATATGAGCATTTCAACATTCAATTTAGCTACCAGAAGTCTGACAAAGTTACTGGATCGTTAATACGATTCAGTAGCGGAAACATGCGGTGATGGGACAGAGGTTAGAGTTTGGTTGATAGTGTGGGACAGGTTAGATTGTTGTACTGGCCCATCTACTCACCTGTCTGTTATGAAGTTGTCGGGTTAGGGTTACCTGAATGGGGTTAGGGTTACCTGAATGGGGTTAGGGTTACCTGAATGGGGTTGGGCTAGGGTTACCTGAATGGGGTTGGGCTGGGGTTAGGTTTCATCCCATAGAACCAAAGATATGAGCATTTCAACATTCAATTTAGCTACCAGAAGTCTGACAAAGTTACTGGATCGTTAATACGATTCAGTAGCGGAAACATGCGGTGATGGGACAGAGGTTAGAGTTTGGTTGATAGTGTGGGACATATTAGATTGTTGTACTGGCCCGCCTACTCACCTGTCTGTTGTGAAGTTGTCGGTCTACATAGATTTGTCCTTCGGTAATATAACCGGTTAAGTCAGGAATTGGATGAGTAATATCTGGAGGAAAGAAAGAAAAATTATTATAAACTACAAAACAAAACCTCACAAAGTTGGAAGATTCTTCAACTACTCATTCAATACAGTGAACACCTTTCATTCCCCTCCCCTTCATTATATAAATGACAGTTGTGTTTTTTTTTTATTTGTGTTTTTTATTTTAATTTGTGTTTTTATTTTAATTTGTGTTTTTTTTAATTTGTGTTTTTTATTTTTTTATTTTAATTTGTGTTTTTTTTAATTTGTGTTTTTTATTTTTTTATTTTAATTTGTGTTTTTTTTAATTTGTGTTTTTTTTTATTTTAATTTGTGTTTTTTTTTAATTTGTTTTTTTTTATTTTAATTTGTGTTTTTTTTTTAATTTGTGTTTTTTATTTTTTTATTTTAATTTGTGTTTTTTTTTAATTTGTGTTTTTTTTAATTTGTGTTTTTTTTTTAATTTGTGTTTTTTATTTTTTATTTTAATTTGTGTTTTTTTTAATTTGTGTTTTTTTTTACTTTGTGTTTTTTATTTTTTTATTTTAATTTGTGTTTTTTTTTTTAATTTGTGTTTTTTATTTTTTATTTTAATTTGTGTTTTTTTTTTTAATTTGTGTTTTTTTTCTCATCAGTTTGTTCAAGTTGGGGATGGGTAATCCTAACGGATGCCAGACTTTTACGAGAGTTCTTTTTAAGATTCATGACTGTCCCGTTAAGTGCAATTGTTTATATCTCTCTTGCACTTGGTTCACTGGGTATATTTGCCAGGTAGTTTTTTTTTTTTTTAATTCTTTTACACGAGTCTGGGATGATAGAGATCTTCCCAAGATTCCAATTTCTTTTTCATGTCATACATAAGACTTTGGTATTTCATTATCTTTCCCCTCTCAGTTCTGTTTAATCGAGTATCAGTGGTACGAAGATTGCTCCTTTCTCCTCGTCACTATGTCAGGTTTTATGGCTCCGTTTTCTAGGTATGTACGTATGTCTGTTTGTACAACGGCGGCTAGTCTCCCTGAAGGATTAAAAACAAGACCTTCCAAAGGGCGAATGAGCTCTTTTTCTGGGTCAACGGCCAACTAGCACCGTGTATATTTGTGTGTGTGTATATGTGTATTGGGGTGGAGAGGGCTCCCGTAAGCCGTGGTGAAGGCAACCTTTCTAGGAGAAGCAAATCTCTGATTTAAAAAACCATAAAGCGGGAGACCATCACCCGCATTAAGCTGGTCTGCAGTTTAATTTGTTGCTGGCTATCTTGCTCTTGCTTGTTGCTGGATCTCAACATTTTGAACCGAGAGAGAGACTTAGCTGTTGTACAAAGCTAAGACCCTGTAACGTCATCATTTGGGCATTTGGGCTCATGGATTTTAAATGTCTGAGGGAGTGGCACTCGTCTGACAAGACGTTGCAATCATCATGTCCAGCTGAAAGTTAAAAAAAAAAAAAAAAAAAAAAAAAAAAAATCACTTGTTACTCGGTTCATTTTCAGGTGAAACGATAAAATTGTTGCCATAGAAAAGATGACATGATTCCATTTCCGTTTGATGAAAACTGGTTTCCTTTTTTTTTTTTTGTTGTTGCAGACCATCTACTAGTTGACCAGTTGCGTACAAAAGCGATAGGAGTCTTCTATCATGTCCGAAAGTGACAAAATGTTAAATGAACGATATCATACCACACACACACACACATATATATATATATATATATATATATATATATATATATAAGAATAAAAATAAGTTTACCAAGGTAATCAAAATGGTAAACTTAAAATATATTATAAATATTAAAGAGTTAATATTTACAAGTAAAGTAATCTCAGCCAGATGTAAAAGCTCAATAAAACCGAAAAGGAAATAGAGCTTATAATATAAACAAATGATTAATAAAATATGTTAAAAGACATCTTGAAAAAGAGTTAAAAACATATTTAAATATAAAAAAGGAAGCACAAGATAAGTGGATAGTCCTTAATGCTTCCTTTTTTATAATTAAATATGTTTTTAACCCTTTTTCATATTTTATTAATCATTTGTTCATATATATATATATATATATATATATACTCGAGTCTATGTAAATACAAATTTGCCCAAATATATATATATATGTATATAAGGTCATCTATAAATCTCCTACACCCATGGAAGTTATGTTTTAGATATATCTGTTTTTAATAGTGATGACATATATATATATATATATATATAATAAAAAAATAAAAAGTAATCTCAACCAGATGTAAAAGCTCAATAAAACCGAAAAGGAAATAGAGCTTATAATATGAACAAATGTACACCTCATGCTCTCTATCGCTCCAAGTTATGCCCACAGGACCATTGCCAGCACCCTCAAAATGTATCGCTACGAATTACAGGGATGTTTTTGACTAGTTATGGTTTTTAGTATGGTTTTAACTTAGGGCCACATCATGCATCCTCACATCTTCGAAGTTGGCTTAAAAATCCACATTTTTTTTTTTTTTTTTTACACAGTGGTCACCACTTATCAAGAAGCCACTCAGGGATAAGGGTTATTGTAAGTACAGTATGTTAGTGTGGAGATTTGATGAAGTGTTTACTTAAGGGGGCGGTTCATTAGGAATTTGTTAACGTTGGACTTGAAGACATCCAGGTATTAGTCAGGTGGGAAGCAGGCAGACGGAACAGAGTTCCACAGGCGTGCAGTTCTAAGAAAGAAGCTTTGTTCATGTTGTTGTTCGCTATGCATTTCAGCCATTTTAGGTGGTAAGCCGCTCTGCAGAAGTGTGTTTCTATGTTGAACAAGTTGTTGTTGTTGTTTACTGTTTGAGTAATGATGAATTTGGGTCCAAGGCTAAGAAGGTCTTTTTCCTCATGCGTGAGGGAATTCTGTGAGGTCTGTGACTTGGGTGTCCGTTGCTTGTGGTGTCTGGGAGTGTGTGCGGGTTTGTATTTGTGTAGTGTTACATTTTTTAGTAAAAAAATGTAATCAATTATTTTTTTATATGTTGTTCGAAATCGAGAGAGAATAGCAGTTTTTTTATTTTTTTTTTTATTTTCATCAATTTTGTTGTCGTCTGCGCTCACTCAAATATAATCACAACGAGAGAGGATGTGAAGAGATAGAGAGAGAGTGGACAAAAGAAGGAAAGAAAGAGAATAGCTAACGAGCGCTGACAGTAGAAGAGAAAGAAAGAAAAAAAGAAACCATAGTTGGGACCCTAACAGGTACTACCAGTCCGGGTCAGAGTGGACCTGGGAGCAATGGTACTTAAAGGGTGGCTCCATGTTCCCCACAGCCCGCAAACTAGGACCTCACCATCAGATATAGTTTGTCATATCCAGGACCGGGAAGTAGGGAAGGAAAAAGAAAGGAGGGGGGAAGGGGCTGTTGATTTTGTTTTGTTTTTGTAGAACATTATTAAGTTTTACAAAATAGAATAGAAAACAAAAACAGAAATCGATGTAGGTGCATTTCGTCTCAGAAAGCCAATAGGCAGCCTGATCTGGTAGCACCAGCGGATAAGAAGAAAGTAAAGACGCTAAGACAGTGAGTAAAACAAAATCTCTCTCTCTCTCCCTTACTCTCTTTTTGTTTTGAACTGAGCAGACGACAATGACCAGTACGAAAATGTCATATTTATGTCTGGCATATATTTAACTTGAACACAATTGAAGACAATTTATTTTCTTTCATGCATTACATTTTAAACTATCAAAACAATTGCATTTTTTTTTTACATTTTTTTTGTGTGTTGTTATGAATAAACTTTAATTCATAATTCCCTTTTGTTTGTAATTTTGTTGTCGTCTGCGCTCACTCAAAAAAGAAACTAGCTAGCGAACACTGGCAGGCTGTATAGAGAGGGGGGTGGTGAAAAATATATATGGAGAGAGGGGGCGTTTTAACCTGTGCGCTTACGAAAGAAAAAAACATAGAGTCTGACCCTCGCTACCAAGCGAAGCAGTCAACGGCGACATTGCGAACAGTTGTAAATAATATAGCATGCAGTTGATAAAGTCGAGGACGGCGCGCTTAATAAACATTGGAAAGGAGTCCACCTGATATATTAGGAATAAGTTTTTGCAAAAGGAAGCCGGATGAGACGGAAAAGAATTCGATGAATATTGAAAAGGCGTCTACTCAAGATATTTCGGAGCCAGTTTTTTGGAAGGAAATCGGATAAGAAGAAAGAAGTAAAGACGCTAAGACAGTGAGTGAAACAAAATAGTTCTCTCTCTTTTTTTATTCGGAACTGAGCAGACGACAATGACCAGTACGAAAATGTCATATTTATGTCTGGCATATATTTAACTTGAACACAATTGAAGACAATTTATTTTCTTTCACGCATTACATTTTAAACTATCCAAACAATTGCATTTTTTTTTTACATTTTTTTTGTGTGTTGTTATGAATAAACTTTTTTTTTTTTTAATTCAATTTCACCCCAAACAAGGCACAGTGCCACTTTGAAGCAGGGGGCTACTATTAGGGACCCTAACAGGTACCACCATTCCTGAAATTTAAGGTGGTTATTTGACTGGAAATTGACTTCAAATTCAAATCAATTGCATTCCACCCTGAATAGAATCATTTAAAAAAAAAGAAAACGTACCATCGTTTGGCATAGTAAGGATAGGAATCTGCGTGATGGAACCATTTCGTCCCTCTACTCGCCCGGCTCTCTCGTAAATTGTGGCCAAATCCGTGTACATGTAACCTGGGAAACCACGACGACCAGGCACCTCCTCACGAGCAGCCGATACCTGGAAGCAAAGCACAATTTTTTTACAATCAAATAATAAAAATGAAATTATTAAAAGATAAACTAAGATGGTGGCAAAAACTGGAAAAACTAATAGAAATTAGTTTTTATTTATTTATTTTTTTTTTTACAAAGGGTCACCACTTATCAAGGCCCGGTAGCCACTTGAGGATAATGGCTATTGAGTGTACCATAGTCAAGACTTGTGTTTTTATGTTCAACTTAAAAAAGGCAAGTCCTATAAGCTCGAACGTTTCAAAATGGTTCTTATTCTCATTAGAGGGTTAGTTAGCCTTTGAATTAATAAATGGTTGCTCCAAATATTTTCTTCAAAATATGAAACTTTGTCAAACAGAAAGGCTGAAAATATTATTGGAGGATGTAAGAAGAAGAATTTTTATATTGAAAAGAAAAAGCTGTTCATAATTTTTTTTAAAAAAAAGGTCACGACTAGTCAAGGCCCGTAGGCCACTCGAGGATAAGGGTTATTAAATGTACAGTAGTCAATGGGATAATTTCGTAGTAATCGTTAGTAGTAGAAATTTGGTAAATTTAATTATTTATTGGGACGGTTCATCAAGAATTTGTTTATGTTGGACTTGAAGACAACAAAATTGTAGACGAACGGAAGAGAGTTCCACAGGTGTTCAGTTCTAAGAAAGATGCTTTGTTAGGGAATCTATGGTTCGGTTTAGGCACAGATAAAGAGTTGGTAAAATTATTGACAAAATATGAAACTTTCTCAAACAGAAAGGTTGAAAATATCATTGAAGGATGTAAGTAGAATAATTTTTATATTCATAAGAAAAAGCTGTTCATAATTTTGTTTGTTTTTTTTTTTTTTAACAAAAGTTTACGACTTCCCAAGGCCCGGAGGCCACTCGAGGATAAGGGTTATTGAATGTACAGTAGTCAATGGGATAATTTCTTAGTAATTGTTGGTAGTAGAAATTTGATAAATTGAATTATTTAATGGGAATTTGTTTATGTTAGACTTGAAGACAACCAAATTGTAGTCAGCCGGAAAACAGACTAATGGAAGAGAGTTCCACAGGGGTGCAGTTCTGAGAAAGAAACTTTGTTCATGGAATCTATGTTTAGTGTTTTTGGCACAGATAAAGAGTGGAGAAAATTACTGACCGTGGTTTCATAGATGGGTATTTTTCGTGAAAGATTGGCGAGAGGGGAGCATAGATTGGAGCTCAGACGAGAACTAGCCATGGATATAACAATAAAGCAGAGACAGGCTCAGGGAAGAGAAAAGGGCATCCCCCACTAAGTCACAAAGTCTATTTTGTACTCTGTCAAGGCAGGATAGGCTGTTTCTAGCAGCTCCTGCCCAGATGTGGCAGCAGTACTCCATCATTGAATGTACTTGGCTCTTATATAGATAGAGAATTGCATCAGCAGTGAGATATCTACTGGATCGATAGAAGGATCCCATCATTTTTCCAGCGACCTTGGCAACAGGAGTAAAGGTCAAGCCCAGAAGCTTGTTAAAACATGGAGCCTCCCCAAGACGAGAGCCATTCATTTCAATTGACGCCAGATGGGGATCAGATCGTCGATGATGTAAAGATAGAAGCTTGGTTTTAGATTAGAGGAGAGAGAATCAGAGAGAACTTGGTCATTTATGGTCTTAGATGTGTTACCAGTGTCATCCGAATAAATGTCTAAGAATGCTGTATCAAGACAGGACAAGTCCTTTCTGGCAGCTCCTGCCCAGATGTAGCTATATATATATATAATATAAAGCTGAATGTCTGTGTGTGTGTGTCTGATGTATCAAGACACAGGAACGGGTTCTTTGATCTAGCTTAATGATTCATAAAAATTGTGGGATCTGCTTACTATATATATATATCTTCCTCTCTCTCTCTCTCTATAATATATATATATATATATATATATATATATATATATATATATATATATATATAGCCAGTAGAGTTTAGTTTCCTAGAAGTACATCCAATGAAACAACATGTGTCTACCAAAAAGTGCTCAATGAGTAAACAAGCAGGTATATGAAATTTATTTATACAAACATTGATGGCTACATATGTGCACACATGTTTCAGTAATCACCCGCGTTGGGGGATTACGTCTTCAGGCCAAGAATCATCGTCTAGAACTGATATTTCAAACAAAAACATTTTCTTATTTCGTTTAAAATATAACATGGGTGGGGGTTATGAGCGGGGAGAGGACAAGTGAGGTCTTTGAAGATAATAAACATCTTTTTATTTCCCCCCCCCCTTTTTTTTTATATTCCTTCTTTTTTTTTTTTTAAGTTCATCTGTCCCATCTTTTGGTTGTTATGGCACAAGGTACTTGAGAATGTAGTATTTTTGTCTTGCGGTCTGTAAATTAAAAACATTCTCATGGCCATTCATATACCTGCTCTGTTCACTCATTGAGCACTCTTTGGTAGACACATGTCGTTTCATTGGATGTACGTCTAGGAAACTAAACTCTACTGGCAATATATATATACAGTTGTGCGCAAAAATATTCGACCCCTGTCTAAATTTTATTGTTTCGTTGAATCTATACTTAAAAAATCTTCATAACGCCTTTTAACGGCTAATTATGAATAAATTGTATATTTTTCAACAATAAATGAGGAAAAGTAATTCGAGATTAATAATATATATCAATTTATTTACAAAAAGTATAAATATGGATGTTGCAAAAATATTCGACCCCTTTAATTTAAAGTTTAAAATAAAAGCGCCATTAAGTTTATTATTTTAGTCTGACCTTGTATTTATTTCCTATAAATAATATTTATGACTCTACTGAATCTAAAATCAGTTCAAATTGAACTTCAATGCCATATTTAATGATTGAATAATTGTTTCAAGTAAAAAAAAAAAAATCTTTTTCAACGTCAACAAATCTGCAACTATGACAAAGAACAAAGAGTACTCTGAAGACATTAAAAAGAAAGTAATCGATGCCTACCAGTCTGGAGAAGGTTATAAAAAAATTTCCAAACGTTTTTCTATACCACGGTCGACTATTATGTCCATTATCAAAAAATGGAAAGTAAAAGGGATTGTATCAAGTCTTCCAAGATCAGGTCATCCAAGAAAAATTACGACACGTGGGGCTAGGAAAATTGTTAGACAAGTTTCAATAGACTCTAAATCTAACCTAAAGGACGTGCAGAACGATTTGAAGAATGCTGGGTCAGATGTACACTTGTCAACTATTCGTAGGGCATTAAATCGTGCCGGATTGCATGGACGTATTGCCAGAAGGAAGCCCTTACTTTCCAAAGCTCATCAAAAGGCTCGATTAAATTTTGCAAAAAAGTTCCTAGAAATGCCTATTGATTACTGGAATAATATAATTTGGTCAGACGAAACGAAAGTGGAACTATTTGGACGCAACCAGCAACGCTATGTTTGGCGAAAAGAAAATACTGCTTATAATGTGAAGAATACCGTTCCAACCGTTAAGCATGGAGGTGGATCAATCATGGTGTGGGGCTGTTTCAGTATAAATGGAACTGGAAGATTAACCATAATCGATGGAAGAATGGATTCAGTAAAATATCAGTCCATACTGAAAGAAAATCTTGTTCCGTCTGCGAACCAGTTGGGGCATGGAAGGAGGTATACCTTTCAACAGGACAACGATCCTAAACACACTTCAAAGAGCACTAAGGCATGGTTATAGAATAATAAGGTGATAGTTCTAGAATGGCCTTCCCAGTCTCCAGATTGAGCACTTATGGCATGATTTAAAAATTGCGGTACATAAAAGAAAACCATCTAATTTGATTGAATTAAAACAGTACTGTCAAGAAGAGTTGCTTAAAATTCCAGTGGGCAGATGTAGAAGTCTCATTAGATGTTATAGGAAACGTTTACTTTCAGTAATCAAGGTCAACGAAGTATTAATGAAAAGGGGTCGAATACTTTTGCAACATCCATATTTTTATTTTTGTAAATAAATTTATATATATTTTCAAGCACTAATTACTTTTTATTATTTTTTGTTGAAAACTATACAGTTTATTCGAACTTAGTCGTTAAAGAAGGTTTTAAAGATTATTGAAGTATCCATTCAAAGAAATAAGACAATTTTGGTAGGGGTTGAATACTTTTGCGCACAACTGTATATATATATATACATAACGTGTCAGGAGGTGATGAAAATATAAAATAAAATGTTCGATGTGAAGATACAAATATTTATTTCAAAACTATATATATATATATATATATATATATATATATATATATATATATGCTATCCTTTACTTTATAAATATAAAAATTTGCCATCCCACGAACACGAACATCTATTAAATTGTAGGAGAGAAATAGAAAACAACTGTGTGCAGAGGATAAACTTTACTCTAGGAAGTTGACAATAAAAAATTACTCTAGGTTAGCGATACAAAATAATTTCCAAATTGACAATAACAATAGAAAATAAATAAATAAAATAAAAATAAATTCAAATAAACACATATATATATACATAAATAAATAATATATATATATATATATATATATGTATATATGTATATATGAACAAATGATTAATAAAACATGTTAAAAACATCTTGAAAAAGAGTTAAAAACATATTTAATTGTAAAAAGGAAGCACAAGATAAGTAGTATTTTTTTTTGCGGTCTGTAAATTAAAGACATTCTCATGGGCATTCATATAACCGTATGTTTGCTTCTAGTGTGTGTGTGTGTGTGTGTGTGTGTGTGTGTGTGTGTGTGTGTGTGTGTGTGTTTGTGTGTGTGTATGTTTGTGTGTGTGTATGTTTGTGTGTGTGTATGTTTGTGTGTGTGTATTTTTGTGTGTGTGTATTTTTGTGTGTGTGTATGTTTGCGTGTGTGTGTATGTTTGCGTGTGTGTATGTTTGTGTATGTGTGTGTGTATGTTTGCGTGTGTGTATGTTTGCGTGTGTGTATGTTTGTGTGTGTGTATGTGTGTGTGTGTATATGTGTGTGTGTATGTTTGTGTGTGTGTGTGTGTGTATGTTTGTGTGTGTGTGTATGTTTGTGTGTGTGTATGTTTCTGTGTGTGTGTATATGTTTCTGTGTGTGTGTATATGTGTGTGTTTGTGTGTGTGTGTGTATGTTTGTGTGTGTGTGTATAAGTGTGTGTGTGTATATGTGTGTGTGTGTGTATATGTGTGTGTGTGTGTATGTGTGTGTATATGTGTGTGTGTGTGTATGTGTGTGTGTGTGTATTGAACGACACCGGTCAGTACTCAATGGCCATGAGTTAATAACAAAAGGAAAATTTTTTTTATTTTATTTGAACTTTTATAAAAGACTAGCGTGGGTACCCGGCGTTGCCCGGGTGTTTGTAGGTGTGTGTATGGGGGGGGGGTAATTAATAATCCTGCTTAAATATTATAAAAAAAGACGATGTAAAAAAAAAAAAAAATCCAAAACCAAAACGGAAAAAAAATGGCATAAATAAACCTGTCTATGGGGGGGGGGGGGGGTTAATCTAAAGAATAAGCGAAGTAATAAAAAGGAAAACGTTTGGTCAGGGGGAGGGATTGAACCCGGAAGCTTTGACGCTGAGGTGGAAACCAATTCCAATACTTAACGGTCTCGACGTGTTAAGTTAAAGCTTTTAAAGCTAAAAGAGGTTTGATTGACAGAACGACGCTACATGAAGTCATAGCGGGATCATTATTTTTAGTTTTCACTTCACCCCAGATGATGGTGGGAAGGGGGGAAAGCAGAGCAAAAGCCGAGAACCCAACGTTTTTCATTGTATTTATACTTAAATGCAGGACGAACCGGGGACAAAGTGAAATAGCGCGAATCTCATAAAAGTCGACGTAAATAAATCTAGAGATGACCCGCGTTCCCAAATCCTACATATTATGATATAGGACCCATATAAACAGTTGTAAGCGATAGTAACGAACCCGGGAGCGTGTGCTCGAAAAGCCTTTTGAAGACATACACGAAATGGTCACACACATTTTGCCTTTTATATATATAGATATCGGGTACAATATAATAATAAAAATTTAAAAGAAATTAGTCCCTTCACTTTTATTGTTCTTCGATATTTCTATTGTAAAGCGATTTTAAAATGATGCTGGGGATGGGGCATCCTACCGAATGTCAAACATTCACCCACTATTAAAGTGAAGGAACTAATTTCTTTTACATTTTTATTTATATTGTACCCAAATATAGTTGTGATTTTAAAAGTTAAAAATAAAATGACTTCTATCTTTACATTGTCAACGCTCTGACATCAATTGAAATCCGAGGAAGATTTCTGTTGTAGTAATTATACGACTCATGAAGAATTAAAAAAAAAACTACCTGAGGAATATAGTGGATGAATGTTTAACATTCGGTAGGATGCCCCATCCCCAGCATCATTTAAACATCCCAGTTTGCTACATCGCCATCAGCCTTCTTTTTCTTTCTTTTCTTTTTTTACACAGTGATCACCACTTATCAAGGCCGGAAGCCACTCAGGGATAAGGGTTATTGCAAGTACAGTACGTTAGTGTGGTGATTTGATGAAGTGTTTAATTAAGGGGGCGGTTCATTAGGAATTTGTTAACATTGGACTTGAAGACATCTAAGTTGTAGTCCGGAGGGAAGCAGGCAGACGGAACAGAGTTCCACAGGCGTGCAGTTCTAAGAAAGAAGCTTTGTTCATGGAATCCTCGTTTTGATTTAGGCACAGATAAAGAGTGGGGGAAATTTTTCACAGTGGATTCAGCTAGACGGGTGTTTTTCGTGAAAGATTGGCGAGGGGGGACCAGAGATTGGAGTTCAGACGAGCATCTGCCATGGAAATAACGATAAAACAAGGATAGGCTCGCAACGTCTCTTCTGTGGGAGAGAGGTTGCAGGGTAGAGAAAAGGGCATCCCCCACTAAGCCACGAAGTCTATTTTGTACTCTGTCAAGGCAGGATAGGCCGTTTTTAGCAGCTCCTGCCCAGATATGGCAACAGTATTCCATCCTTGGAAATAAATACGGAGTTAAGAATTAGATCAAGAACGTACCTCTCGAAGAGCCTCAGCATAAGACGTCATGTCAGTTAAAATAACCAGCACGTGCTTTTCACATTGGTAGGCAAGATATTCGGCAGTGGTCAAAGCTATACGAGGTGTAATGATACGTTCGATGCTGCGTAGGGGGAAAAAAAAGAAATGAAAAAGTTAGGTCAAAAAATAAAAAAAATATATACACATCTATTATATGAACAGCAAACGTCTGTATGTGTGCATGTTTGTATGTATTGCTTTTCTTGAGTCTTAGCATACTGTGCTTCTCCCAGACAAATCAACCCCACAGGCTCTGATGAACAGCGAGTGTCCTGCACCGTATAACTGGACCTCCACTGCCTTGTGGGCCAAGGTTCTTTTAACGAAAGGCTAAGGGTGAGGTAACCGTGACAGAAACCTCCAGAGTCCCTGTAAGCTGCGGCATACATAACCCACCGGCATGTGGAATATGCTCTGATGACCAGCAACCTAACTCCCAGTCAGGGATCAAATAGCATGATATGTGGAGAGGGCTCCGTGAGCCGTGATGAAGCCAACCTCTCTAGGAGAAGGAAAACTGAGATAAAACCTGTGGCGATTGCTTCATCCAATGATGTTGACTTGCTCTTCTTTTTGGTTCAATGTGGCAGTTGTTCAGAGAGTGGGATTGTCTCGGTGCAAAGTCTTTCAACACTATAAAAAGCTTCAAGCACAGGCATTACAAATTATATATTGGGTCCACACACACATACATTATGTATATATTAAAATATATATATATATATATATATATATATATATATATATATATTTTGTGTACAGAAAGTTGTTAGTTGAGACAGATCATTGGTACCGTCGGTTTCAAGCCCGATAATAAGGCTCGTTTAAGATATCCTTATCAAGCTCTCTTCAGCCAATATTCGAATAGACGAATCTAAAGAGCAGAGTGTATTTTAATGTGATAGTAAAATTACTAATTTAATTAAAATACAATAAAAGAACAGTGCTCGTTGTAATGCTGATATATAATAAGCTTGATAGGCAAATATCCTAGAGCTACTTTAATATTTAGTAATGTGATTGATAATTTAAAATTAAAATTAGAATTAAAAATTAAAAATCTGTTTAATAAGAAGGAACAACAACAAAGGCAATCATTTGTACGATCGTTCCGGAAACAATGTTTTTATTGTGATACACATTAAGCCATGGACAATAATTTTGCCATATAAGAAGGAACAACAATAAAGTTAATAATTTGTACAATCGTTTCGGAAAAGATGTTTTTATTGTGATAGACACTTTTTCGTACATTTATAAGCTACAATCAACATCCAAATGAATGCTTTGACGATAATTACGGTTTTTAAAAGGCAAACAATTAAAAGATACATCTGCCTTACTAAAAAATTGCTAGGTTTATTTATGGTGTCTTTTACATATATTAAAAAAAAACTCACCCAATACTTTTACTGATGAGGAGATTTTGTTTAAAAAAACAAACTATATGTCAAAATTATTGTGCGTGGCTTTATGTCTATCACAATAAAAACATCGTTTCCGAAACGATCGTACAAATTATTGACTTTGTTGTTGTTCCTTCTTGTGAAACAGATTTTTAATTTTTAATTCTAATTTGAATTTTAAATTATCAATTACATATAAAAAAAACTCACCGAATACTTTTGCTGATGAGGAGACTTTGTTTAAAAAAAAACTATATGTCAAAATTATTGTCCGTGGCTAATGTCTATCACAATAAAAACATTGTTTCCGAAACGATCGTACAAGAACGAGTTACTGCCATCATGTATGTATGTCACTGGAAAGATGGTGGAATCCTTCTACCGCTCTAGTAGATATTTCTCTGCTGATGCAATTCTCTATCTATATAAAAGCCAAGTACGTCCAATGATGGAATACTGTTGACACATCTGGGCAAGAGCTGCTAGAAAGACTGTATCCTGCCTTGACAGAGTTCAGAATAGACTTTGTAGCCTCGTGTGGGATGGATGCCCTTTTCTCTTCCCTGCAACCTCTTTCCCACAGATGAGATGTTGCGAGCCTATCTTTGTTTTATCGTTATTTCCATGGCAGGTGCTCGTCTGAACTCCAATCTGCAATAAGAAAGAGGTTGCAGAGAAGAGAAAAGGGCATCCCCCACTAGACTACGAAGTCTATTCTGAACTCTGTCAAGGCAGGATAAGTCTTTCTAGCCAGATTTTCTTTTTTTACATTTTCACCCCAAAGAAGGCACATTGCTACTTTGATGTAGGGGGCTACTATCAGGGACCTAAGTTGCAGGGGTACTATGTAGGGAGTTTAGCAGCAAGATGTCTGTTCACATTACACTTGAACTTCTGCATGTCAGTACAGTTGGGGAAGCAGGAAACCAGAAGAGAAATCCAAAGTCTTGCAGTTCTGGGGAAGAAGCTATTAGAGTAAAAGGCTTTCGTACATCTAGGAATCTCGACTGTGAAGGGGTGGGACTTTGCTGCTTGTCGAGTTTGTCTGGGGTATTTTCGTCGAGGGGTATAAGTGCTTGTAGTTCGTCAGAGCATTCACCATTAAAATACTTGTAAAACAGGCAGAGGGATGCAACATTTTGTCGGTGGGACAGGGGCTGAAGCTTAGATGACAATTCGAGACCTATTAGGTCGGCGACTCAATGGTACTTCATACATGGGCGAATGGTGGCCTTATAGAGGTACAGGATACTTTCAAGTAAGTAACTTTCTAGCACGATAGAGAGAGCCCATTTTCTTTGCAGCAGCCTTAGCAATAATCTCGATGTATCTATTCCAACTCATGTTGCCCGTGAACGTTAAGCCAAAGAGCTTGAAGGAAGTGCTCTCCGGTAAAGTATCTCTAGCCATAGCTATTGGTGGTTGGTAAGGTTTCATGTAATTATTAAAGGAAACGAGCTATGTCTTGGCAGCGTTAAACGTTACCATCCATTTATGTCCCCATTCCACAACAGATTGGAGGTCATCCTCTAGTGGTTTTGCCATTTCTTTAGTTATGTGTTCATATGTTTTCCTGTCATGCCTGTTATAGAGTGTGGTGTCATCAGCATATATACCCATCTCAGAGGCAGTTTTGTCGGGGAGGTCATTAATAAATATTAGGAAGATCTGGGAGCAATGGCAATTAAAGGGTGGCTCCACACTCCCCAAAGCCCGCAAGGTGGGGCCTCACCATCGGATATAGTTTTAGGTCATATCCAGGATCAAACTCATTCTGGACTCACAGTAATAAATTTCCTATATACTGCTCTGGCTACACATTGAGCACTCTAGTCCGGTTTTTTTCACCACTGGTAAATAAATAAATATATATATATATATATATACACACACACACAAATTATACATAGGTGATTACTTACGTTGGATCATTGGCCAAATTCAAGAAAAGGCACACATTTTCCATGGAACCATTTTCTTCAAAATCTTGCTTGAAGAATCTTGCAGTTTCCATGTTAACCTGAAACAAAAAAAAAAAACAAAAAAAAACGTCAATCCCCAGTCATCCCAATTTCAACATTTAATCAGAGAACAAAAATTCGGCCCATTCTGCAAATGTTGCGCTCTGGACCCTCTACATGTTAAGCTCATTAGCTACATAATCGTCTGCTGAGACTGTATCCCACAGTTGACGTCACCTCATCTCAATCAGTCCCAAGACACCACCTGCAGTCTACTGTCTTCAACTGTTGCAAACTCAATATTGTCAAATTACCCAACAGTTGCAAACTGTCGTAAAATACACTGCTACACTTCAAATTCCTGTAAATTCTAAATATATCTACGTCCGTTTTATTTTCTGACACACCTTGATTAACAATCCTATTTGGCTTCCTTTTGTGTATCTTCCTCTCCTGTTATATACTGGGTAGTATGGCGGTGACGTCTATTCTGTTTTGTTGTCGTTTGTCTTATGAAGAGTCTTAGTGTTTCATCTAGCCAGGGTATATTCTATTTTATTAGCACCAAGCCTGTATTTTAACTATCCGAGATTATCAATGAATAACGAGACGCTTTGTTATAAAACAACTTGGTTTATTTAATAAACATTCATATACACATAATACGGTGGTGGTGGAGATAGTGTAGGTGGAGAGGGTGTGGTTGCGACCGTGACAGGCAGTTGAGTGTCGTCTGTCCTCCCCTCTCCGCTGTCACTCTCCGACTCGTTCTTTTGTTTATCATTTGAATAATACGGCGGTGGAGGTGGTGGTGGAGAGGGTGTGGTTGCAACCGTGACAGGCAGTTGAGCTCTCTGACTCATTCTTTTATCATTTGACTTTTATGAATTTTCGACCTCCTAATCCGTTAACCAATTTTCGTCATTGACCCACATTCTGACCCTCTCGCTGTTTGCTTTTGGTCTTACTTGCGGCCGAATTATGTCATCTTATTCCCGGGTTTCATTTTTGTCGGTCAGGGTTAAAGTTCATCCGAACTTTGCTCCATTCAACGTTCTGACCCATAAACCGACTTGCGTCATAGAACGAGGTCATCCAATTCCAGGTTCCATTTTTGATGGCCCGGATTTCGAGTTCATTCGCACATCTCCTCTCTCTATAACATCGTGAAAGATTATGTTTAAAAAAAAATTCCAAATTAAAACTGCACTATTATTTAATCTCGGAAAAATGCGGCTCTAATCTGCAGTATCCATTATTTTTAACTTAACTTGATACGTAACCCAAACTGTATTACTCTTAACCAGTTTTTGGAAAAATGGTCGGATCCTTCTATCGATCCAGTAGATATCTCACTGCTGATGCAATTCTCTAACTATATAAGAGCCAGGTACGTCCAAGGATGGAATACTGTTGCTACATCTGGGCAACAGTATTCCATCCTTGGACGTATCTAGAATATGCTAGAAAGGACTTGTCCTGCTGATAAACCTATTTTATTTACTAACACCGAGTAGCAACAGCAGCTAGAAAGGACTTATCCTGCCTTGATAGAGTTCAAAATAGACTCCGTAGCCTCGTAGGAGATGTCCTTTTCTCTTCGCTGCAACCTCTATCTCACAGAAGAGATGTTGCGAGTTTGTGTCTGCTTTATCGTTATTTTCATGGAAAGTGTTCGACTGAGCTTCAATCTATGCCCCCCCCCTTGCCAAACTTTCACAAGAAACACTCGTCTAGCTGTAACCACTATCAATAATTGCTGCTCAACTCCCTACGTGCTAGAAAAGACTTGTTCTGTTGATAAACCTATTTTATTTACTAACATTAGGAGAGGACATCCATATTATGACATTTTATTTTATTTTAAAATGTCTAATTCCATCCCGAGCAGTGCCGAGTAGCAACAGCTTCTAAAAGGAATAAAATAAAAACAAAATTAAAAGAAAAGGTTTCAATAATAATAAAAATAATAATAATAATAAAACGAAATAGAAAAAATTGAAAAAAAAAAGAAGAAATTGAAATCGATTTAATCTGCTATGCGTTAGGCAAGTCACGTCGAGGATGAGTAGAGCTTTGTACAAAAACATGTCACTTGAACTTCTGCACGTCAGTACAGTTGGGGAAGCAGGAACTTGGAATGGAATTCCAGAGTCTAGCAGTTCTGGGGAAGAAACTACTGGAATAGAAAGATCTTTTACATCTAGGGATCTCTACTGTGTGGGGGGTGAGATTTAGCTGCCTGTCGGGTTTGTCGAGGGTGTCTGCATCGTGGAGGCACAAGTGATTGCAGTTCGTCAGAGCATTCACCATTAAAATACTTGTAGAACAGGCAGAGGGATGCAACGTTTCGTCGATGGGACAGAGGCTGAAGCTTAGATGCCAGTTCAGGGCCTATCAGATTGGCGACTCTCTTTTGAACCTTGTCTCGGAGCGAGAGACTAGCAGCAGATGCACCAGCCCAAATGTGATAGCAATACTCCATACATGGGCGAATGGTGGCCTTATAGAGGTACAGGATACTTTCGGGTGTTAGTAGTTTTCTAGCACGGTAGAGAGAGCCCACCTTCCTACAGGATACTTTACGGATATTATTCTTCTTATATATGAACTGTAAAAATATCCCGTGCGATAAGTCTGATACAACATGATTCAGTTTACACGTCAATATCATGTCCTCCTGGCTAAACAACATACATACAATTTATACGTTTATTATCTGTCTGTTAAAAGAACAAGATCTTATATCCACTAGATAACACATGACAAAGCTGTCTGAAAGAAATCGTAGAGCCTTTGTAAGAATTGTGAAAAAAAAGAAAGAAAAAGAGTACAAAATTACAGCAGAGTTTAACAATCATTTTTTATCATGATAGATAGATAGATAGATAACATTCCCGGAGAAAAAAGTAACCATTAATTAAAATACTTGTAGAACAGGCAGAGGGATGCAACGTTTCGTCGATGGGACAGAGGCTGAAGCTTAGATGACAGTTTAGGACCTATCAGATATATCTACGTCCGTTTATTTTTACGACACCTTGATTAACAATCCTATTTGGCTTCCTTTTGTGTATCTTCCTCTCCATTATTTGGCTTTAATCTGCTAGTGTAAGTGAGCCACATCTCTAGCAGCAGCCGTGGCAATGCTTTCGATGTATATGTTCAAAAACATATTCCCCTTGAACGTAGAGTCGAGGAGTTGAACGAAGTAAGTTCATGTATTTGCTTCGCTTTTCGGACTCCCTAATATTTATCCTGTGGTCTGCTGGAACAACAAAATGTATCACCAGGCAGTACTCTATCATCTCTTTGCTTGCGTTTATTTGTACGTTTTATGAGTTCCGTGTTCATGTCCATCTATTCAAAATGCAGTTGTAATGTCTTCCTCATCTTATGATGTCTATTGTATTTAATGGAGCTAGTTTTCTGCATTCACTCATAATGCGTATTATAGTTTCGTCCCGTTGTTCAAATAGTCGGGATTTTGTTGTTTTCTCGCGTTTTGTCGATTTTTACTTTGATGTAGTTGTTCTATTTGTGCGGATGTTATTAGGGGTTCAGTCCCTCTGTTTAGTGTCCTTTTCGTAATATGTTTTCCTGGTTCTAATCTTTTGCCATCCTCATAAATCGTCTTTAGGCAAGTCACGTCGAAGGAGGAGTAGAGCTTTGTACAAAAACATGTCGCTTGAACTTCTGCACGTCAGTACAGTTCGGGAAGCAGGAACTTGGAATGGAATTCCAAAGTCTAGCAGTTCTGGGGAAGAAACTACTGGAGTAGAAAGATCTTTTACATCTAGGGATCTCTACAGTGTGGGGGTGGGATTTAGCTGCCTGTCGGGTTTGTCGAGGGTGTCTGCGTCGTGGAGGCACAAGTGATTGCAGTTCGTCAGAGCATTCACCATTAAAATACTTGTAGAACAGGCAGAGGGATGCAACGTTTCGTCGATTGGGACAAAGACTGAAGCTTAGATGCCAGTTCAGGGCCTATCAGATTGGCGACTCTCTTTTGAACCTTGTCAAGGAGCGAGAGACTAGTAGCCGATGCACCAGCCCAAATATGACAGCAATACTCCATACATGGGCGAATGGTGGCCTTATAGAGGTACAGAATACTTTCGGGTGTTAGTAGTTTTCTAGCACGGTAGAGAGAGCCCACCTTCCTACAGGATACTTTACGGATATTATTCTTCTTACATATGAACTGCAAAATATCCTGTGTGATAAGTCTGATACAACATGATTCAGTTTACACGTCAATATCATGTCCTCCTGGCTAAACAACATACATACAATTTATACGTTTATTATCTGTCTGTTAAAAGAACAATATCTTACATCCACTAGATAACACATGACAAAGCTGTCTGAACGAAATCGTAGAGCCTTTGTAACCATTAATTAAAATACTTGTAGAACAGGCAGAGGGATGCAACGTTTCGTCGATGGGACAGAGGCTGAAGCTTATTATGCCAGTTCAGGGCCTATCAGATATATCTATGTCCGTTTATTTTTCCGACATCTTGATTAACAATCCTATTTGGCTTCCTTTTGTGTATCTTCCTCTGCATTGTTCTGCTGATAAACCTATTTTATTTACTAACACTTAGGAGAGGACATCGATATTATGACATTTTATTTTAAAATGTCTAATTCCATCCCGAGCAGCGCCGAGTAGCAACAGGTTGTAAAAAGAATAAAATAATAAATAAGAGAAAGAAAACAAAAGTAAAATAAAACGAAATAGAAAAAATTGAAGAAAAAAGAAGAAATTGAAATCGATTTAATCTGGTTGTACAAAATAATAAATGTCGATGATACTGTAATAATGTCTGTAATACTACCACATGGTTCCTGACAACGCCAACGTTGACTATCGAAACAAAAACAGTTGATATATATATATTACGATAGAAAAATGCGAGCAGGAAAAGTAATATGGTTAAGCTTAAACATGGAAAAGTAAACGTTAAACTGTTAACTTGTTAAAACTGGAAAAGAAAAGGACAAGATATTCTAGTAAAAAATATAATAAATTTATAACTTAAAATATTGCAGCATTAAGAACTGATTATATAATGTTAAATTATATAATCAGTTAAAGTAATATGGTTAAGCTTAAACATGGAAAAGTAAAGGACTAGTTGTTAAAACTGGAAAAGAAAGGACAAGATATTCTAGTAAAAAATATAAATGTATAACTTAAAATATTGCAGCATTAACAATTGATTATATAATGTTAACTTATATTACAATAGAAAAATGCGAGCAGGAAAAGTAATATGGTTAAGCTTAAACATGAAAAGTAAAGGACTAGTTGTTAAAACTGGAAAAGAAAAGGACAAGGTATTCTAGTAAAAAATAGCAAAGTGTAATATAAACAGAAATCTTGCTGCTCAACTCCCTACATAGTATCCCTGCAATTTATGACCCTATATCAATATATATATACCCTGATAGTAGCCCCCATCTCAAAGTGGCAATGTGCCTTGTTTGGGGGGGGAGAAAGAAAGAAAAGAAATTAACATTCAACATTGTTGCTCCAATAATGGAAGAGATATCGAAAAGAAAGGAAAAAAAGAAAGGAAAAAAAGAAAGGAAAAAAAGAAAGGAAAAAAAGAAAGGAAAAAAAGAAAGGAAAAAAAGAAAGGAAAAAAAGAAAGGAAAAAAAAGAAAGGAAAAAAAGAAAGGAAAAAAAGAAAGGAAAAAAGGAAAAAAAGAAAGGAAAAAAGGAAAAAAAGAAAGGAGAAAAAAAGAAAGGAAAAAAAGAAAGGAAAAAAAGAAAGGAAAAAAGAAAGGAAAAAAAGAAAGGAAAAAAAGGAAAAAAGAAAGGAAAAAAGGAAAAAAAGGAAAAAAAGGAAAAAAAGAAAGGAAAAGGAAAAAAAGAAAGGAAAAGGAAAAAAAAGAAAGGAAAAAAAGGAAAGGAAAGGAAAAAAGGAAAGGAAAAAGAAAAAAGAAAAAGGAAAAGAAAAAGGAAAAAGAAAGAAAAATGGAAAAAAAGGAAAAAAGAAAAAGGAAAAAGAAAAAGGAATAAAAAAAAAGGAAAAAAGAAAAGAAAAAGGAAAGAAAAAGGAAAGAAAAAAAAGAAAAAGGAAAAAAGGAAAAAGAAAAAGGAAAAAAAGGAAAAAAGAAAGGAAAAAAAGAAAGGAAAAAAAGAAAGGAAAAAAAGAAAGGAAAAAAAGAAAGGAAAAAAGAAAGAAAAAAAGAAAGGAAAAAAAGAAAGGAAAAAAAGAAAGGAAAAAAAGAAAGGAAAAAAAGGAAAAAAAGGAAAAAAGAAAAAAGGAAAAAAAGGAAAAAAGGAAAAAAGGAAAGGAAAAAGGAAAGGAAAAAAAAGGAAAAAAGGAAAGGAAAAAAGGAAAGGAAAAAAGGAAAGGAAAAGGAAAAAAAAAGGAAGGAAAAAAGGAAAGGAAAAAAGGAAAGGAAAAGGAAAGAAAAAGGAAAAAAGAAAAAGGAAAAAGAAAAGAAAGAAAAAGGAAAAGAAAAAGGAAAAGAAAAAGAAAAAGGAAAAGAAAAAGGAAAAAGAAAGAAAATGGAAAAAAAGGAAAAAAGAAAAAGAAAAGAAAAAGGAATAAAAAAAAAAGGAAAAAAGAAAAAAGAAAAAGGAAAGAAAAAAGAAAAAGGAAAAAAAGGAAAAAAGAAAAAAGGAAAAAAAGGAAAAAAGGAAAAAAGAAAAAAAGGAAAAAAAAGAAAAAAAGGAAAAAAGAAAAAAGAAAAAAGAAAAAAAGAAAAAAAGGAAAAAAGAAAAAGAAAGGAAAAAAGAAAAAGAAAAAGAAAAAAGAAAAAAGAAAAAAGAAAAAGAAAAAAAAAGAAAAAAAGAAAAAAGGAAAAAAAGGAAAAAAGAAAAAAAGGGGAAAAAAAAGGAAAAAAAAGAAAAAGGAAAAAAAAAAATTTACTTACACCCATTGCGGCGAAGACGATGGCAAAATTATCTTCATGGTCATCCATGACACTTTTGCCGGGAAGTTTTACCAAACCACCTTGCCGACAAATTTGGGCAGCAATCTGAAATGAAAAAAAAAAAAAAATGAAGCAACGCACATTTTATATAACGAGAGAAAATGGAGTTGAGCAAAAAAAAAAAATAGGAGTAAGCTACGTGTCCTGCCTTGATACAGCATTCATAGACATTTATTCGGATGACACTACTATCTATGGTAACACATCTAAGACAATAAACGACCAAGTTTTCTCTAATTCTCTCTCCTCTGATCTTGAGCATGTGGTACAGTGGGGGAAGAGATGGCTGGTTACTTTTAATGCATCTAAAACCAAAGCTTCTATCTTTACATCATCAACGCTCTGATCCCCATCTGCCATCATTGAAATGAATGGCTCTCGTCTTGGGGAGGCTCCATGTTTTAACAAGTTTCTGGGCTTGACCTTTACTCCTGATCTTAAATGGAACACATACATCAAATCTGTTGCCAAGGCCGCTGGAAAATTTTTTTTCACCCCTTCTATTGATCCAGTAGATATCTCACTGCTGATGCAATTCTGTATCTATATAAGAGCCAGGTACGTCCAAGGATGGAATACTCTTGCCACATATGGGCAGGAGCTGCTAGAAAAGACTTGTCCTGCCTTGATAGGGTTCAAAATAAACTTTGTAGCCTCGTAGGAGATGTCCTTTTCTCTTCCCTGCAACCTCTATCTCACAGAAGAGATGTTGCAAGTTTGTGTCTGCTTTATCGTTATTTTCATGGAAAGTGTTCGACTGAGCTTCAGTCTATGGTCCCCCCTTGCCAAATTTTCACAGGAAACAATCATCTAGCTGAAAACACTATCAATAATTTCCCCCCACTCTTTATCTGTGCCTAAACCTAAACGTAGATTCTATGAACAAAGCTTCTTTCTTAGAACTGCACGCCTGTGGAATTGTCTTCCGTTTTCCTGCTTTCCAGCTGTCTACAATCTGATTGTCTTCAAGTCTAACGTAAACAAGTTCTTGATGAGACGTTCCACTTAAGTTAACAAATTTACCGAACTTCCATTACTATCGATTACTATATTGTCCTTTTGACTACTGTTCACTCTTCAAACCTTATCCTTGAGTGGCTTCTCGGCCTTGATAAGTGGTGACGCCTATGTAAAAAAAATTAATAAATAAATAAATAACATGCCAGAGAAAAAAAGGGGTGAAAGAAAACATACTCGATGCGCCTATCGCGATTGTGACGTCACAGGCGGTCAAAATAATGCCGTTTATGCGACGTCGTTTATGCGAAGTTTGAATGACTTGCAAAAGATTTCAGCAAAAAAACTGCCCAGATATGGCAGCAGTATTCCATCCTTGGACGTACTTGGCTTTTATATCGATAGAGAATTGCATCAGTAGTGAGATGTCTTCTGGAGCGGTAGAAGGATCCCAATATCTTTCCAGCGACCTTGGCAACAGACTTGATGTACGTGTTCCATTTCAGATCAGGAGTAAAGGACAAACCCAGAAGCTTGTCAAAACACGGGGCCTCTCCCAGACGAGAGCCATCCATCCCAATTGATGCCAGATGGGGATCAGAGCGTTGATGATGTAAGGATAGGAGTTTGGTTTTGGATGCATTAAAGATCAGGAGTAAAGGTCAAGCTTACTAGCAGAGGGTACCTGGAGTTGCCCGGGTGTTTGGAGGTGTGTGCGGTTTTGGGTAAATCAAAACAAAAGAATAATAAAAAATCGTTGCCCGAGTGTTTGTGTTTGGGGGGGGGGGGTAAAATAAAATTTTTAAAAAGTTTTGGTAGGTAACTATGAAGAATCGAACCCGAAGCCTGGAGGCGAAGTTGGAAATTAAAGTGTGAAAAATAAAACGTGCGATGATAACCACTAGGCCACCACGAAATAGTAACGGAAACATGTTTGAATTTATTTAAGTATTAACAATTGGCAGGTGTCCGTACTTAATGAGGTCGACTTTCACTGCGGGGTAGTATCTTATTTACTGCGGGCAGCTCTTTATTTTTGTTTCATTTCCCCAAGATGATAAAAAGGGGATTGTCCAAATTGAATAGCAATTGTCTGATATAAGGAGATCAAAACAGAAACAATATCTTAAGCTTTTATTATACGAAAAATCCACACGCGGCGATCGAAAAATGTGGAATATTTAACTTTTCAAACTCAGGCAAATTAAATAGACCGGCGACCCCGTTGTTAACTCGTAGATATTATCATTTAGACGCGATATAAAAGTTTTAAGGAGTGAGCCGACCGATCGGTTCTCGGAAAAAAAAAAGCCTTTCTCGGACATACACAAAAAGCAAGCATACATACACACACACATTTTTGCTTTTATATATATAGATTATGGATTAAGGAAATGTTGTACTCTTTTGTTCATATAATAATTTTTTGTTTTTACTGAATGAAATTTAAATATTTAAAAAAAAAACGCACAAACACACACATATATATGATGGATTCTCTCATCAATTTCGATATGAAGTTCCGGCAACCATTTAATGAACTACAGACAGACATAATTTTTTTATATATATATAATAATTTTTTTTAATTTTTTTTTTTTATTCAATTTTCACCCCAAACAAGGCACAGTGCCACTTTGAAGCAGGGAGCTACTATTAAGGACTTAATTAGCGGGGTCATTATGAAGGGAGATGAGTAGAAAGATGTTTGTTCACATTACACTTGAACTTCTGCATATCATTGCAGTTGGGAAAGCAGAATCCCGGAAGGGAGTTCCAAAGACCCACAGTTCTGGGGAAGAAACTATTGGAGTAAAAGGCTTTCTTGCACCTAGGGATCTCTACTGTAAAGGGATGAGACTTAGTAGCTTGTCGGGTTTGTCGGGGGTAGTTACATCGGGGAGGTACAAGTGTTTGCAGTTCGTCAGAGCATTCACCATTAAAGTATTTGTAGAACAGGCAGAGGGATGCAACATTCCGTCGATGGGACAGAGGCTGAAGCCTAGATGACAGTTCAGGACCTATCAGGTTGGCGACTCTTTTGAACCCTGTCCAGGAGCGAGAGACAAGCAGCAGATGCACCAGCAACACAATACTCCATACATGGGCGAATGGTGGCCTTATAGAGGTATAGGATACTGTCAGGCGTAAGTAGTTTTCTAGCACGGTAGAGGGAGCCAACCTTCCTTGCAGCAGCCTTGGCAATGCTCTCAATGTATATATTCCAGTTCATATTCCCTGTAAATTTTATATTTCAATACTTTGTGGGCCAGGCATGAATGCAGACCCAACAATTTTATCATACCATCCCTATTAAAGTTAAAACATACTTATCAAAGTATTCTTATGTACATCTATATCAAAAACACTTGTAAACATTTTTTTTTTTAATTTTTAAATTTTTTATTTCAATACTTTGTGGACCAGGTGCGAACGCAGACGCCACAATTTTAATGAACCGCTGATATTATCATTTAGACGTGATATAAAAGTTTTAAGGAGTGAGCCGACCGATCAGTTCTCAGAAAAAAAAAAAAAAAAGCCTTTCTCGGACATACAGAAAAAGCAAACGTACACACACACATTTTTGCTTTCATATATATAGATTATGGATTAAGGAAATGTTGTATTCTTTTGTTCATATAATAAATTTTTGTTTTTACTGAATGAAATTTAAATATTTATAAAAAAAAAACACACATATATATATATATATATATATATATATATATAATGAACGACAGACAGACATAAATTTTTATATATATATATATATATATATATATATATATGATGGATTCTCTCATCAATTTCAATATATGAAGTTCCGGCGACCATTTAATGAACTACAGACAGACATAAATTTTTTATATATATATATATATATATATATATATATAAATAAATAAAAATTACAACAAGTTTACCAAGGTAATCAAAATGGTAAACTTAAAATATATTATAAATATTAAAGAGTTAATATTTACAAGTAATCTCAACCAGATGTAAAAGCTCAATAAAACCGAAAAGGAAATAGAGCTTATAATATGACCAAATGATTAATAAAATATGTTAAAAGACATCTTGAAGTTTTCTAGCATTGTAGAGGGAGCCAACCTTCCTTGCAGCAGCCTTGGCAATGCTCTCAATGTATATATTCCAGTTCATATTCCCTGTAAATTTTTTATTTCAATACTTTGCGGGCCAGGCATGAATGCAGACCCAACAATTTTATCATACCATCCCTATTTAAGTTAAAACATACTTATCAAAGTATTCTTATGTACATCTATATCAAAAACACTTGTAAACATTTTTTTTTTTAATTTTTAAATTTTTTATTTCAATACTTTGTGGACCAGGCACGAACGCAGACGCCATAATTTTAATGAACCGCTGTTCTGCCTGATCAAACATACCTATTCCTGTGTCTCTATACATCTATCATTATATGTAATCAGTTTTTTAAAATAGTCAACCATATAGGAGCCTATTCGTGACCACACACACACACACATTCAGCTTATATATATATATATATATATATAAAGAAATAAAAATTACAATAAGTTTACCAAGGTAATCAAAATGGTAAACTTAAAATATATTCTAAATATTAAATATAAATATTAAAGAGTTAATATTTACAAGTAATCTCAACCAGATGTAAAAGCTCAATAAAACCGAAAAGGAAATAGAGCTTATAATATGAACAAATGATTAATAAAACATGTTAAAAGACATCTTGAAAAAGAGTTAAAAACATATTTAATTTTAAAAAAGGAAGCACAAGATAAGTGGATAGTCCTTAATCCGCGGAGTTTCGAATGTAATTTTTATTTCTTTATATATATTTATTTAAAATTGTACAGAAGGCCAGAAAAAGATTGGTACAGTTGGTTTCAAGCCTAACATGAGGGCGACCAGTTAATGGTAGATTGTAAAAATGTTAGGCTCTCGTCAGCCATGTGTGGTGACCCCTATGTAAAAAAAAAAAAAAAAAAAAAAATTTTATCATTATCTATTTTTAGACTCCATTTTATCACCTCCTATTCTTATTTTTAGATACCATCTTTTAAGTTACTGCGCTATTTTATCCCAATTCAATTATTTCTAATTTAAAAAAAAAAAAAAAAAAAAAAAAGATTCTTTCGTAATCTCGTGTCATTTTATTTATTTAATCTATCACCGCTATATTTCCAAACACAATTTTTAATCTCTACGATATTTTATCTTTTAGACGTAATCCACTACACTAGTTTACTCTAATTAGTTCTTCTCTCATAAAATGTATATACATGTATATATGACATCTAATTTACATAAGGAAAACACGCTGCTCTCCCCCATCATTATATATAGCCCCAATCCTCCGACTCTCTCATCAATGACCATCCCTCTTGAAGAAGCCCGCATAAATCGGGCGAAACGTTGAGTATCCAGGTCCTTCCACCTCCATTTTATTTCATATCGTCGGATTTCCATTTTATTTCATATCGTCGGATTTAATCCAGCTCAACAATCATATATATATATATATATATATATATATGATGGACTCTCCCGTTGATTTCGATGTATGAGGTCCTAATGATTATTAAATATACATACATATATACATACATACATACACTTACATACTATTGTATAAGCAATATCACCTGAAGAGGTCCCTAGTTACCAGTAACTGGCTGACTGAAACATGCTCATGATTGTGTAGCGATATAATATTACTTTTATAAAAACAAATAGAAAGTGTGTGTGTGTGTGTATATATATATATATATATATATATATATATATGTTGTTTTTTCAGAATTTAAAATTGAACCACGAAACATATATTGCTCTATTCTTAAATATTGAGCTTTTCCTTTTTGGCTAGGATCTCCTTGAAAGTATTACTTCAAGTAATATCTATCAGGATTTTTCATCTGAATTCTATCAGTGTCTTATCTTGCTTATATATATGATGATTGCAACGTCTTGTCAGACGAGTGCCACTCCCTCAGACATTTGAAATCCATGAGCCCAAATGCCTGAGGGAGTATCTATACAAAGATGATGTTACAGAGTCTTAGCTTTGGACGACAGCTAAGTCTCTCTCTCGGTTCAAAATGTTGAGATCCAGCAACAAGCAAGAGCAAGATAGCCAGAAACAAATTAAACTGCAGACCAGCTTAATGCGGGTAATGGTCTTCCGCTTTATGGTTTTTTAAATCAGAGATTTGCTTCTCCTAGAAAGGTTGCCTTCACCACGGCTTACGGGAGCCCTCTCCACCCCAATACACATATACACACACACACACACACACACACACAAATATACACGGTGCTAGTTGGCCGTTGACCCAGAAAAAGAGTTCATTCGCCCTTTGGAAGGTCTTGTTTTTAATCCTTTAGGGAGACTAGCTGCCCTCCTCACCAAACAAGTCTGGTGGGGGAACCAGTTTAGTCGCCGGTGACCCGACCACGAGGCAGGTAGTACTGGGTTACATGGTACCAGTAGCACATGACATGACCTGACATGTATATATATATATATATATATATATATATATATACACATATATATATATATATATATACAGGGTGGTCAAAAAGTCAGGTAATTACACGTGTTACACAATCAGTGGTTAATCGCTTCCAGCGATTGATAGAGAGAAATGGACGACAATTAACAAAATAAACATATTTCATGTTTGTTTCATTTTATATTTCAATGTATGGTACTTAAATATACGTGTATTGCTAATATCGTTTTTCTTTAAAATGTTACCTGACTTTTTGACCACCCTGTATACACACACACACACATATATATATACAGACACACATATATACACACATATACATATATATATGTATATATATATATATATATATACACACACACACAAATACATACATATATGGAAATAAAGTTGATATAAGTGATGATTAAAAATGACAACTTACTTCATTGTGAGGCAACCCAGCCGCAGAGAAGATGGGGATCTTCTGACCTCGGGCAATCGAATTCATAGTGTCAATAGCTGAGATTCCAGTCTGGATCATTTCCTCCGGGTAGATTCTTGACCACGGGTTGATAGGTTGACCTGAAGGGCGGAGAAGAAACAATTATCACCTTTTAACCATATTGCTATGTTATCGCTAGGGTTATAGTCAGTCAACGTACTTCCTAACTTCTGGCGCGACTGCTACCGGAAGTAGTAACAAATGTCCACAATCTCAGATATTCCAACTGAGGGGGGTCTTTAAGATTCTAATCATCCCATTAATAATTGCACTTTTCTCCATTGCTTATGACCTCACTCAATCAAGTTTTGACAAGCTTCTGGGCTTGACCTTTACTCCTGATCTTAAATGGAACACATACATCAAATCTGTTGCCAAGGCCGCTGGAAAAATGGTCGGATCCTTCTATAGATCCAGTAGATATCTCACTGCTGATGCAATTCTCTATCTATATAAGAGCCAGATACGTCCAAGGATGGAATACTGTTGCCATATATGAGCAGGAGCTGCTAGAAAAGACTTGTCCTGCCTTGATAGGGTTCAAAATAGACTTCGTGGCCTGGTGGGAGATGTCCTTTTCTCTTCGCTGCAACCTCTATCTCACAGAAGAGATGTTGCGAGTTTGTCTCTGATTTATCGTTATTTTCATGGAAAGTGTTCAACTGAGCTTCAATCTATGGTCCCCCCTCGCCAAACTTTCACAAGAAACACTAGACTAGCTGAAAACATTATCAATAATTTTCCCCACTCTTTATCTGTACCTAAACCTAAACGTAGATTCCATGATCAAAGCTTCTTTCTTAGAACTGCACGCCTGTGGAAATGTCTTCCGTTTTCCTGCTTTCCAGCTGTCTATAATATGGTTGTCTTCAAGTCCAATGTGAACAAGTTTCTGATGAGCCGTTCCACTTAAGTTATTTTTTGTCAGTATTTCTATTGTGAAGCGATTCAAACATCATTGGGGGACACCGACTTCTACTACTACTAAAATAAAAGTGAAAGAACTACTTTACCCAACTCTCTTCCTGATCTACATCAATGACCTCCCTAAACACATACTTAAATCATTCGTTGACATCTATGCTGATGACACGACCATCTACGGCAACACCTCAAAGGCTGTAAATGACAAAGTTCTCTCTGATTCTCTCTCCTCTGATCTTGAGCGCGTGGTACAATGGGGGAAGAGGTGGCTGGTCACTTTTAATGCATCCAAAACCAAACTCCTATCCTTACATCATCAACGCTCTGATCCCCATCTGGCATCAATTGTGATGGATGGCTCTCGTCTGGGTGAGGCCCCGTGTTTTGACAAGCTTCAGGGTTTGACCTTTACTCCTGATCTGAAATGGAACACGTACATCAAGTCTGTTGCCAAGGTTGCTGGAAAGATGGTGGGATCCTTCTACCGCTCCAGAAGATATCTCACTACTGATGCAATTCTCTATCTATATAAAAGCGAAGTACGTCCAAGGATGGAATACTGTTGCCATATCTGGGCAGGAGCTGCTAAAACAGCCTATCCTGCCTTGACAGAGTACAAAATAGACTTCGTGGCTTAGTGGGGGATGCCCTTTTCTCTACCCTGCAACCTCTCTCCCACAGAAGAGATGTTGCGAGCCTATCCTTGTTTTATCGTTATTTCCATGGCAGGTGCTCGTCTGAGCTCCAATCTCTGGTCCCCCCTCGCCTATCTTTCACGAAAAACACCCGTCTAGCTGAATCCACTGTGAAAAATTTCCCCCACTCTTTATCTGTGCCTAAATCAAAACGTGGATTCCATGAACAAAGCTTCTTTCTTAGAACTGCACGCCTGTGGAACTCTCTACCGTTTGCCTATTTCCCACCTGACTACAACTTGGATGTCTTCAAGTCCAACATAAACAAATTCCTGATAAACTGCCCCCTTAAGTAAGACACTTTATCAAATCTCCGTTACTAACGATTACTACTAAACAATATGATATAAATGTGGGGGTGCCCCAGGGTTCTATCCTTGGACCTCTATTGTTCTTGATATTCATAAATGACCTCCCCGACAAAATTGCCTCTGAGATGAGTATATATGCCGATGACACTACACTCTATGGCAGGCACGACAGGAAGACGAATGAACACATTTCTAAAGAAATGGCAGAAACACTAGAGGAAGACCTCCAATCTGTGGTGGAATGGGGACAAAAGTGGTTGGTCGCGTTCAATGCTGCCAAGACTAAACTAGTTTCATTCAATAATTACAAGAAACCCTCTCTACCACCTATAGCAATGGCCAACGACTCTTTATCTGAGAGTACATCTTTCAAGCTCCTTGGCCTAACGTTCACAGGAAACATGAGTTGGAACAATTACACTGAAGGCATTGCCAGGGCCGCTGCAAGAAAGGTGGGCTCTCTCTACCGTGCTAGAAAACTACTAACACCCGAAAGTATCCTGTACCTCTATAAGGAAACCATTCGCCCATGTATGGAGTATTGCTGTCACATCTGGGCTGGTGCATCTGCTACTACTCTCTCGCTCCTTGACAAGGTTCAAAACAGAGTCGCAAATCTGATAGACCCTGAACTGGCATCTAAGCTTCAGCCTCTGTCTCATCGACGAAATGTTGCATCCCTCTGCCTTTTCTATAAGTATTTTAGTGGTGAATGCTCTGACGAACTGCAGACACTTGTGCCCCCATGACGTGAGCAACCTCGACAAACCCCACAGGCTGCTAAATCCCACCCTCACACTGTAGAGATCCCTTGAGGTAAAAGATCTTTCTACTCCAGTAGTTTCTTCCCCAGAACCGCTAGACTCTGGAATTCCATTCCAGGTCCCTGCTTCCCCAACAGTACTGACGTGCAGAAGTTCAAGTGTAATGTGATCCGACATCTTGCTGCCCAAATCCCTACATAGTACCCCAGTAGTTGTTGGCCCTGATAGTAGCCCCCCTACACCAAAGTGGCAATGTGCCTTGTTTGGGGCGAAAATGTAATAAAAAAAAAAAAAAAATACTATCCCATGATTACTGTACACGCAATCTTATTATTCCAATTTCACTTCATTGGTCACCCCACACAAGGAGGGCGGCCCTGAAAATTCACCCTTGTCCGTTCATCTGTCCAGATTTTTTTCAACAACTACGATTTAAAAAAAATTTTTGCACAATGATGTGAGTAAAAAAGTGCAGAAAGGATTTTCCGAGAAAACTCCGGGTGCCTTTTGGGGTTAAAATTAACATTTTTGTGCTTATTTAAAAAAAAAAAAAAATTAATATTATGGATTTTTACAAAAATTTCTGACAAGTTGTAACTGACTGATTTCTATACAATTTTCATAATAACTATTGGGTGTGCCCCAGGGGCTCTTTTAGGGCTAATAAAAACACTCCATTTTACTATATTTGTCTAAAATTTTCTGTGCCAATGTGCCTTGTTTAGTGTGAAAATGTAATTAAAAAAAAAAAGAAAAGAAAAGAGCATTGATGATGTAAAGATAGGAGTTTGGTTTTAGATGCATTAAAGGTAACCAGCCACGTCTTCCCCCACTGAACCACACGCTCGAGATCAGAGGAGAGAGAATCAGAGAGAGCTTTGTCATTTACAGCCTTTGAGGTGTTGCCGTAGATGGTCATGTCATCAGCATAGATGTCAACGAATGATTTAAGTATGTGTTTAGGGAGGTCATTGATGTAGATCAGGAAGAGAGTTGGGCCCAGGATTGGCCCCTGAGGGACTCCAGCATTTATATTGCAGGCCTCTGATTTTTGTCCATCGACCACTACTCTTATGAGCCTATCGGAGAGAAATGATTTAATGATTGAGAAAACATTTCCAGTTATACCGTAGCTGGAAATCTTGTGAAGTAGACCCTTATGCCATACCTTGTCGAAGGCCTTTGATATGTCAAGAGCAATTGCCCTAGAAAGGAAGCCTTTGTCAAGAGATTCACTAATCCTGTGGGATATAACCGTCAGCACATCTGCGGTAGATCTTGCAGAGCGGAAACCATATTGTGTGACACTAAGAAGGTTATTCCTGCTGAGGTGGTTGACTATTTCTCTATGTAATATGGATTCCAGCAACTTACTCATAACACACAGGAGACTTATTGGTCTGTACTGAGAGGGAGATGACTTCTCACCTGAATTCTTAAATACAGGGCAAACTGATGAGGTCTTCCAGGGAGTCGGAAAGCACTTCTCCTTAAGGCAGCGCTTAAACAGTTTCGTAAGTATGGGAGAAAGTTCTGGTTGAAGCTTTTTTAACACTATAATTGGGATGCCATCAGGGCCAGTTGCTTTACTTGAATCAAGGTTCTTGATTAGCTTGGCGACCTCATGCATGGATATTTGTATGTTACCTAGCTTGTTCTGTGTTATAGGAGGAAATATGGGGAGTTGATTGCCTTCGTCGCATAGGGTAGAATTTAAATATGTGAAGGCCTTGGGTACTTTTGGGGCTAAATGGGGGTGGGACCAAATGATGGTCTTATTCATTTCTTTTTTTTGCATGGTGCAGAACTCAAATTTACATATGTTAAGGCCTAAAACTGCACAGTTTGTTCATTTTCGCCAGGATTTGATGTCCCGTGGGGACTTTTGGGGCAAATGCTGAACTTAGTCATTTTTTCATGCCTCGTTAACTGTGCACTCACGAGGGACCATGCATGCGTCACTTGTTCTTTTTTTTGTTTTTTTTAATTTTTTTTTTTTTTCCTCTGATGAGATGAATAAGCATCGAAAACTCATGGGTTAAGAAAATATTTATTCAATCGTATTCTTTGTTTTCAAACAATAAAAAATTCTTCCCCAACTGTACTGACATGCAGAAGTTCAAGTTGAATGTTAACGGACATATTGCTGCTCAACTCCCTACATAGTATTCCTGCAACTTATGTCCCTGATAGTAGCCCCCTACAAAGTGGCACTGTGCCTTGCTTTGGGTGAATATGGAATAAAAAATTAAAAAGATAGGGGTCAGGGCAGTTATGATAAAAAGAGGGTATTTTTTTTACGACCTGCCCCAACTTTTCTGACTATGCTGAAAATGAATATCACATTTAGGTTTTCCGCAAATACGTAATTTTACAGATAGTAAACAATGTCATTTCGGTATTTTTTTACGACCTGCCCTAGCATAGTATAAACACCCCATGTTAAGAACGGCTTTAAGAATACCCCCCCCCTTCTCATGTTAAGAACGGCTTCCAAAATTGGGGGAGGTGTTTATTCCGAAAGCCGTTCTTAACATGGGGAGGTTTCAGGGTGTTTATTCCGAAAGCCGTTCTTAACATGGGGAGGTTTAAGGGTGTTTATTCCGAAAGCCGTTCTTAATATGAGGAGGTTTGAGGGCGTTTATTCCGAAAGCCGCTTTTAACAGAGAGGTTTGAGGGTGTTTATTCCGAAAGCCATTCTTAACATGGGGAGGTTTCAGGGTGTTTATTCCGAAAGCCATTCTTAACATGGGGAGGTTTCAGGGTGCTTATTCCGAAAGCTATTCTTAACATGGGGAGGTTTCAGGGTGTTTATTCCAAAAGCCATTCTTAACATGGGGAGGTTTGAGGGTGTTTATTCCGAGAGCCATTCTTAAAATGGGGAGGTTGTAGGGTGTTTATTCCGAAAGCCATTCTTAACATGGGGAGGTTGGAGGGTGTTTATTCCGAGAGCCATTCTTAACATGGGGAGGTTGGAGGGTGTTTATTCCGAAAGCCATTCTTAACATGGGGAGGTTGGAGGGTGTTTATTCCAAAAGCCATTCTTAACATGGGGAGGTTGTAGGGTGTTTATTCCGAAAGCCATTCTTAACATGGGGAGGTTTGAGGGTGTTTATTCCAAAAGCCATTCTTAACATGGGGAGGTTTGAGGGTGTTTATTCCAAAAGCCATTCTTAACATGGGGAGGTTTGAGGGTGTTTATTCAGAGAGCCATTCTTAACATGGGGAGGTTTGAGGGTGTTTATTCCGAGAGCCATTCTTAACACAGGGAGGTTTGAGGGTGTTTATAATACACTGGGGCATGTCGTAAAAATTTACCATAGACAGAAGCTTGGTTTTCGATACATTAAAATTAACCAGCCACCTTTTCCCCCACTGCACCATGTTTATCGAACGTAAAAAAAAAAAAAAAAAAAAAAAAAAGTCAAGATTTCAAACAGTATTCACATCACGGGTGGCGTTTAACTTACCTTGAATATCCAGAAAATCTTCTGCCAAAACATTGGGTCCTTTGTCGATGGGTTTTCCCGAACCGTTAAAGACACGGCCTGTAAAGAAATGTGAACACGAGAATGATGGGCGCTATAATCTCAGTATTAAAAGAGAAAAAAGGTTTAATAGTGAAGTTCTTATTTAGAATTACAAACAAACAAAAAAGTGTATATATATATTTTTTTTTTTTTTTTTTTTTTTTTTACACAGTGATCACCACTTATCAAGGCCCGGAAGCCACTCAGGGATAAGGGTTATTGCAAGTACATTACGTTAGTGTGGAGATTTGATGAAGTGTTTACTAAAGGGGGCGGTTCATTAGGAATTTGTTAACGTTGGACTTGAACACATCCAAGTTGTAGTCAGGTGGGAAGCAGGCAGACGGAAAACTTAAAATTTTCTGATATAGATTCCTTGGACATGGATCTAACTTAATAACTTAATTTGAGCCCAAAACAATAAATGTTAAGAGGTAATAATAGGGGTCAAAGGTTTAAAAATTTGACCACTTTGGTCTCTACCAAATTATTCAGACAATTTCTGGTCTAAACATTTGAAATTTTACATAAAGGGTATTCAGATATAGGGCAAGCTTTTTAATCGGTTTGGGTCGAAAATTTGAGCTACCAATATATAAATGTATGTATGTACGTTTGCATGTCTGCCTAAAACTTTCGACAAAGGCGACGGATTTTCACAAGATCAGTATCGTTTTGAAGTTAGACCTTTCAGACGACAAATATCGAAAAATTGGCTAAAAACATTAATTTCTTCACCCTCAACTGGGCACTTTTCCACAGGGAGGGGTCGCTTTTTTCGCCAATGTTTTTTTAAAGTCATCCTCCACTTTTGATTGTCTAGCCTTAATTTAAACCTATGTCACTTCCAGTTTGGCAGTGGTCGTAACAGCAAAGATGTCAGGTCCCCCCCCCCCTTTGTGGTATGGGTTCGAGCCTGCCTTCCTACTACCACTTTTTTTTTTTGCTCAACATACACATCCAAAACACCCGGGCAATGCCAGGCACCCATGCTAGTAATTATACATTATATATATATATATATATATTAATTCTCAGCCATCACTGCCATCCGTAGTTGTCGTCTCATCACATTTTTGACCAATTACCTCTGGCACGCTTTGGGTGGGAGTGAAACCACTATCTTCAGACAATGTTCATCTGGAACCGTAGATATTCAACGTCTCTATCAACTGCGCCACGGGCCCCGAAGGGCGATCAAGGTTGGATTCTTTGATCTTATAAATCCACATTTATTCATTATCTGATCTTCCATAATCGGGTCCGTACCGATTGGTATATATATATATTATTCCTTAATTGGAATTTTTTTATTTTGAGATGAGCATTTTTATGTTAATTTTTATTTTTATTTCGGACTATTAGTCTCATCTTTATTAGTTGTTGTTTGTTTGTTTTTATTGGTTCACAACGTTTCGGCCAACTTCCTCTGGCCTTCGTCAGGTGGTAACCGCGACGGATAGGAACTTCGAATCTCCTAACTGCATTCTGCATTCTCTCTCTCTCTCTATATATATATATACATATATATATATATATAGAGAGAGAGAGAAAGACAGAGAATAAATGACAAAAACTATATTCCAAAATTCATGATGTTGCCCATCTTTTAATTTATTCCTTTAATTGACAGTATCTGTTTCGTAGTATTTTCGAGATGAGGTGTTTTCACATATTGAGATTGTCGGACTGTAAACTTTGACCACATCTGGGCAGGAGCTGCTAAAAACAGCCTATCCTGCCTTGACAGAGTACAAAATAGACTTTGTGGTTTAGTGGGGGATGCCCTTTTCTCTTCCCTGCAACCTCTCTCCCACAGAAGAGACGTTGCAAGCCTGTCTTTGTTTTATCGCTATTTCCATGGCAGATGCTTGTCTGAGCTCCTATCTCTAGTCCCCCCTCGCCAATCTTTCACGAGAAACACCCGTCTAGCTGAATCCACTGTGAAAAATTTCCCCCACTCTTTATCTGTGCCTAAATCAAAACGTGGATTCCATGAGCAAAGCTTCTTTATTAGAACTACACGCCAGTGGAACTCTCTGCCGCTTGCCTGTTTCCCACCTGACTACAACTTGGATGTCTTCAAGTCCAACATAAACAAATTCCTGACAAATCGCCCCCTTAAGTAAGACACTATCAAAACCCCCAATACTAATGATTACTACAATACTATCTCATTGATTACTGTACACTCAATAACCCTTATCCCTGAGTGTAAAAAAAAAAAAAGGGTGCAACTCTTCCAGTTAATTAAATGCTACCAACACACACAAACACACATTGTGCTGGTTGGCTGTTGACCCCAAAAAAGGGTTCATTCGCCCTTTGGAAGGTCTTGTTTTTAATCCTTCAGGGAGACTAGCCACCCTCCTCACCAAACAAGTCTGGTGGGGGAACCAGTTTAGTCGCCGGATGTCCCGACCATATGGCAGGTAGTACTGGGTTACATGGTACCAATAGCATATGACATGACCTGACATATATACATACAACTCGTCTAGTTAGTTAACCGATACCAACCTGGAAATTTTGTTTGCTCAGCAACCGAAAAGGCTAACATGCTTGCCAGTCGATTTGCCTCAAACTCCACACTGGACCCTTCCAACCACCCCTACCTGAATTTCCTATGCGGACAGACGCCACGCTAGACGATCTGAAAATCACCCCTGCTCAGGTGCATGCTATCATAAAAAACCTTGATACTTCAAAAGCATGTGAACCCGATCTCATCCCAGCTGTGCTATTAAAAAAGTGCTAAGCCGAAGTAGCTCCAGTTCTCTCCAAACTCTACAACAAATGTCTTAAAGAATCTTGCTTTCCGGGCTGAGCGGTAGCTCTAGATATATCTAAGGCTTTTGACAGGGTATGGCATGAGGGTCTCCTCAGGAAAATTAGATCATACGGTATCACTGGAAGAATACTTAACATAATTAAATCCTTCTTAGATAAGAGAAAAATCCAGGTTGTCCTCGACGGTCGTACATCTAAACAGTGTGATATAAATGCAGGAGTGCCCCAGGGGTCTATTCTTGGGCGTCTACTGTTCCTGATATTCATAAATGACCTCCCCGACAAAATTGCCTCTGAGAAGGGTATATATGCTGATGACACCACACTCTATAACAGGCATGACAGGAAAACAAATGAACACATATCTAAAGAAATGGCAGAAACACTAGAGGATGACCTCCAATCTGTGGTGGAATGGAGACAAAAATGGATGGTCACGTTCAATGCCGCCAAGACTAAACTGGTTTTATTCAATAATTACAAGAAACCTTCTCTACCATCTATAGCAATGGCCAACGACTCTTTATCTGAGAGTACGTCTTTCAAGCTCCTTGGCCTAACGTTCACAGGAAATATGAGTTTGAACAATTACATCGAGGGCATTGCCAGGGCCGCTGCAAGGATTGTGGGCTCTCTCTCTACCGTGCTAGAAAACTACTAACACCTGAAAGTATCCTGTACCTCTATAAGGCCACCATTCGCCCATGTATGGAGTATTGCTGTCACATTTGGGCTGGTGCATCGGCTACTAGTCTCTCGCTCCTTGACAGGGTTCAAAAGAGAGTCGCAAATCTGATAGGCCCTGAACTGGCATCTAAGCTTCAGCCTCTGTCCCATCGACGAAACGTTGCATCCCTCTGCCTGTTCTACAAGTATTTTAATGGTGAATGCTCTAACGAACTGCAAGCACTTGTGTCCCCACGCCGTGAACACCCTTGACAGACCCGACAGGCTTCAAAATCCCACCCCCATACTGTAGAGATCCCTAGATGTAAAAGATCTTTCTACTCCAGTAGTTTCTTCCCCAGAACTGCTAGACTTTGGAATTCCATTCCAGGTCCCTGCTTCCCCAACTGTACTGACATACAGAAGTTTCAGTGTAACGTGAACCAACATCTTGCTGCCCAAATCTCTACATAGTACCCCAGTAGTTGCTGCCCCTGATAGTAGGCCCCTACACCCAAGTGGCAATGTGCCTTGTTTGGGGTGAAAATATAATAAAAAAAATAAAAATAATGATAAATACAGCCACACTGATGTGTTATGATACAACGAAACAGTACTGTATGCGGATGACTATAACAATATGGCCGTCTTTAAGTCACATGTAAACAAATTCTTGGTGAGCCGTTCCCCGGAACTAATCCAATTTACCAAATTTACACTTCTAACGATTACTATGTCCTTTTGACCAATGTATATTCTTTAACCCGTATCCTCGAGTGGCCTTTGCACCTTGATAAGTGGTGATTCCTTTGTAAAAAAAAAAACCTGTTGCTTATTTAGCGATTAAACATTATTTAGTAGGTATTTGATGAATCATTTGTGAGCACCAAACCATAGTCCTATGGTTAGAGCTTCTGGTTGTAAGTTTGATCCTTCTGGATTACCAATGGATTATCAATGGATTACCAATGGACTCATTTTGGATTTATCCTATTCTGGACTTTACCTTATTCAATAGATTTTCTCCCTTTTTTCCCTACGATTTTAATACGATTCTATTTATAAACGATGCTGCTAGGAACTGACTTATCGAATTAATTCACGTTCCGCTACCAACCAATCAGAAACCAGAATTTCTTCATAAATATTAAACCTTTTCTGGAGCAATTTCACGTTTTTTTTTTCTTCCCCGTCTTGACACGGTAAGAATATTTTGCTCTGTGGAACTGTCTAATGCAAACCAGTTACCTCTCAAAACTTGTTTAGAACAACGAACCATCTGAAACTTTTATGAAACTAAACATGGCTTACACATGTCGGATAAGTACCTTTTCTACAAGTTTACATCATGAACTTTGGAATATAGACTTTTTTGGATACAATCTCTGCTAATCGAGCCAGAGATGGCTCATGTTGCCGGATTTGAATCTGTCGACTGGTGCTAATTGTGACACCCTTCACTGAAGATTCTCGAAACGATGAAACACTAGTGTCTGTAGGTATTTAATTATTATAGTAAATAATTATATATATATATATATATATATATATATATATATATATGTGAATGGAAATGTATAAAAAAGAATACGAAAAGTATAAAACTTTTCTTTATTCGTTTTCAATTGGTGACGTGCAGGAATACAAAATAATATGAAAAAAATTAAAAAACTTTTATAATTTTCGACCGATCCTTCAGTCTTCATCGGTGAAAATATGTGAAATATAGTTAATCTAAATATTAAAATGTGTACATCTATCTCTCTCTCTCTCTATATATATATATATATATTCAATCTAAATGTATTAAAACATTTGAGTGTTTATATAGGATAAAAATGTGTGTGTGTGTGTATATATATGTGTGTGTGTGTGTGTGTGTGTATATATTGTATATCCACCGCACCCTTCCTATCAGCCCATGAGCATGCACTTATCGGACAAAGGCCTATTTGACCTCTGGTTGACCTGTTCCTTTGTGTGCTCTATTTAGCCTGGATATTTAGTTTCTTGATCTGTTTTAAATCTAGGTTAGTGTTTTTTTATGTTAGTTTATATATAAATATATATATACATACATACATACATATATGTGTGATTGTTTATGTATATTCATGTTTATTTAATTTATTTGTTTATTTTCTATTGTTTTTGTTAGTTTTAAAACTATTTTGTATCGCTATCCTAGAGTAAATTTTATCTTGTGAACATCTATTAAACTGTAGAAGAGAAATAGGAAACAACTGTGTTCACAAGATAAAATTTGCTCTAGGATACTAGAAAGCTGATTGGCTAACTAAAATCTCAATTTTATAACTTACCATATATATATACATATATATATATATATATATATATATAGTAAAGTTAATCCCAACTTTTTTCCATCCCTAAAAAGGAGCCCAAAATTGAAAACAGAAGAACCAAATCTATTAAACTGTAGAAGAGAAATAGCAAACAACTGTAGCAGCAAATCTTACCCAACATATCTTCAGAAACTGGCATCTTTAGAATATCACCAGTAAATTCACATGTCGTATGTTTTGCGTCAATACCTGATGTACCTTCAAACACCTGCAAATAGAAAAGTTAAAAAAAAAAAAGAAACAAAGATAAATATTGATTACACACTAGCAGAGGTGTTAGAGAATGGAGAGAGAGAGAGAAAGGGAGATTTAGACATGCTATAAAAGTTTTAAGGAGTGAGCCGACCGATCGGTTCTCGGAAATACACAAAAAGCAAACATACATCTTGCTGCCCAAATCCCTAAATAGAGATCCCTAGATGCAAAAGATCTTTTTACTCCAATAGTTTCTTCCCCAGAACCGCTAGACTCTGGAATTCCATTCCAGGTCCCTGCTTCCCCAACTGTACTGACATGCAGAAGTTCAAGTGTAACGTGAACCGACATCTTGCTGCCAAAATCCCAACATAGTGCCCCAGTAGTTGTTGCCCCTGATAGTAGCCCCCTACACCAAAGTGGCAATGTGCCTTGTTTGGGGTTAAAATGTAATAATAAAAAAACAAATATATAAATAAATTATAAATAAATTATTGATAGTGGTTTCCACTCTTTTTCTGTGCTTAAACCTAAACGTAAATTCCATGAACAAAGTTTCTTTCTTTGAATGGCACACCTGTGGAACTGTATCCCTTTTGCCTGCTTTCCAGCTGACAATAATATGGTTGTCTTCAAGTCCAATGTAAACAAGTTTCTGATGAGCCGTTACACACACACATGCTCACACGCACACATCATAAAATTACCACAGCTATTAAATAACCTTCTTAGTGACACACAATATGGTTTGATATAAATGCTGGTGTCCCTCAGGGGTCCATCCTGGGCCCAACTCTTTTCCTGATCTACATTAATGATCTTCCAAATCACATCCTTACATCATTCGTAGACATTTTTGCTGACGACACTACCATCTATAGTAGCACATCTAAGACCGTAAACGACCAAATTCTCTCCGATTCTCTCTCCTCTGATCTTGATCACGTTGTACAATGGGGAAAGGAGTGGCTGGTTACTTTTAATGCATCTAAAACCAAGCTTCTATCTTTACATCATCAACGTTCTGATCCCCATCTGGCATCAATTAAAATGAATGGCTCTCGTCTTGGGGAGGCCTCAAGTTTTGACAGGCTTCTGGGCTTGACCTTTACTCCTGATCTTAAATGGAATACGTACATCAAATCTGTTGCCAAGGCCACTGGAAAAATGGTCGGATCCTTCTATCGATCCAGTAGATATCTCACTGCTGATGCAATTCTCTATCTATATAAGAGCCAGATACGTCCAAGGATGGAATACTCTTGCCACATATGGGCAGGAGCTGCTAGAAAAGACTTGTCCTGCCTTGATAGGGTTCAAAATAGACTTCGTGGCCTGGTGGGAGATGTCCTTTTCTCTTCGCTGCAACCTCTATCTCACAGAAGGGATGTTGCAAGTTTGTCTCTGCTTTATCGTTATTTTCATGGAAAGTGTTCGACTGAGCTTCAATCTATGGTCCCCCCCCCTCGCCAAACTTTCACAAGAAACACTAGACTAGCTGAAAACATTATCAATAATTCCCCCCACTCTTTATCTGTGCCTAAACCTAAACATAGATTCCATGATCAAAGCTTCTTTCTTAGAACTGCACGCCTGTGGAATTGTCTTCCGTTTTCCTGCTTTCTGGCTGACTACAATATGGTTGTCTTCAAGTCTAACGTAAACAAGTTCTTGATGAGCCGTTCCACATAAGTTAACAAATTTACCGAATTTTCATTACTAATGATTACTATATTGTCCAATTTCTACTGTACACTCTTTAACCCTTATCCTTGAGTGGCCTCTTGGCCTTGATAATGTGGTGATGCCTGTGTAAAAAAAAAAAAAAAAAATTGTAATCCTTTTAGGTTTAGGCACAGATAAAAAGTGTGGGAAATTATTGATAGCGTTTTCAGCTAGACGAGTGTTTTTCGTGAAAGTTGGAGAACAAAAAAAAGATCCTCATAGATAAAGTTGAACATTAGTACTCCTGATGCACGCCACTTGAGCATTAGTACTCCTGATGCACGCCACTTGAACATTAGTACTCCTGATGCACGCCACTTGAACATTAGTACTCCTGATGCACGCCACTTGAACATTAGTACTCCTGATGCACGCCACTTGAACATTAGTACTCCTGATGCACGCCACTTGAACATTAGTACTCCTGATGCACGCCACTTGAACATTAGTACTCCTGATGCACGCCACTTGAACATTAGTACTCCTGATGCACGCCACTTGAACATTAGTACTCCTGATGCACGCCACTTGAACATTAGTACTCCTGATGCACGCCACTTGAACATTAGTACTCCTGATGCACGCCACTTGAACATTAGTACTCCTGATGCACGCCACTTGAACATTAGTACTCCTGATGCACGCCACTTGAACATTAGTACTCCTGATGCACGCCACTTGAACATTAGTACTCCTGATGCACGCCACTTGAACATTAGTACTCCTGATGCACGCCACTTGAACATTAGTACTCCTGATGCACGCCACTTGAACATTAGTACTCCTGATGCACGCCACTTGAACATTAGTACTCCTGATGCACGCCACTTGAACATTAGTACTCCTGATGCACGCCACTTGAACATTAGTACTCCTGATGCACGCCACTTGAACATTAGTACTCCTGATGCACGCCACTTGAACATTAGTACTCCTGATGCACGCCACTTGAACATTAGTACTCCTGATGCACGCCACTTGAACATTAGTACTCCTGATGCACGCCACTTGAACATTAGTACTCCTGATGCACGCCACTTGAACATTAGTACTCCTGATGCACGCCACTTGAACATTAGTACTCCTGATGCACGCCACTTGAACATTAGTACTCCTGATGCACGCCACTTGAACATTAGTACTCCTGATGCACGCCACTTGAACATTAGTACTCCTGATGCACGCCACTTGAACATTAGTACTCCTGATGCACGCCACTTGAACATTAGTACTCCTGATGCACGCCACTTGAACATTAGTACTCCTGATGCACGCCACTTGAACATTAGTACTCCTGATGCACGCCACTTGAACATTAGTACTCCTGATGCACGCCACTTGAACATTAGTACTCCTGATGCACGCCACTTGAACATTAGTACTCCTGATGCACGCCACTTGAACATTAGTACTCCTGATGCACGCCACTTGAACATTAGTACTCCTGATGCACGCCACTTGAACATTAGTACTCCTGATGCATGCCACTTGAACATTAGTACTCCTGATGCACGCCACTTGAACATTAGTACTCCTGATGCACGCCACTTGAACATTAGTACTCCTGATGCACGCCACTTGAACATTAGTACTCCTGATGCATGCCACTTGAACATTAGTACTCCTGATGCACGCCACTTGAACATTAGTACTCCTGATGCACGCCACTTGAACATTAGTACTCCTGATGCACGCCACTTGAACATTAGTACTCCTGATGCACGCCACTTGAACATTAGTACTCCTGATGCACGCCACTTGAACATTAGTACTCCTGATGCATGCCACTTGAACATTAGTACTCCTGATGCATGCCACTTGAACATTAGTACTCCTGATGCACGCCACTTGAACATTAGTACTCCTGATGCATGCCACTTGAGCATTAGTACTCCTGATGCACGCCACTTGAGCATTAGTACTCCTGATGCATGCCACTTGAGCATTAGTACTCCTGATGCACGCCACTTGAGCATTAGTACTCCTGATGCATGCCACTTGAGCATTAGTACTCCTGATGCACGCCACTTGAGCATTAGTACTCCTGATGCATGCCACTTGAACATTAGTACTCCTGATGCACGCCACTTGAGCATTAGTACTCCTGATGCACGCCACTTGAGCATTAGTACTCCTGATGCACGCCACTTGAGCATTAGTACTCCTGATGCATGCCACTTGAGCATTAGTACTCCTGATGCATGCCACTTGAGCATTAGTACTCCTGATGCACGCCACTTGAGCATTAGTACTCCTGATGCACGCCACTTGAGCATTAGTACTCCTGATATACGCCAGCTGAACATTAGTACTCCTGATATACGCCAGCTGAACATTAGTACTCCTGATACACGCCAGTTGAACATCAGTACTCCTGATATACGCCAGCATGTTGGAAATTGTGATTTTGCTAGTGGGTCAGTTAGTACAAAAAAAAGGTCCAAGGAGTTAAGGTTGACGTATGTCAAATGCTGTAGTTAGAGTCAGCGGTGACACCTGGGGTGTCATTCGGTTCGTGTGAAAGAATACGTGAAACGAAATATCTTTTTCATTCACATGCGAATTTTGGGCGAGACAGAAGTGCAGTTTACCTTCCAATTTTGGACGGGACAGACGTGTCGAGGGACGCAGAATGGGTCGAAGAAAAAAAAACATAAAAAGAAAGTTTGTAGTCACCAATGTGATGTCCCCCACCCCACCCATTCACTCACTTTGCTGGAAGGTCAGTTAGTACAAAAAAAAAAGGGTCCAAGGGATTATGGTTGACGTATGTCAAACGCTGTAGTTAGGGTCAGCGGTGACATCTAGGATGTCACTTGGTTAGAAAACGTGGAAGGAAAGACGGAAAGAAAGATCTTTTTCGTTCACATGCAAATACAGTTTACCATCCAATTTTGGACGAGACAGAGAGTAGAGGAATGCAGACTGGGTAAAAAAAAAAAAAAAAAGACGCAAAAAGAAAGCTTCAGTTGACAATGCGTTCCCCCCACCCAGTTCACTTATAGACGAATAAAGTAATTCATGCCAGAAAATCGAGGGTACGTTTTCATTAGTTGTTCCTTTCCAATATCGACCAGTGACGGGAAGAATCGCATCCCCAGAGAAGACCAAGATAGAAACAAACAAACAAAAAGGTATAGTAACTTTATCGCAATATATATATATATATGATGAAAATAAATATTCCGACAAAATAGAGAAATATTCTCACATTCATTGCAGCATAATCACACCTTTTCTTTAAACAAGCAAAAATAGTTAAATTTATTTCAAATAAACCACGCCGGAGACTTCTTGAATCTGCGCTTATCGCTAAGAATAAGCGAAGTAAAAAAAAAAACAGAAAAACGAACGTTAAAAACATGTAAAACTGACGCTATGTTATAGAAACCTGCACGTTGTTTAATTGTGCTTGAATTTGTGATAAGCGCAGATTCAAGAAGTCTCCGGCACGGTTTATTTTAACAAGCAAAAGTAGTTAAGTTTTTTCTCAAATAAACCGCGCCGGAGACTTCTTGAATCTGTGCTTATCGCAAACTCAAACACAATTAAACAACGTGCAGGTTTCTATAATGTAGCGCCATTAATAAGTAAACTTTTATGAAAAGAACATTATTTAACTGTAGATACCGGTTAACCTTCTCATACCATTCAAACACCACCTGTAATAATTAATACATATAATCTCAATCAATAAATTTAACTGTAGACACAGGTTAACCTTCTCACACCATTCAAACACCCTCTGTAATAATTAATACATATGATCTCAATAAATTATATAACAAAAGCACACTCATTTCATTTCTGTTACAAACCTATATTTTGAATTTTAACAGACATTTTTTACAGAAAGAATATAAACTGCGTTCATATCTTTTAAAAACATTAACGACTATATAACATTATTAAAAATCTCTTTAACAACGCAAGCCCCCTCCTTTTTTGAATTTCCAGTTAAACAACGTGCAGTTTTCTATAAAATAGTGCCATTAATAAGTAAACTTTTATTAAAAGAACATTATTTAACTGTAGACACAGGTTAACCTTCTCACACCATTCAAACACCCCCTGTAATAGTAATTGTCTGTATTGTAGGTACCCCCATAATAATAATAAAGGGTTGGGTTCGAGCCTCATAACAAACGGTTCCCCAGTTCGATACAAAACACCTGACGAAGGCCGGAGGGCAAAACGGCCGAAACGTTGTGACCATAACAACCAAGATGAGGAAGTCAGTCCGACAATCTCAATCAATGACCCCCTGTAATAATTAATACATATAATCTCAATCAATAAATTACATAAAAAACACTCATTTCATTTCTGTTACAAATTTATATTTGAATTTTAACAGATATATCTTGTTTCCAGTAAGAATATTAACTGCATTCATATTTTTTAAATTTACATTAACGACTATATGACGTCACTAAAATTTCCCTCTCTTTAACAGCCCCCCCCCCCACTTTTTGAATTTCCAACGTCTTTTTCCGTTTTTCTGAAATAGAACAGCATCACACTCTGCACGTGAAAAATTTTCAAATATTTGTACTGGTGTTTTTGTTTCTTAATCTCATTCATCCAGAGGAAGTCTCGAAATAAAGACGAAACGTTGAACACATAATTCGGTTCGTTCCTTTTTATTTATTTACTAGCAAAAGTACCAATCGTTAACTGGGTTCAAAAACAGTCTACAGAAAATGGACTCTGATTTATGAAACTATGATAGGTTATGAAAAGGAAGGGTTGTAAAGAGATAGCTTCGACTTTTGGGGTATCAAAACCAAAGCAAAATATGATGAAAGTAAAAATAAAATAGATAAACCCCATATTTTATGATACAAAACACTTATCACAATATTCTGTGGATCTATATCAAAAAACCTTGTTAAACTTTGTGACATATTTCCATTCTATGTAGATCAGGTGCGAACGAACACCCCATAATTTTATCATACCATATTTCTTCAAACTGAAACATAATTATCAAAGTATACTTACGCAGATAGATATGAAAAGTCTTTATTAAAGTTTATGCCTATTTCCATTCTATGGAGGCCAGGCGCGAACGCAGACCCCACAATTTTATTATACCATCCCTATTTAAGTTAAAACATACTTATCAAAGTATTATTATGTACATCTATATCAAAAACACTTGTAAATGTTTTTTTTTAATTTCAAAAATTTTTTATTTCCATACTTTGCGGACCAGGCACGAATGCAGACCCCACAATTTTAATGAACCACCGTTCTGCCAGATCAAACATACCCATTCCTGTGTCTTGATACATCTTCTGTCATTATATGTAATCAGTTTTTTAAAATAGTCAATCATATAGGAGCCTATTCGTGACCAGACACACACACAGACATTCAGCTTTATATTATAGATTATATATATATATATATATATATATATATATATATATATACACACACACACAGATATACATCCATAGACACCCAATAAGAGACACACGTTAATAATAAATAAGATATAACCCTCCTCTCCTCCAGAGAGTTACACTCACCTGTACGACAGCCTTGGAACCGCTGACTTCCAAAACTTGACCGCTCCTTTCGCTGCCATCAGCCAGGGTTAAACGGACAATTTCCGCAAATTTGGGAAACTGAAAAGAAAAGAAAAGAAAATAATCGGGTCAAAACATTTAGAAACCAAAACAAATATATTTGTATATCTAACCAGCTATTTTTTAGGGGTACTGTGTAGGGAGTTGGGCAGCAAGATGTTGGCTCACGTTGAACTTCTGCATGTCAGTACAGTTGGGGAAGCAGGGACCCGGCAGGGAATTCCAAAGTCTAGCTGTCCTAGGGAAGAAACTACTGGAGTAGAAGGCTCTCTTACATCTAGGGATCTCTATTGTGAAGGGGTGGGATTAAGCTACTTGTCGGGGGTATTTACGTCGAAGGGGCACAAGTGCTCAGCGTTGCCCGGTTATGCTTAAATACGATATTTTAGTTCATGTACATTGTGTATGTATCATTATAGAATCAAACTTTTATTGATTACTAGCAGAGGTACCTGGTGTTGCCCGGGTGTAAGAGTATTGATCAACGGAGCCCTAGAAAAAAAAAAAAAAATGACGAGTACCCGCTGCCAGGCTCGAACTTGTAACGGAAAAAAAAAACGTCAACCAGCTAGCCCATGCACCCACCGCGACTGTGACCTGACATGACACGGCCCCCGACAGATCGCCGACTCTGAACGTCGTGTATCGTGGATATTTTTTTGTCCTCTTATGGTCAGATCGTTATTTTCTTGAGTGTCAATAGTCATCAGATAAACGGGGTGAAAAAAAAATGAACGTTTCTGGCCTATTTTTCGAGCGAAGGATGGAGCTTCGATATGATACAGAGTTTGTGAATTTTCGTTGTGTCCGTCGAAAGTTTTTAGCAGACGCACAAACATACACACATACATACATTTTCGCTTTTATATATATAGACTAGCGAGGGGTACCTGGCATTGCCCGGGTGTTTAGAGGCGTGTGTGTGTGTGTGCTTGAGTGGGCAAGGGGGGGGGGGTTTAAATCCAAACAAAAGAACAAGCTAAGTAATCACTCTGTTTAAATATTATTATTAAGGCCAGAAGGTCACTTAAAAATAAAGGTTAATGAATAAAAGGAGGAAGTTGTGGGGTGTTTATTCCGAAAGCCCTTCTTAACATGGGGAGGTTGAGCTGTTTAAACTACGCTGGGCCGGGGCAGGTCGTAAAAAGCAATACCAACACAACTTTGCACACACACAAAAAAAAAAGAAAAAAATCACAAAATAGAAAAAAAAAACACAAAAAAATAAAAAACAAAAAATTACATTAAAATGACTGAAAATATTTTATTTATTATTTTAACTATTTTTCAACATAAAAATATCAGATACTGTATCTTTTTTTTTTTTGAGAGCGAGAACCATCACTTATCAAGGCCAGAAGGTCACTTAAAAATAAGGGTTAATGAATGTAAGTGGGTAGTGTAGTGTGACCAAAACGTGTGTGACCCCCGACAGATTGCCGACTCCCAACGTTGTATATCGTGAATTTTTTTTTGTTTGACTATTCCTCTTATGGCCGGATCGTCATTTTCTTACTGGTGACTGCCGAAAGTAGAAATATAATAAATCGTAGAACAAAGAAAGGAAAAACACAAACGCCAATGTTTAACATATAATTGACGATTGGACGTGTGTGTGTGTGTCTTCTCGCCGTTCTACCGATGTTACGTTCGTCTGTCAGTTGCAATTCGTCTATTTCTGATTCACAGTCAACTCTAAAATCTGTCCAACTCCCATCCGCCACAAAGGGCATCTAGTTGTCAACTGTCTCCTCTACGTTGGTATCTAAGCTTGCCCTTTCCCCACGCCACCCCAGCTACTGGAAGCTGCCCTTCCGTTTTATCTGTAGGTTTCCATTGTCATTGTCAAATCTAAAAAGCTCGATCTAAAAATACCTACAGATTCATTGTTTGTTACTTCCTATCTATTGTCTGTTGCCCCCCCCCCACCACTTAGTGACTCAAGTCCACCTCAGGTCCACTGTCCCATCGTCGAAACGTTGCATCCCTCTGCCTGTTCTACAAGTATTATAATGGTGAATGCTCTGAAGAACTGCAAGCACTTGTGCCCCCACGACGTGAACACCCTCGACAGATCCGACAGGCTGCAAAATCCCATCCCCACACAGTAGAGATCCCTAGATGTAAAAGATCTTTCTACTCCAGTAGTTTCTTCCCCAGAACTGCTAGACTTTGGAATTCCATTCCAGGTCACTGCTTCCCCAACTGTACTGACATGCATAAGTTCAAGTGCAACGTGAACCAACATCTCGCTGCCCTAATCCCTACATAGTACCCCAGTAGATGTTTCCCCTGATAGTAGCCCCCTACACCAAAGTGGCAATGTGCCTTGTTTGGGGTGAAAATGTAATAAATAAAAAAAAAAAAACAAACTTTATAGTATCATATGACAAATGATGGGTTTCGAAATATTTATTATTAAGTTATTGTAATGGAGCCCTAAAATAAAACAGCCTATTCTGCCTTGACAGAGTACAAAATAGACTTTGTGGCTTAGTGGGAGATGCCCTTTTCTCTACCCTGCAACCTCTCTCCCACAGAAGAGACGTTGCAAGCCTATCCTTGTTTTATCGTTATTTCCATGGCAGGTGCTCGTCTGAACTCCAATCTCTATTTCCATTGCACCCGTCTAGCTGAATCCACTGTCAAAAATTTCCCCCACTCTTTATCTGTGCCTAAATAAAAACGCGGATTCCATGAACAAAGCTTCTTTCTTAGAACTGCACGCCTGTGGTACTCTGTTCCGTCTGCAAGTCCAACGTTAACAAATTTCTAATGAACCGCCCCCTTAAGTAAATACTTCATCAAATCTCCACACAAACGTAATGTACTTGCAATAACCCTTATCCATGAGTGGTTTCCGGGCCTTCATAAGTGGTGACCACTGTGTAAAAAAAAAAAAGATTGAAAAATTGAAAAAATAAAATTAAAAAATTTTTTTTTGAATTTTATTTTATTTTAAAAATTAAAAAAATTAAAATTTTTTAATTAAAAAAAAAAAAAATTTTTTTTAAATTCTTAAACCCTACAAGCAGCAAAATCCCACCCCTACACAGTAGAGATGCAAGAAAACCAATAGTTTCTTCCCCAAGTTTCCAGGTTTCTGCTTCCCCAACTGTACTGACATGCAGAAGTTCAAGTGTAATGTGAACAGACATCTTGCTGCTCAACTCCCTACATAGTAATACTATGTAGGGAGTTTAGTTAGTATCCCTTGTTTTATCTTTATTTCCGTGGCAGGTGCTCGTCTGAACACCAATCTCTGGTCCCCCCCCCCTCGCCAATCTTTCACGAAAAACACCCGTCTAGTTGAATCCACTGTGAAAAATTTCCCCCACTCTTTATCTGTGCCTAAATCAAAACGCGGATTCCATGAACAATGCTTCTTTCTTAGAACTGCACGCCTGTGGAACTCTGTTCCGTCTGCCTGCTTCCCACCGGACTACAACTTGGATGTGTTCAAGTCCAATGTTAACAAATTCCTAATGAACCGCCCCCCTTAAGTAAACATTTCATCAAATCTCCACACTAACGTAATGTACTTGCAATAACCCTTATCCCTGAGTGGCTTCCGGGCCTTGATAAGTGGTGATCACTGTGTAAAAAAAAAAAATAAATAAATAAAAAAAATTATGTCCCTGATATTAACCCCCCTACATCAAAGTGGCATGGTACGTTGTTTGGGGTGAAAATGCAATAAAAAAATAAAAATTTACACACCTTCAAACCCGCTAGTCTGAATTTAAAACTTGATTGCCAACCTGATAGCACAAAAGCCAAACTCGTTTCCTTTTTATGGAGTCATTTTTTGCCTCAAGACTTTTTTTTTTACATGGAGGTCACCACTTATCAAGGCCCGGAAGCCACTCGGGGATAAGGGTTTTTTAAAAAACAATTTTTTTTTAATTGCATTTTCACCCCAAACAAGGAAAATTGCCACTTTGGTGTAGGGGGCTACTATCAGGGGCAACAACTACTGGGGTACTATGTAGGGATTAGGGCAGCAAGATGTCGGTTCACGTTACACTTGAACTTCTGCACGTCAGTACTGTTGGGGAAGTAGGGACCTGGAATGGAATTCCAAAGTCTAGCGGATCTGGGGAAGAAACTATCGGAGTAAAAAGATCTTTTACATCTAGGGATCTCTACAGTGTGGGGGTGGGATTTAGCAGCCTGTCGGGTTTGTCGAGGGTGTTTACATCGTGGGGGCACAAGTGATTGCAGTTCATCAGAGCATTCACTACTAAAATACTTGTAGAACAGGCAGAGGGATGCCACATTTCGTCGATGGGACAGAGGCTGAAGCTTAGATGCCAGTTCAGGGCCTATCAGGTTTGCGACTCTCTTTTGAACCTTGTCTAGGAGCGAGAGACTAGTAGCAGATGCACCAGCCCAAATGTGACAGCAATACTCCATACATGGGCGAATGGTGGCCTTATAGAGGTGCAGAATACTTTCAGGTGTCAGTAATTTTCTAGCACGGTAGAGAGAACCTACCTTTTTTACATGGGGGTCAGCACTTATCAAGGCCCAAAGGCCACTCAGGGATAAGGGTTATTGGGTGTACAGTAATCAATGGGACAATATCGTAGTAATCGTTAGTATTGGAGATTTGATAAAGTGTCTTACTTAAGGAGGGGTTCATCAGGAATTTGTTTATATTGGACTTGAAGACACCCAAGTTGTTGTCAGGTGGGAAACAGGCAAACGGAAGGCGTGCATTTCTAAGAAAGAAGCTTTGCTCATGGAATCTGCATATTCATTTAGTGGGGAAAATTACTGACAGTAGTTTCAGCCAGACGGGTGTTTTTTGTGAAAGATTGGCAAACGGGAGGCAGCATGCATACCGCAGATTTAACCGACATAAGTCCAGTTCAAACAAACAGAAGCATATAGAAGCTAGAAGTAACGTTAAAAAATAAATAGCGACAGCTAAGAGAGAATTTACTAAAAAACGCATCGAAGCACAGAAATTAGGAACTGATATTATTCCTTTTTATGGAGTAATTTTTTGCCTCAAGATTTTTTTTTTTTTTATTAAAATTACTTATTTACATGAACGCTGATAAGAATGAAATTTTTATGAATGCATATCAGTAGCTAAGAGGGGGTAGGGGTGTAATCCCTGTGATATTTGCATGCGTAAGCATGCATTTTACGCTGTCCGTGTTAATAATGATTTTAATGCGTAATTACATAACAGAAAGCTTGTCCTATTAAGATAATAGCAATACGCCATCTATTTTGTACTCTGTCAAGGCAGGATAGGCTGTTTTTAGCAGCTCCTGCCCAGATGTGGCAGCAGTATTCCATCCTTGGACGTACTTGGCTTTTATACAGATAGAGAATTGCATCAGCAGGTAGATATCTTCTGGAGCGGTAGATCAGGTGTAAAGGTCAAACCCAGAAGCTTGTCAAAACATGGAGCCTTTTTTTTTTTTATATACGGTGGTCACCACTTATCAAGGGCCGGAAACCACTCAGGGATAAGGGTTATTGCAAGTACATTACGTTAGTGTGGAGATTTAATGAAGTGTTTACTTGGGGGGGGGCGGTTCATTAGGAATTTTAACGTTGGACTTGAAGACATCCAGGTTGTAGTCAGGTGGGAAGCAGGCAGACGGAACAGAGTTCCACAGGCGTGCAGTTTTAAAAAAGAAGCTTTATTCATGGAATCTACATTTTGATTTAGGCACAGATAAAGAGTGGGAAAAATTTTACGGGTGTTTTTCGTGAAAGATTGGTGGGGGGGCAGAGATTGGAGTTCAGACGAGCATCTGCCATGGAAATAACGATAAAACAAGGATAGGCTTGCAACGTCTCTTCTGTGGGAGAGAGGTTGCAGGGTAGAGAAAAGGGCATCCCCCACTAAGCCACGAAGTTTATTTTGTACTCTGTCAAGGCAGGATAGGCTGTTTTTAGCAGCTCCTGCCCAGATATGGCAGCAGTATTCCATCCTTGGACGTACTTGGCTTTTATATAGATAGAGAATTGCATCAGTAGTGAGATATCTTCTGGAGTGGTAGAAGGATCCCACCATCTTTCCCAGCGACCTTGGCAACAGATTTGATGTACGTATTCCATTTCAGCTCAGGTTTAAAGGTCAAACCCAGAAGCTTGTCAAAACATGGAGCCTCGCCAAGACGAGAGCCATCCATCACAATTGATGCCAGATGGGGATCAGAGCGTTGATGATGTAAAGATAGAAGCTTGGTTTTGGATGCATTAAAAGTAACCAGCCACCTTTCCCCCCACTGTACTTCACGCCCAAGAATCAGAGAGATTAAATTTGATTTAATTAGACTGTTATTTACATGAGCGTTGATAGGAATTAATTTTTTATGAATAAATGCATATCAGTAGCTAAGAGGGGGTAGGGGTGTAATCCCTGTGATATTTGCATGCGTAAGCAGGAGTTTTATGCTGTCCGTGTTAATAATTAATGATTTCAACGCGTAATTACATAACAGAAAGCTCGTCCTATTAAGATAATAGCGATAAGCAATCTAATGCAAATATACGGAGATATGTTGGTATCTAAAATTTGAAAGATACATTTTTTTTTTCTTTCATTTTTTTCTTCCTTTCTTCTTCCTCCCTTTCGTTCTCTTCCTTTTTCCTCCTTTTCTTCCCCCTATCTTTTTTTCCCTCTTTTTTCAGCAAAAATTTGAGATATTTTTTTTATTTTCTTTCTTTTATTTTCTTTCATTTATTTTCTTTCTTCCTTTCTTCTTCCTCCTTTTCATTCTTTTTCTTTTCTTTTTCCTTTTCCCTTTTTCTTACTCCTTTTTCTCCCTCCCTTTTTTTCCTCTCCTTTCTTTTTCTCCCTCTTTTTTTAGCTACAATTTGAAAGATATTCTTTTTTTATTTTCTTCTTTTATTTTCTTTCTTCCTTTCTTCTTTCTCCCTTCTTTCATTCTTTTTCTTTTTCCTTTTTCTTTTTTCCTTTTCTTTTTTCATACTCCCTTTTCTCCTCCTTCCTTTCATCCCTTCCTTTTCTTCCTCTCTCTTTCTTCCTTTTCCTTCCTCCTCCTTCCTTTTTCTTCTTTTTCTTGATGCTTATGCCCTTATTGAACCCACACTATTTTTTTTCCTTTTCCTCTTCCTTTCTTTTCCCTTCTTTTTCTTCCTTTTTTTCTTTCCTTTTTCATACAATAATTCCCCCCACTCTTTATCTGTGCCTAAACCTAAACGTAGATTCCATGAACAAAGCTTTCTTAGAACTGCACGCCTGTGGAATTGTCTTCCATTTTCCTGCTTTCCGGCTGACTACAATATGGTTGTGTTCAAGTCTAACGTAAACAAGTTCTTAATGAGCCGTTACATATAAGTTATCAAATTTAACAAATTTTCATTACTAATGATTACTATATTTTCCAATTTCTACTGTACACTCTTTAACCCTTATCCTTGAGTGGCCTCTTGGCCTTGATAATGTGGTGATGCCTATGTAAAAAAAAAAAAAAAAAATACTCCTTTTTCTTCCTCTTTTCCTCTTCCTTTCTTTTCCCTTCTTTTTCTTTCCTTTTTCTTCCTCTTTTCCTCTTCCTTTCTTTTCCCTTATCCCTTCTTTTTCTTCCTCTCTTTTCCTCTTCCTTTCTTTTTCCTTTTTCTTTCTCTCTTCTTTTCCCTTATCCCTTTTTCTTCTTTCCTTTTTCATACTCCTTTTTCTTCCTCTCTTTTCCTCTTCCTTTCTTTCATCCCTTCCTTTTTTTCTTTCCTCTCTTTCTTCCTTTTTCTTCCTTATTGAACCCACAGTATTTAAGTTAAATTAAAGCTTTATGATATCTTTTTTTTTTTAATTGTTAGGTGAAAGTACAGAATAGTAACAAAACACCTTCTCTCTATGTTAAGAACGGCTTTCTAAATAACGTTATTTCAATAAGTGCATGAGTACCTATTTCCCCCTTTTTGTATGGTTCAATAAGTATCAGTACCTTGTTTTTCTTATTTCCTTCTTTTTTTAATATGAGCATCAATAGACAAAAAAAACATGTTAAGAATGGCTTTCTAAATAACGTTATTTCAGTATGGCATAAGTGTATGAGTACCGTTCTTTTTCTTTCTTTTTTTTTAATATATCAATAGACAAAAAAAAAACCCATGTTAAGAATGGCTTGTGGTCCTGTTTAGGGGGACACAATATTAAAGTGAAAGAGTCCTGATGTTCACTGCGAACGGTTAAACATCATATATAAATCTGCAAGAATTAAAATATCATATTTAAGCGTACTTTATGACCGGCCTTTGCCAGGCGTTCATGCTAGCTTTAGACAAGCCCATTCCACAGCAGACATCCTAACTGTGATCTCTGAACGTACATTCGCTCAGCAACTGAGAAGGCTAACATGCTTGCCAGTCGGTTTGCCTCAAACTCCACACTGGACCCTCTAAACCACCCCCTACCTCAATTTCCTATGCAGACAGACGCCACGCTAGACGATCTAATAATCACCCCTGCTCAGGTGCATGCTATCATAAAAAACCTTGACACTTCAAAAGCATGTGGACCCGACCTCATCCCAGCTGTGCTATTGAAAAAGTGCTCAGCCGAAGTAGCTCCAGTTCTCTCCAAACTCTACAACAAATGCCTTAATGAATCTTGCTTTCCGGGCTGTTGGAAACCTCCTTCTGTATTCAAGAATTCTGGCGAAAGAACTGACCCATCAAATTATCGCCCTATTAGGCTCCTCCCACTTTTTGCCAAAATATTTGAGACCTTAATTAACCATGCTCTAGTCCAGCACCTTACAAATGCTAAACTTCTGACCGACCAACAATATGGATTTTGACAAGCCCGTTCCACGGCAGACATCCTCACTGTAATCTCTGAACGCATATACCATTCACTGGACAAAGCGGGAGAGGGCAGAGCGGTAGCTCTAGATATATCTAAGGCTTCTGACAGGGTATGGCATGAAGGTCTCCTCAGGAAGATTAGATCATACGGTATCACTGATAGAATACTTAACATAATTAAATCCTTCTTATATAAGAGAAAAATCCAGGTTGTCCTCGACGGTCGTACATCTAAACATGATATAAATGCGGGAGTGCCCCAGATCCTTGGACCTCTGCTGTTCCTGATATTCATAAATGACCTCCCCGACAAAATTGCCTCTGAGATGGGTATATATGCTGATGACACCACACTCTATAGCAGGCATGACAGGAAAACAAATGAACATATATCTAAAGTAATGGCAGAAACACTAGAGGATGACCTCCAATCAGTAGTGGAATGGGGACAAAAATGGATGGTCACGTTCAATTGTTAACGAGCATCTCTCCCCCCCCTCTCTGGCTTTCTTACTCTTTCTGTTTTTCTCTCTCTGTGTCTCTATAATAGAATAGAGAAGGAGAGAGGGAGAGGTAGAGAGGGAGAGAGAGAGAGAGAGAGGTGAGTAAACGTGGAGGTAGACACGTTTACCAGAACCAAAGGTCAGCTGACCAAATTACGTATGTGTGACGTGGTTGGCTAGATCTGTGAGATTTGATTTGAGCTTTGAAGAAGACGGACGTTTTCCGTGGTCTCCCCCGTCTTAACTGGGGAGGGGGGAGACGAACGCTGACGTGTGTGAAGAAGAACCACACAAGCAGATTTCACTTTACACCTGCTGCAGGACCTCTGGGGAAAGTGAAATAAAAACTATAAAACCATTTCATCGTCTTGGAGTGATAAATCTTCGTCAAACAGGTATCAAGTCTCCCTCCAGGATGAGAAATTGCCAGATGGTTCAACAGCGAGAAACAGAGGTAGGTTCAGAAATTACATGTCACACACACGATTCCCTTTATGATAATCAAACACACAACCATTTATATTAGAGACAATCACACGGAATCTTTCTTATGTTATATAGAAAACGTAAAATGTGCCCCTAAATGAAGAACTCTATATAACATATTCAAATGTAACGAAAGCTCAATTTGGTACCTCAAGGATAATTTCGATGATTGAATATATAACACAATGCCGCCAAGACAAAACTGGTTTCCTTCAATAATTACAAGAAACCTTCTCTACCACCTATAGCAATGGCCAACGACTCTTTATCTGAGAGTACGTCTCTCAAGCTCCTTGGCCTAACGTTCACAGGAAACATGAGCTGGAACAATTACATCGAGAGCATTGCCAGGGCCGCTGCGAGGAAGGTGGGCTCTCTCTACCGTGCTAGAAAACTTCTAACACCCGAAAGTATCCTATACCTCTATAAGGCCACCATTCGCCCATGTATGGAGTATTACTGTCATATTTGGGCTGGTGCATCGGTTACTAGTCTCTCGCTCCTTGACAGGGTTCAAAAGAGAGTTGCAAATCTGATAGGCCCTAAACTGGCATCTAAGCTTCAGCCTCTGTCCCATCGTCGAAACGTTGCATCCCTCTGCCTGTTCTACAAGTATTATAATGGTGAATGCTCTGATGAACTGCAAGCACTTGTGCCCCCACGACATAAACACCCTCGACAGACCCGACAAGCTGCAAAATCCCACCCCCACACTGTAGAGATCCCTAGATGTAAAAGATCTTTCTACTCTGGTAGTTTCTTCCCCAGAACTGCAAGACTTTGGAATTCCATTCAAGGTCACTGCTTCCCCAACTGTACTGACATGCATAAGTTCAAGTGCAACGTGAACCAACATCTCGCTGCCCTAGTCCCTACATAGTACCCCAGTAGATGTTTCCCCTAATAGTAGCCCCCTACACCAAAGTGGCAATGTGCCTTGTTTGGGGTGAAAATGTAATAAAAAAATAAATAAATAAATAAATATACCATGCACTGGACAAAGCGGGGGAGGGCAGAGCAGTAGCTCTAGATATATCTAAGGCTTTTGACAGGGTATGGCATGAGGGTCTCCTCAGGAAAATCAGATCATACGGTATCACTGATAGAATACTTAACATAATTAAATCCTTCTTATATAAGAGAAAAATCCAGGTTGTCCTCGACGGTCGTACATCTAAACAATATGATATAAATGCGGGAGTGCCCCAGGGATCTATCCTTGGACCTCTATTGTTCCTAATATTCATAAATGACCTCCCCGACAAAATTGCCACTGAGATGGGTATATATGCTGATGACACTAAACTCTATAGCAGGTATGACAGGAAGACGAATGAACACATTTCTAAAGAAATGGCAGAAACACTAGAGGAAGACCTCCAATCTATGGTGGAATGGGGACAAAAGTGGTTGGTCGCGTTCAATGCTGCCAAGACTAAACTAGTTTCATTCAATAATTACATGAAACCCTCTCTACCACCTATAGCAATGGCCAACGACTCTTTATCTGAGAGTACATCTTTCAAACTCCTTGGCCTAACGTTCACAGGAAACAAGAGTTGGAACAATTACATTGAAAACATTGCCAGGGCCGCTGCAAGAAAGGTGGGCTCTCTCTACCATACTAGACAACTACTAACACCCGAAAGTATCCTGTACCTCTATAAGGCCACCATTCGCCCATGTATGGAGTATTGCTGTCACATCTGGGCTGGTGCATCTGCTACTAGTCTCTCGCTCCTTGACAAGGTTCAAAAGAGAGTCGCAAACCTGATGGGCCCTGAACTGGCATCTAAGCTTCAGCCTCTGTCCCATGGACGAAACGTTGCATCCCTCTGCCTTTTCTACAAGTATTTTAGTGGTGAATGCTCTGACGAACTGCAGACACTTGTGCCCCCACGATGTGAGCACCCTCGACAAACCCGACAGGCTGCTAAATCCCACCCCCACACAGTAGAGATCCCTAGATGCAAAAGATCTTTCTACTCCAATAGTTTCTTCCCCAGAACCGCTAGACTCTGGAATTCCATTCCAGGTCCCTGCTTCCCCAACAGTACTGACGTGCAGAAGTTCAAATGTAACGTGAACCGACATCTTGCTGCCCAAATCCCTACATTGTACCCCAGTAGTTGTTGCCCCTGATAGTAGCCCCCTACACCAAAGTGGCAATTTGCCTTGTTTGGGGTAAAAAAAAAAAAAAAAAAAAAGAAAAAAAATACTTTTGCAATAATATCAGAACTTGGCCTTCGGGACAAGATCAAAGTGTAGTATCTGTTCCGGCAGATACTGCAAGCTATGACTAGCTATGACTAGCTATGACTAGCAAAGACCAGATGTGGGGGCAAACCCACATGCCTGACCTTTAACCAGCTCCCATTTCCCACCTCTCGGGAGCTGGTCCCCTTTTTCCCTTCCCCCTCCCTTCACCCCTCACATTAAAAATTGGCCTTGTGCCTAATTTGCTCGGTGGGGGAGCAAATAAATACCATCTGTTCTTCAGATGCTGCACTTCTATTTCTTGTTCTCTTTCGCTGGAGGAGAAATCCTTCACGACTGCGACAATTTTTATTTTTGTACGTTTTCTCCACGTTAAAAAATGACCTTGGTGTCTAACTGTCCCGTGGGGAGGCATAGTAAATAGGTACAATAATATCAGAGCGTCTCCATTTACATTTGAACATCTACAGAATGTCAACATCAATGTATTACATACTAGCAGGGGTACCCAGCGTTGCCCGAGTGTTTGTTTCCGGGACGGGGGGGGGGAGTTTTAAAAAATGTTATGGTAGGTAAGTAGGAAGGATCAAACCCGGAGTCATGAGTAAAAGTAGGAAAATAAAGTGTGAAAAAAAAAAAAAACATCTGCAACGTTAACAGTTCGGCCACCAAGAAAAGTCCATTCCAGTTGTTTAGGAAAAAAAAAAAAAAAAAAAAAAAAAAAACGACTACGGCAGGTCGGCGCGAACGTGAAAATATAATGTGAATTGTCCAGCACGCTAACCACTACGCCACAGAGCACTGCAGCTTAGTTTAGTGATTTTAAATAACTTCACATGAAAGAACTACGAAGCCAAACCGGTGTTCTCTTCTCAACTGTTCCTTGTGAACGATCCCCAAACGGTGTTACGTGGTGGCAGGGGGAGGAGGAATTTATTAATATTTTACCACTTCCATTGATCTTAACTGATTTTGGCCGTGACTTCTCAGCAGAAAAAGTATAGAAATCTAAGATTATCGAGGAATTTGAGAAATAATAAGCCTATAACACACCTCAGATATTGTTCTGCCGTTTGTGCATATTATATTTGCATGAAATATCTTGATTTTTAATCCTATTAAGGTCAAAATCAGACGGGAAAAAATGAGTTCATTTTATTTATATAGAGATGAATGAGTGCTCTGTGGAACTTCCACAGGTCTTGCTAGTTTATTATTATGATATTCAAAAACAAGGGAGAACAATCTCAATCTTGTCCGAAAATGACCTTTTTAAAAGATTTTATAAAATATGGATTCACTAAGGAATCGCCAAGAATATAATATTAATATCCGAAAACAACCTACCTTGACATCATCCAAGATTACCAAGGGTCCGTTGACACCAGTCACAGTTTTATAAACTGAAAATAAAAAAAAAAATACACATTGAATATCAAATATATATATATATTTTTTTTTTTTTTTTTTTACATAGGCATCACCACATTATCAAGGCCAAGAGGCCACTCCAGGATAAGGGTTAAAGAGTGTACAGTAGAAATTGGAAAATATAGTAATCATTAGTAATGAAAATTTGGTAAATTTGATAACTTATATGGAACGGTTCATCAAGAACTTATTTACGTTAGACTTGAAGACATTTATAATTATTATTTATATATGATTATATACAAGATATTTATAATATAAGTCTCACCTGTCTGTTTGTATGTATGTATGTAGGCATGTTTGTAGGTCATGTCATATGCTACTCCCTCAGGCATTTGTCTATTAAAATGATCTTGTGGCGATGGAAGTCATTTTTGGGCTCATGGTCTGAGGGAGTGGCACTCGTCTGACAAGACGCTGCAATCATCATGTATGTATGCATGTGAGTATTTATGTATGTATGTATGTTGTGTCAGGTCATGTCATATGCTACTGGTACCATGTAACCAAGTACTACCTGCCTCATGGTCGGGTCACCTGCGACTAAACTAGTTCCCCCACCAGACTTGTTTGGTAAGGAGGGTGGCTAGTCTCCCTGAAGGATTAAAAACAAGACCTTCCAAAGGGCGAATGAACCCTTTTTCGGGGTCAACGGCCAACTAGCACCGTGTGTGTGTGTGTGCTGGGGTGGAGACGGCTCCCGTAAGCCGTGGTGAAGGCAACCTTTCTAGGAGAAGCAAATCTCTGATTTAAAAAAAAAAGCGGGAGACCAGTACCCGCATTTAGCTGGTCTGCAGTTTAACTTGTTGCTGGCTATCTTGCTCTTGCTTGTTGCTGGATCTCAACATTTTGAACAGAGAGAGAGACTCAGCTGTCGTACAAAGCTAAGACTCTGTAATATCATCTTTGTATAGATACTCCCTGTGGCGATTGAAGTCATTTTTTGGGCTCATGGACTTTAAGTGTCTGAGGGAGTTGCACTCGTCTGACAAGACGTTGCAATCATATATATGTATGTTTGTAAGTCTGCCTAAAACTTAATTGAATATTCATCGACTTTGTCTAGCTAGATGCGTCCAGTCCACGTATCTCTGTAAAGACAGTTGGGGACTTTGCATAAATCCCCTGAAACAAATATATAAAAAACAAATCTGTTGCCAAGGCCGCTGGAAAAATGGTGGGATCTTTCTATCGATCCGGTAAATATCTCACTGCTGATGCTGTTCTTTATCTATAGAAGAGCCAGGTACGTCCAAGGATGGAATACTGTTGCCACATCTGGGCAGGAGCTGCTAGAAAGGACTTGTCCTGCCTTGATAGAGTTCAAAATAGACATCGTAACCTCGTAGGAGATGTCCTTTTCTCTTCCTTGCAACCTCTATCTCACAGAAGAGATGTTGCGAGTTTGTCTCTGATGTATCGTTATTTTCATGAAAAGTGTTCGACTGAGCTTCAATCTATGGTCCCCCCTCGCCAAACTTTCACAAGAAACACTAGACTAGCTGTAAACACTATCAATAATTCCCCCCACTCTTTATCTGTGCCTAAACCTAAACGTAGATTCCATGAACAAAGCTTCTTTCTTAGAACTGCACGCCTGTGGAATTGTCTTCCGTTTTCCTGCTGACTACAATATGGTTGTGTTCAAGTCTAACGTAAATAAGTTCTTGATGAGCCGTTCCATATAAGTTATCAAATTTACCAAATTTTCATTACTAATGATTACTATATTGTCCAATTTCTACTGTACACTCTTTAACCCTTTATCCTTGAGTGGCCTCTGGGCCTTGATAAGTGGTGATGCCTATGTAAAAAAAAAAAGCAATACACTACCAAATAACGTAAAATAAACTTTTGTTTAATTTAACCGACATATCTAATTTATTTAACCCATATTTTATTATCCACATTCTTTTAACAATTGAATAGTTTATTTATTATTTATTTCATCCGAATTAACAATTTACTGGACATTCCATTTAAACCTATTGTTCTTTAAAACTTATGTCCAGGGTTCGATTTCTGCTTTCTCTCATTTTATTTTCATTTTAAGTAATCTCTCTATTTTTATACTTACATGAAAAGGGGACATCCCTTATCATGTAACACTTGTCTAAATGAGAAGATGCTGCCTAAATATAGACAAATATACTGATTACATATATGATAGAAGATGTATGAATGGGTATGTTTGATCTGGCAGAATGGTGGTTCATTAAAATTGTGGGGTTTGCGTTCACGCCTGGTCCACAAAGTATGGAAATAAAAAATTAAAAAAAAAAAAAAACGTTTATAAGTGTTTTTGATATAGATGTACATAAGAATACTTTGATAAGGTCCACATCTATAATATAAATCTCACCTGTATGTTTGTATGTATGTATGTTTGTATGTCTGCCTAAAACTTAATTGAATATTGGTTGACTTCGTCTAGTTTAGTCCACGTATCTCTATAAAGACTGTTGGGGACTTTGCATAAATCCCCGGAAACAAATAAAAAAAAAAGCAATACACTACCAAATAACGTAAAATAAACTTTTGTTTAATTTATTTATTGCGGACTATTATTCTCATCTTTATTAGATGTTTCACGACGTTTCGGCCAACTATTCCTCTGGCCTTCGTCAGGTGGATAGGAACCCGAATCTTGACGCAGAGGTGGAAACCAATGCCAACTACTTAACGGTCTTATAAAGCTAGTAAAAGAGCTTTGATTGACAGGAAGACGCTAATTGAGGTTGTCGCGGGATCGTTATTTTTAGTTTTCACTTCCCCCCAGATGATGGTGGGAAGGGGGGGAAAGCAGTGTGAAAGCCGAGAACAGGTTTTAATTTAATTTCACTGTATTTATACTAAAATGCAGGACAAACAGGGGACAGAGTGAAATAGTGCGAATCTCATAAAAGTCGACATAAATAAATCTAGAGACGACCCGCGTTCCCAAATCTTACATATTATAATATAGGACCCATATAAACAGTTTATTATTTTTAGTTTTCACTTCCCCCCAGATGATGGTGGGAAGGGGGAAAGCAGAAAAGCTGAGAACACGTTTTAATTGAATTTCACTGTATCTATCTATATATATATATATATATATATAAAAGGTAAAATAAACTTTTGTTTAATTTATTTATTGCGGACTATTATTCCCATCTTTATTAGATGTTTCATGACGTTTCGGCCAACTATTCCTCTGGCCTTCGTCAGGTGGTAACCGCGACGGGATAGGAACTCCAAATCTCCTGACTGCATTCACTGCAATTACTGCCTTCCACAGTTGTCGTCTTACCACTTCCAGGATTCTGCTTCCCAAACTGTACTGACATGCAGAAGCTCAAGTGTAACGTAATGTTGGTTGGTTGTCTTTTTTTTTTTTTTACGGCATATCAACCCTTTTCAAATTTATATTCTTATTGGGAAAATTGTTGAAATTCAAATATAAGTTATTTAATTCAAATATAATTATTATTTAACTGTGGACAGAGGTTAACTTTCTCACACCATTCAACACCCACTGTAATAATTAACACACAATCTCAATCAATAAATTACATAAAAAACACCTATTTCATTTCTGTTACAAACTTATATTTGAATTTCAACAGATATATCTTTTTCCCAATAAGAATATAAACTTGCGTTCATAGTTTTAAAATTACATTAACGACTATATGACGTCACTAAAATTTCCTTCTCTTAAACAGCGCCAGCCCTCCCCTTTTTTGAATTTCCAACATCATTTTTCCGTTTCTCTGAAATAGAACTGCGTCACACTGTGCACGTGAAACATTTTCAAATATTTTGTTCTGGTATATATTTTTGGTTTCTTAATCTCATTCATCCAGAGGAAGTCTCAAAATAAAGACGAAACGTTGATGAACACATAATACGGTTTGTTCCTTTTTATTTTATATATATATATATATATATATATATATATATATATGAGCAAATAGTTATTAAAAAAAATGAAAAAGAGTTAAAAACATTTAATTTGAAAAGGAAACATGTTTTATTAACTGTTTGCTCTTATTATAAGCTCTATCTCCTATTTGGTTTTATCGAGCTTTTACATCTGGTTGAGATAATTTTATAAATATTAATTCTTTAATATTTATAATTTACTTTAATTTTACCATCTTGGATCATTTTGGTAAATTTAATTGTAATTTTATATATATATATATATATATATATAAGGGATGTATTTTACTTGTGCGAATGGAAATTTAATTAACTTTCTTGGATTAATATTTTTGAATTTTACCATCATTGGATACTTTACCTTTCATCAGACTATCCATTCACGTGAAATCACCTTTTTCTTCACCATATTCCCTCTGCTTCACTTTTTTGTTTTCAAGTAAGATCTTTGACTTACTTGTTGTTTCATCAAATACTTTTGTATGCAAAATCCGATCCCGCATTTTGCTAATTAATTCCTACCCTCTGATGAGAAGGAAAGTATTTCTTCGAAACAAAGATGATTAAGGACCATCCACTTATTTAGTGTTTCCTTTTAAAAATTAAATATGTTTTTAAATCTTGTTCAAAGTGTTTTTTAACATGTTTTATTAACTATTTGCTCATATCATAAGCTCTATCTCCTATTTGGTTTTATCGAGCTTTTGCATCTGGCTGAGATTACTTTATAAATATTAATTCTTTAATATTTATAACATACTTCAGTTTTACCATCTTGGATCATTTTGGTAAATTTAATTGTAATTTTTATTACATATACATATATATATATATATATATATATATATATATATATACACACACACAGATAATTACAGCCATCTTGTTCAAAGTGTTTTTTAACATGTTTTATTAACTATTTGCTTTTATTATAAGCTCTATCTCCTATTTGGTTTTATCGAGCTTTTATGTCTGGTTGAGATTACTTTATAAATATTAATTCTTTAATATTTATAATATACTTTAATTTTACCATCTTGGATCATTTTAGTAAATTTAATTGTAATTTTTATTACATTTTATTTTATATATATATATATATATATATATATATATATATATAGTAATTTATAAAATATATATGGCGATTAAGCTACACTGAATATTCTGCGTTTCATTCAACTACCAACTACAATAGAAATTTGATTAACTTTCTTGGACTTACATTTTTGGATTTTAATCGCCATATATATTTTATAAATTACTAACTAGCTCTACCTACGTATTGAGCACTTTTGAAGTAAATACTTAAAGTTTACGCATAAATCTATACTTTCATATATTAAATTTATGCGAATAAATGTAGTTATATATATATATATATATATATATATATATACACACACACACAATTACAGCCATAAGGAAGAACCAGTAGGTGTTAGGGTTTTAATTAAATAAACACCCCAACACACACACCAATTGTTTGAATGTTCAATGAATTTTCATTTCTAAAAGAGTGAGGGAGGGGAGGGGACATAGAATACGAAAAAAAAAAAAAGCAAAAGAAAACTGTCACAGATGGGAATCTGAAAAGAAATTTTTAGAATGGGAAAATAACGGAAAAGAAACAGATGGCAGGTAGACAATAAATTAGGGAGGAAAAAAAACTTGAAAAAAAAACAAAAAAAAAACACGGTTCTCGTGTTGAATTTGAACCAGACGTAAATAACTGGCCGTTCGGCTTTGCTCAGAACATGATGTCAACTGACGATTTTCCCCCAAGCGTCACCGATTATCAAATTGTAACAGAGTCTTAAGGATTAATGTCCACAGTTCTACAGAGAGAGGAACATTATGCATTACCATATTTGGATGATTTTTAATACCCTCGACAGACCCGACAAGCTGCAAAATCCCACCCCCACACTGTAGAGATTCCTAGATGTAAAAGATCTTTCTACTCCAGTAGTTTCTTCTCCAGAACTGCTAGACTTTGGAATTCCATTCCAGTTCACTGCTTCCCCAACTGTACTGACATGCATAAGTTCAAGTGCAATGTGAACCAACATCTCGCTGCCCTAATCCCTACATAGTACCCCAGTAGATGTTTCCCCTGATAGTAGCCCCCTACACCAAAGTGGCAATGTGCCTTGTTTGGGGTGAAAATGTAATAAAAAAAAAAAAAAAAAAAAAAAAAAGAAGAAAGATAGGATGACAAGTCACTTAGATCACGGAGTACTAACGTTCACAGGAAACAGTGTGATATAAATGTGGGAGTGCCTCAGGGGTCTATTCTTGGACCTCTATTGTTCCTGATATTTATTAATGACCTCCCCAACAAAACTGCCACTGAGAAGGGTATATATGCTGACGACACCACGCTCTATAACATGCATGACTGTCTGAGAGTACATCTTTCAAACTGCTTGGCCTAACGTTCACAGAAAACATGAGTTGGAACAATTATATTGAAAACATTGCCAGGGCCGCTGCGAAAAAGGTAGGCTCTCTCTACCGTGCTAGAAAACTACTGACACCTGAAAGTATCCTGTACCTCTATAAGGCCACCATTCGCCCATGTATGGCGTATTGTTGTCACATTTGGGTTGGTGCATCTGCTACTAGTCTCTCGCTCCTAGACAAGGTTCAAAAGAGAGTCGCAAATCTGATAGGCCCTGAACTGGCATCTAAGCTTCAGCCTCTGTCCCATCGACAAAACGTTACATCCCTCTGCTTGTTCTACAAGTATTTTAATGGTGAGTGCTCTGACGAACTGCAGACACTTGTGCCCCCACGTCGCAGACACCCTCGACAAACCCGACAGGCAGCTAAATCTCACCCCCACTCAGTAGAGATCCCTAGATGCAAAAGATCCTTCTACTCCAGTAGTTTCTTCCCCAGAACCGCTAGACTCTGGAATTCCATTCCAGGATCATGCTTCCCTAACTGTACTGACATGCAGAAGTTCAAGTGCAACGTGAACCGACATCTTGCTGCCCAAATCCCTACATAGTGCCCCCATAGTTGCTGACCCTGATAGTAGCCCCCTACACCTGAGTGGCAATGTGCCTTGTTTGGGGTGAAAATGTAATTTAAAAAAAAAAAAAAAAAAAAAAAAAAAAATATCTGGGGTTGAAAGTGAACAGGTTATAAAACCTGAGTTTGACAAAGTCAAAATCGATAAAATCGATTTTGACTTCCTCGCTATTATGTCACATTATCAGCGATTAATCAAAAAAATTTTCACAGATTGTCATTAGTTCACCTTTTTTTTTTTTTTTTTTTTTACATAGGCGTCACCACTTATCAAGGCCGATAGGCCACTCAAAGATAAGGGTTAAAGAGTGTAGAGTAGTCAAAAGGACAATATAGTAATCGATAGTAATGGAAGTTCGGTAAATTTGTTAACTTAAGTGGAACGGCTCATCAAAAACTTGTTTACGTTAGACTTGAAGACAACCATATTGTAGTCAGCTGAAAAGCAGGAAAATGGAAGATAATTCCACAGGCGTGCAGTTCTAAGAAAGATGCTTTGATCATGGAATCTATGTTCAGGTTTAGGCACAGATAAAGAGTGGGGGGAATTATTGATAGTGTTTTCTGCTAGTCAAGTGTTTCTTGTGAAAGTTTGGCGAGGGGGGACCATAGATTGAAGCTCAGTCGAACACTTTCCATGAAAATAACGATAAAGCAGAGACAAATTCGCAACATCTCTTCTGTGAGATAGAGGTTACAGCGAAGAGAAAAGGACATCTCCCACCAGGCCACCTGATGAGGTGATATGAGATGTTTCAATCGGACGAAACATCTGTCTGTTTTTGATAGCCTAAAAAAAAAAAAAATCCTAATCACAGACCCCTAGAATACTTATTTAACTCAGCTATACAGAGTAGGAAAATACAGACATTGGCTTTAAGTATAGCTGGAAGGAAAATACTGAAGAAAACATTTAAATATGATGTGTAGTCCAAGAGGCCACTCAAGGATAAGGGTTAAAGAGTGTACAGTAGACATTGGACAATATAATAATCATTAGTAATGAAAATTTGGTAAATTTGATAACTTATATGGAACGGCTCATCAAGAACTTATTTACGTTAGACTTGAACACAACCATATTGTAGTCAGCTGGAAAGCAGGAAAACGGAAGACAATTCCACAGGCGTGCAGTTCTAAGAAAGAAACTTTGTTCACGGAATCTACGTTTAGGTTTAGGCACAGATAAAGAGTGGGGGGAATTATTGATAGTGTTTTCTGCTAGACGGGTGTTTCTTGTGAAAGTTTGGCAAAGGGGTACCATAGATTGAAGCTCAGTCGAACACTTTCCATGAAAATAACGATACATCAGAGAAAAACTCGCAACATCTCTTCTGTGAGATAGAGGTTGCAAGGAAGAGAAAAGGACATCTTCTACGAGGCTACGAAGTCTATTTTGAACTCTATCAAGGCAGGACAAGTCCTTTCTAGCAGCTCCTGCCTAGATGTGGCAACAGTATTCCATCCTTGGACGTACATGGCTCTTATATAGATAGAGAATTGCATCAGCAGTGAGATATCTGCTGGATAGATAGAAAGATCCCACCATTTTTCCAGCAGCCTTGGCAACAGATTTGATGTATGTGTTCCATTTAAGATCAGGAGTAATGGTCAAGCGCAGAAGATTTTTTTTTTTTTACATGGAGGTCACCATTTATCAAGGCCTGGAAGCCACTCAGGGATAAGGGTTATTGCGTGTACAGTAATTAATGGGATTAGCATCATAGTAATCGTTAGTATTGGGGATTTGATAAAGTGTCTTACTTAAGGGGGGCGGTTTATCCGTAATTTGTTTATGTTGGACTTTCATATTGGGGATCAGAACGTTGATGATGTAAAGATAGGAGCTTGGTTTTAGATGCATTAAAAGTAACCAGCCACCTCTTCCCCACTGTACCATGCACTCAAGATCAGAGGAGAGAGAATCAGAGAGGACTTTGTCATTTACGACCTTTGATGTGTTGCCATAGATGGTCGTGTCATCAGCATAGATATCAACGAATGATTTAAGTATGTGTTTTGGGAGATCATTGATGTAGATCTGGAAGAGAGTTGGGCCCAACATTAATACTGTGGGCCTCTGATTTCTACCCACTGCTCTTATGAGTTTGGTTTTAGATGCATTAAAGGTAACCAGCCACGACTTCCCCCACTGAACCACGCGCTCGAGATCAGAGGAGAGAGAATCAGAGAGAACTTTGTCATTTATAGCCTTTGAAGTGTTGCCGTAGATAGTCGTGCCATCAGCATAGATGTCAACGAATGATTTAAGTATGTGTTTAGGAAGGTCATTGATGTAGATCAGGAAAAGAGTTAAGCTCAAACCCAGAAGCTTGTCAAAACATGAAGCCTCCAAGACGAGAGCCATCCATTTCAATTGATGCCAGATGGGGATCAGAGCGTTGATGATGTAAAGATAGGAGCTCGGTTTTGGATGCATTAAAAGTAACCAGCCACCTCTTCCCCCACTGTACCACGCGCTCAAGATTAGAGGAGAGAGAATTAGAACTTTATCATTTACAGCCTTTAATGTGTTGCTGTAGATTATCGTGTCATCAGCATAGATATCAACGAATGGTTTAAGTATGTGTTTAGGGAGATCATTGATGTAGATCAGGAAGAGAGTTGGGCCTAGGATTAACCTTGAGGGACTCCAGCATTAATACTGTGGGCCTCTGATTTTTGTCCATCGATACTCTTAATATTCTTGGAATATTCATAATAAGATGTTTAACCTTTTGATTTGTGGAATGACGACACGAAGACAAACAGTTACAAAGATGGTGATTCTTTATTTCATTGGATCGGTCGAATGATGATAACATCGGGAATTCCCATTTGTTCTACATTTGCTTCCAAAGAGGTAGCTGATCACTGACTCCTGATCTCTGCTAACTAGCAGACTCAAAAGCGGCGGCCAGAGAGGACGATTCCATTTGTTTTCAGGGTGTGCCGATTCATGGAAACTGGGAAATGTTTTGCCAGCCAATACTATCGCCTCAACCACCCCCATCGGCAAAGTGTACCTGCTTGGAACCGGGATTCTCAACAACGAACGTTTTCATGTGTGCAGTGTGTCATAGAGAATACAGGTGTGAGGTAGAAAAGCTATATCATGACTGTTACAATTTCTGTCCTCTTTGTGAATTTAAGATTTGAAATAACTATCATTACACACGCTTACAGATATACAGACATATATATATATATATATATATATCATATCTATGATATACACATATATATATATATATATATATATATGTAATATATATATGTAAATTTTTGGTACAGCAGAATGGAAGGAGAAATTTCAGAGGAAACATAATTTAATTTAAATACCAAAAAAAAAAAAACACAAGAAATGGGCAGGTGAAATTAAAATTTTCCCTAAGGCCTTATCGTCTGACCCTCTAAGAGGAAACGTCAGAATGATAGATTAAAAACTAAGAAAACGAATGAGGGAAGAGGGGAATTTTGGTTACAGTTGGAAGAACAGTGGAGAAAAAAAAAAAAAAAAAAAAAAAAAAAATATATCACTGTTCAGGTGGTTTTAAATCAATGAATATCTCCAACTGATGTCTAAGAATCTTTTGTCTACACAAGCTAGGTCGAGAGTTGTTAATAACTAACGCCTCAATGATATTGAGATGATAGTTCGACCTAGCACTGTATAAAACAGAAAACCACCCATCGGAATATTGATCGGCACACCTATTTATACTCAACAGGTGATCGCCAATGGCAGACTCATGAGCCTGGGAGTGCCTGGATGCTCTCGAAACCTGGTGTAGTCGAATATCCCGAGGGATATGTTGGGATATTCTCATTTCTAATCTTTGGGACGTTTTGCCAACATAGTCAGCTCCACACTGACAAACGAATTTATAAACAACAGAGTTCTTTTGAATGGTTGGCAAAACATCTTTACGAAAAGAAGAGAAAAAGGTTCGAGTTGTGTAAACTACTCTAAGCATAGTAGCTGGAAAACATCGTTGAGTAGCAGAAGAAATCCTTTTAACAATATGAAGGCCATCAGGACCCAACCATGGTAATTTTAGATAAATGGGACAACGTGATGGACCAATATGTTTACCGCTATTAAATGTAGTAATTTTACGTTCAATAGTAGATTTTATTATATTAATGGGATATCCATTATTAAGAAAAATAGTTGTAATTTCACCAAGTTCCGTATCAAGACGGTTTGGTGAACAAATCATAAGTGCACGATGCGTAAGAGCGCTAATGAGGTTTATTTTTCTAGACTGAGGGGCAAAAGAAAACCAATTAAGATAGAGCCCTGTAAATGTAGGTTTTCTATAAACAGAGGTCTCAAACGTAGTACCAACTTTAGAAACACGAACGTCGAGGAATGGGAGAGAGCTACAGTCTTCAACCTCCATAGTAAATTGTAAAGATGGATGCAGGTTGCAAAGAAGACCAAGAAACTGTTTAGCTTCGCTCCGAGAGGGAAAGCATGCAAAAGTATCATCAACGTAGCGTGTGTAGAATGCTGGCTTAATAATTTTGGAAAATAATTCGTTTTCCAAAAATCCAACGAAAATGTTGGCTAACGAAGGACCAAGAGGGCTACCCATTGATATCCCATCAATTTGACGGTACATAATGTTGTTGAAACTAAAGGAGACTGATTTATTAGCAAGTTCCATTAGTTCAACAAAAATTCGTTCAGGAAATTGTGGAGATTTTAAGGGGCCACGGTATAGATAGTCAGCACAAATACCAATGGTTTCATCCAAAGGTATATTGGTATAAAGACTATTAATGTCAAAGGAAGCCAAGAACTCGGTATTTTTAGATAAAGGTAATTTTTGTATCTGAGATACGAATTGAAAAGAATCAGAGATACAATGGACCGAATAAAAAGAAAGCACAGGTTTAAGAAGGTCAACTAGCCATTTACCAAGTTCGTGTTGTGCAGAACCCAACATAGATAAAATGGGTCGCAAAGGAATGTTGGGTTTATGGACCTTGGGTAAACCGTACATTCTAGGCCTTTGAGAACCGATGGGTCGGATTCTATCATAAATCTCCTTAGAAATAAATCCGCTTTTATGAAGTTGAAGAAATCTTTTCTGGATTTTTATTTCCATACGAAAAGTATCATCATGGCATAAATCACCCAAACGGAGAAACTTACTTTTATCGTCCAAGATTTGTAACATTTTGGAGATATAATCCGTTTTGTTAAGTATAACAACGCCCGATCCTTTATCCGGGCGAGAAAGGTAAATGTCGGGATTAGACCTAATTAATTTTGCAGCTTCAAAATGATTTTTCTGCCAAACAAAATCACTAGATTTAGTATTTATGGCAGAAAACCTCCGACCTAATTCGCCCAAGTGAATTTTAACACTAGTTAATTCATCAGTAGAGATAGGCGAATGGTGTTTTAATTGAGTATACAATAATTCAATTTCACTAAATACTGAGATTTTATCAACAGAAGGGGGAGGAATGCAAAATTGTAAGCCAGCAGATAAAACAAATTCTTCTGTAGTGGACAAAACATGAGAAGAATAATTAAATATATGTTTACCCAAATTTGTTATAATCCCAAACTTCTTAGTAATTAAATTTTTTAAATATTTATCATAAGAAGAAGTACATTTAATGCGGGTAAAATTATCGCCGATGGATAAAAACCTAGAAAAACGGAGTTTATCAAAGAAAGATAGTTCTTTCCAAACCATGGCCCAAAGAAAAAGGTGTTTACTACGTAACGAATATATATATGTGTATATTTTGCACACTTACACACACACATATATATAATATCTACGATATATATGGAAATATATGTAATATATATTGATACATTTATATTATATATTGATATATATTATAGCTATGAAAAAGGGAAGACTGAGTTCTTTTAAGCCATGATAAAAAGAAGGACGGAGGGAAATAATGTAATAAAAAAAAAAAAAGCCAAATCATAAAAAAAAGAAAACCCTCGATTTGTCTGGTCGGCCGGCTATTTTTATTATTATTAAATATTTGCCCTCCTTCTTTTTATTATGGATACAAAAAAGCTTAGTCTTTCCTTTTTTTGATATATATATATATATATACACACGCTTACAGATATACAGACACACACACATATATATATATATATATATATTACACACACTTGCACACACACACACACACACACACACATATATATAATATCTATGATATATATGGAAATATATGTAATATATATTGATACATTTATATTATATATTGATATATATTATAGCTATGAAAAAGGAAAGACTGAGCTTTTTTTGTCTTTTCTTTTTATGGCTGTAATAAAGATTTGTATCCCCCCCAACTGCAGAACTCAACTCCCCTAACTGTGATTTGTGTGAGATTTGTGTGATGTCTTTCGGCGGTCAGAGCCCTCCAAGGTCACTGCGGCAAGCGGCCTCCAGTTGGGACAGTATAGGCGGCGTCGAATCAATAGACCGCTGTACCGTTTCGCTGTCCCTCTTTACACAGACAAGCATGTGGCGTAAGCTATTGGATTCACTGCGTCTCATAGCGGTATAACCGGGGATCTGAGGTTCGTCTGGTACAGACTTCAGCCAGGTATCCAGCGCCGACTTGAAAGATTTTGTTTTGCAGTTCGTGATCTCTCTGATGTTACGTGGTAGGCAATTGAAGAGCGTAAGACCCCGGGAATTTAAACTCGATTCCCTGAGCCGTCGGATCCAGTTGTCCCTGGCACTGGTTAGGGGTGGTACCACACACCTTCTGCCACGTTTTGAGATATGGTGCTGTATACCAGCGTTGGGCACCTGGTTCTCCATCATATGCCAGGTATAGATGATTGAATATCTTTCTTGCCTGCGTTGAATCGATTTGATATTCAATGTATCCAGCAGTTGCCAATAATTCAATTGACTATAACCAGTTATCTTTCTTAGAAACGACTTCTGGATGGCCTCTAATGCTTGAATATGACCTTTTCTGTCTGGAGTCCACAGCTGACAACAGTAATCAATGTGCGGCAACACCAGCGACTTCCAGAGTGTCCGCATTAGGTTTTTTTGTCTCGTTTGGAAAGTGCGTAGAATCCAACTGGAAAGGCTCCGTGCAGTTGAACAAACTTAACTCTAACTCCTAAACCCTAACCCTAACCCTAACCCTAACTCTAACTCCTAAATTGAGAATCTCTCTTTTGTTTTGACATTTTTTTTTATTACATTTTTTTTTATTACATTTTCACCCCAAACAAGACAAATTGCCACTTTGGTGTAAGGGGCTACTATCAGGGGCAACAACTACTGAGGTACTATGTAGAGATTTGGGCAGCAAGATGTCGGTTACACTTGAACTTCTGCACGTCAGTACAGTTGGGGAAGCAGGGACCTGGAATGGAATTCCAAAGTCTAGCAGTTCTAGGGGAAAAAAAAAACTACCGGAGTAGAAAGATCTTTTACATCTAGGGATCTCTACAGTGTGGGGGTGGGATTTAGCAGCCTGTCGGGTTTGTCAAGGGTGTTCACATCGTGGGGGCACAAGTGCTTGCAGTTCGTCAGAGCATTTACCATTAAAATACTTGTAGAAAAGGCAGAGGGATGCAAAGTTTCGTCGATAGGACAGAGGCTTAAGCTTAGATGCCAGTTCAGGGCCTATCAGATTTGCGACTCTTATAAACCTTATCAAGGAGCGAGAGACTAGTAGCAGATGAACCAACCCAAATGTGACAGCAATACTCCATACATGGGCGAATGGTGGCCTTATAGAAGTACAGGATACTTTCGGGTGTTAGTAGTTTTCGAGCACGGTAGAGAGAGCCAACCTTCCTTACAGCGGCCCTGGCAATGCCTTCAATGTAATTGTTCCAAGTTCCAACTCATGTTTCCTGTGAACGTTAGACCAAGGAGTTTGAAAGATGTACTCTCAGATAAAGAGTCGTTGGCCATTGCTATAGGTGGTAGAGAAGGTTTCTTGTAATTATTGAATGAAACTAGTTTAGTCTTGGCGGCATTGAACGTTACCAACCACTTTTGTCCCCATTCCACTACTGATTGGAGGTCATCCTCTAGTGTTTCTGCCATTTCTTTAGATATGTGTTCATTTGTTTTCCTGTCGTGCCTGCTATAGAGTGTGGTGTCATCAGCATATATACCTATCTCAGAGGCAATTTTGTCGGGGAGGTCATTTATGAATATCAGGAACAGCAGAGGTCCAAGGATAGATCCCTGGGGCACTCCCGCATTTATATCATATTGTTTAGATGTATGACCGTCGAGGACAACCTGGAGTTTTCTCTTATCTCAGAAGGATTTAATTATGTTAAGTATTCTACCAGTGATACCGTAAGATCTAATCTTCCTGAGGAGACCCTCATGCCATACTCTGTCAAAAGCCTTAGATATATCTAGAGCTACCGCTCTGCCCTTCCCCCGCTTTGTCCAGTGAATGGTATATACGTTCAGAGATTGTCAGATGTGGGTTTCCCAACGTGACCAATTCACGTGGCTAAGTACACGTTTTTCCAAATACTTAACAAAGAATTCTAACCTATTTTTTAACCTAAACTATTATATTTTAACAATGTATTTTTAATTTGTATTGTTCATTTCGTAAAGAACAAACAAATAGAATTTAACAATAGACCTTTTAGCATTCTCTTATCTAAGAAGGATTTAATTATGTTACCAGTGATACCGCATGATCTAATTTCCCTGTCAAAAACCCTAGATATATCTAGAGCTACCGCTCTGCCCTTCCCCCGCTTTGTCCAGTGAATGGTATATACGTTCAGAGATTGTCAGATGTGGGTTTCCCAACGTGACCAATTCACGTGGCTAAGTACACGTTTTTCCAAACACTTGACAACAAAGAATTCTAACCTATTTTTTAACCTAAACTATTTTTATATTTTTTTTTTTATTGTTTTAGCTTCGGAGATCTCCGCTTCCTTTAAGGCACAGTCGATTCTTAATTTCTTCGACTCAATTTTGGCGGCTAATTCTTTCACCGCCATACCGAAGCCTTTAAAGGATCCCCCCAGCAAACTTTGTTACCATGAGGCAAAGGCAAAACCAAAGTAAAAGGAAACAACAGACCGAAAGAATCACACTAAATCGTCTACATAAAATTAGCACCGATAGAATTTAATCTGAAGGACAGACACCACTTTAAATTTAAAACTGTGACAACAAGTGACAACAAGTCCCAGCAACAAAACTTTTTTGAAAATTTACCGATTTCGGTTTATTTAAAATTTAACAGATATTATTATTGTTTCAATTAGGTATGATTCCTCCTTTTTTATTTCACGACCTCGTGGGTCTTACATAAAAGGAAAGAATTACGATACGTTAGTAATATCAATATTGAATTAAAAATGTTTTCAACAAGAATTTATCTATTTATTTTAATATTCATCATTTTTCATTATTTTTCTCCTGACTCAACATTATGTATTTTTAATTTGTATTGTTCATTCTTTTTAGCTAACATTTTTTACATTCAGAATTTAACATTTTAGCATTCCAATTTCTTACATTCTATTTCTTAACCGTGCTTACAAGGTTCGAGTCTCGGCTTGGCTTATTAGGTATGATTCCTCCTTTTTTATTTCACAACCTCGTGGGTCTTACATAAAAGGAAAGAATTACGATACTTTAGTAATATCAATATCAAATTAAAAATGTGGGTTTCCCAACGTGACCAATTCACGTGGCTAAGTACATGTTTTTCCAAACACTTGACAACAAAGAATTCCAACCTATTTTTTAACCTAAACTATTTTTATATTTTAACAATGTATTTTTAATTTGTATTGTTCATTCTTTTTAGCTAACATTTTTTACATTCAGTTTCGTAAAGAACAAACAAATAGAATTTAACAATAGACCTTTTTAGCATTCCAATTTCTTACATCCTATTTCTTAACCGTGTTGAGTCTCGGCTTATCCTAATCTCATTTTCACTTATCTAATGTTCTCATTTACATAAAACTAGCCGTTGCCTGAGTGTTAGTTGAGAAAAAAAAAAAAAAATGTAGTAGGCAAGCAGGCTTGAACCCCTGACGCAAAGGCAGAAAAGAAAGTGGAGGTGTATGGAGAAAAAAGAGCACGAAGTAGTAAGCAGTCTCGAACCCCTCCTAAAATTTCCTTTTCTTTTCTTTTTTTTTTTTAAATCAATTACTATTAAGATATCTGATATTAAAAAAATTGGGTTTGTTTTACTGTACACATAGATTCGAAAAAGTTGTCAAAAAAAATATATATATAAAATAAATGTTACCAAAGGCAAGATAAGTTACTTTTATACCTAACTGGATATGTTGCCAGTGTTTTTATTTAATGTAACATGTTTATTCAGCTCGAAAAACAGTGTTTACCGATGTAAGAAAATTCAAAATGGCGCCCGACTCTCTGTTTAACATGGTAAGTTTGGAAAAAGGTGCTATAAATATAAAACTAGACAAAATACTGTTAGAAACTCGCTCAATATGTATTACCGTGACATAGGTTGACATATATTCGGTGGGTTTTTAATAGTAGTTTGTCTAGTTTATTATTTATAACACCTTTTCCCAAACTTACCGTGTTAAAGAGAGAGTCGGGCGCCATTTTGAATTTTCCAATACATCGGTAAACACTGTATGTTTTTCGAGCTGAATAAACATGTTACATTAAATAAAAACACTAAAAACATATCCAGTTGGGTAGAAAAGTAACTTATTTTGCCTTTGATAATATTTATTTATTATATATTTGTTTTTTGACAACTTTTTCGAATCTATGTGTACAGTAATACAAACCCAAAAAATTATATTAATAATATTTCTTTAAAAACAAAACTTACTATTATAACTGAAAAGGAGGTGAAAAAAAAAAACGTCTTATCGATGTGCCCACCACGATTTTGACGTCACACGTGGTCGAAATCCAGCGACGGTATAACTGGAAATGTTTTCTCAATCATTAAATCATTTCTCTCCGATAGGCTCATAAGAGTAGTGGTCGATGGACAAAAATCGGAGACCTGCAATATAAATGCTGGAGTCCCTCAGGGGTCAATCCTGGGCCCAACTCTCTTCCTGATCTACATCAATGACCTCCCTAAACACATACTTAAATCACACGTGGTCGAAATAACGTCCTATGTGACGCTGTTGTCACTAGATTGGAACGACTTGCAAAAATGTCAGCGAAAAAAATCCTTGTAGAAAAGTGCCCAGTTGAGGGTGAAGGAATTAATGTTTTTAGCCAATTTTTCGATATTTGTTGTCCGAAGGGTCGAGCTTCAAAACGATACTGATCTCTTGAAAATTTGTTGCCTCTGTCGAAAGTTTTAGGCAAACATACAAACAAACATACATTTAGTAATTGTATTTTAGAGATGAGGTGTTTTCATTGATTGAGATTGTCGGACTGACTTCCTCATCTTGTTTGTTATCGTCACAACGTTTCAAGACTCCTAACAAACGGTTCCCCAGTTAGATACAAAACACCTGATGAAGGCCGGAGGGCAAAACGACCGAAAAAAATACAGACAATTCACCCCAAACAATGCACAGTGCTACAGGGGGCTACTATTAGGGACTTAATTAGCGGGGTCATTATGAAGGGAGATGAGTAGAAAGATGTTTGTTAACATTACACTTGAACTTCTGCATATCATTGCAGTTGGGAAAGCAGAATCCCGGAAGGGAGTTCCAAAGACCCGCAGTTCTGGGGAAGAAACTATTGGAGTAAAAGGCTTTCTTGCACCTAGGGATCTCTACTGTAAAGGGATGAGACTTAGTAGCTTGTCGGGTTTGTCGGGGGTAGTTACGTCGGGGAGGTACAAGTGTTTGCAGTTCGTCAGAGCATTCACCATTGAAGTATTTGTAGAACAGGCAGAGGGATGCCACATCTCGTCGATGGGACAGAGGCTGAAGCCTAGATGACAGTTCAGGACCTATCAGGTTGGCGACTCTCTTTTGAACCCTGTCCAGGAGCGAGAGACAAGCAGCAGATACACCAGCCCAGATGTGACAACAGTACTCCATATATGGGCGAATGGTGGCCTTATAGAGGTATAGGATACTGTCAGGCGTAAGTAGTTTTCAAGCACGGTAAAGGGAGCCAACCTTCCTTGCAGCAGCCTTGGCAATGTTCTCAATGTATCTATTCCAGTTCATATTCCCTATAAACGTTAGGCCGAGGAGTTTAAGTACTTTCAGGTAATGTGTTCTTGGCCATTGCTATTGGTGCTAGAGAAGGTTTCTTGTAGTTATTGAAGGAAACAAGCTTAGTCTTAGCAGCATTGAATGAGACCAACCATTTTTGTCCCCATTCCACTACGGATTGGAGGTCATCCTCTAGTGTTTCTGCCATTTCCTTGGATATGTGTTCATTTGTTTTCCCTTCATATCTGTTATAGAGAGTGGTGTCATCGGCAAATATACCCATCTCCGAAACAATTTTATCAGGGAGGTCATTTATGAATATCAGGAATAATAGAGGTCCAAAGATAGACCCCTGAGGTACTCCCGCATTTATGTCATATTGTTTAGATGTACGACTGTCGAGGACAACTTTAATTTTTCTATTACTTAAGAAGGATTTAATTACATTATGAATTCTTCCAGTAATTCCATATGATCTAATTTTCCTTAGAAGACCATTGTGCCATACCCTGTCAAAAGGCTTAGATATATCAAGGGCTACCGCTCTACCCTCCCCTGTTTTGTCCAAAGAACGGTATATACGTTCAGAAACTACAGTTAAAATAAATGTTATCAAAGGCAAGATAAGTTACTTTTTTTACCTAACTGGATATGTTTTTAGTGTTTTTATTTAATGTAACATGTTTATTCAGCTCGACAAACATAGTGTTTACCGATGTATTTGAAAATTTAAAATGGCGGCCGACTCTCTCTTTGACACAGTAAGTTTGGAAAAAGGAGTTAAAAATAAAAAACTAGACAAAATACCAGTGATATCATAAATACAGAATGTTATTAGAAATGGAATGTCCAGTTAAATTGATTCTGTTAAAATATTTGTTGCCTCTGTCGAAAGTTTTAGGCAAACATACAAACAAACATACATTTAAACAGACAGGTGAGATTTATATTATAGACTAGCGAGGGGTACCCGGCGTTGCCCGGGTGTTTTTCGGGGTATGTGAAAAAACCCCGAAAATGTGAAAAAAAAAAAAACGAAGCCTTCACGATGCGCAGTTGGAAAGTTGGAAAATAGTAAAGTGTTTTAAAAAAAAAAAAAAAAACAGGTGCGCGTTTTTGATTGACGTGACGGCGATAGGTATTCAGCAGTTATGATTTTGTGCGGAGACAGTTTTGAATGAGGTGAATAAATCGGTTTGTTTGTTTTTAAAAACCCGCTCCCTGTTTATTAGGAGGAGTGAAATGAAAGCTACAGTCTGATATGACGAAGTCGACATTGAACAAACGTTACTTAGCTCTCTTGAGACAACTGGCTTTCGGCCTGTGATTAGAGTCGAGTTTCGCTTTTTTTTATACTGAAAACCGAATGTAACGCGTGCCGATGCGGGAAATGTTGAATAATTAATGTTTGAAAGTCAATAAAATTGAATAGACAGGCGAACTCTGTAGATAACTCTGAGATATTACAATTTATAGATGATATAAAAAGTTTTAAGTTGTGAAGCGAGCAAGCACTTCTCTGAAAGAAGCCTTTTGTGGACATCGAGGAAAAGCGTACATACATACATTTTCGCTTTTATATATATAGATAGTTGAGTACATGAGAAAGATTAGGGGACTGATTCCTTTTATTTGATTTTTGTAATTTCCAACCCAAAGAAGAAGTCAGGCAGTTATGTTTTTTTCCTCAACAAAATATCGTTCTAAAAAAAACAAGCTCTAAAAAAGTGCTGCATGCGACACCACCTAAAATGGTAAAAATAAATTCCTCCCATTTGCCATCTTTCTAACCATGGTTTTTAAATTGTTTAACTTTTTTTTAATAAAACGAATAAAGTTAGATATTTTTCATTCAGTAGAAACCATTGGGTTTTTTTATCTAAAAACTCCATTAATCAACTATAAAATCTCGTCCCAATAGTGCAGAAGCGCCATTTACTTAAAAATAAATAAATAAAAATAAAAAATACTGCACAAGTCTGACTTTTGAATACTAAGCAGGGCTCTATGGACAAATGTATCTTTAGTTGATAATATATTTTCGTTTATTAACCAAATAGAAAAGTTACTAGCAAAACACATGATTTTTAGAATATGACATCTTCGTTCTGTGCCAAATATGTACATCATAAAGATTAAAAAAAAAAAAAAAGAAAAAAAAAAAGTATGTTCTATTTGTTAGGCACTGCGTAAAAAAAAAAAAAAATGCAACACTTTGAAATCTATATATATTACTCTTATTATAGTGTGTTATGCTTAAGTGGTGACTCCTTGTAAAAAAAAAAAAAAAAAAATGCAACACTTTGAAATCTATATATATTACTCTTATTATAGTGTGTTATGCTTAAGTGGTGACTCCTTGTAAAAAAAAAAAAAAAAATGCAACACTTTGAAATCTATATATATTACTCTTATTATAGTGTGTTATGCTTAAGTGGTGACTCCTTGTAAAAAAAAAAAAAAAATGCAACACTTTGAAATCTATATATATTACTCTTATTATAGTGTGTTATGCTTAAGTGGTGACTCCTTGTAAAAAAAAAAAAAAAATGCAACACTTTGAAATCTATATATATTACTCTTATTATAGTGTGTTATGCTTAAGTGGTGACTCCTTGTAAAAAAAAAAAAAAAAAAATGCAACACTTTGAAATCTATATATATATTACTCTTATTATAGTGTGTTATGCTTAAGTGGTGACTCCTTGTAAAAAAAAAAAAAAAATGCAACACTTTGAAATCTATATATATTACTCTTATTATAGTGTGTTATGCTTAAGTGGTGACTCCTTGTAAAAAAAAAAAAAAAAATGCAACACTTTGAAATCTATATATATTACTCTTATTATAGTGTGTTATGCTTAAGTGGTGACTCCTTGTAAAAAAAAAAAAAAAAAAATGCAACACTTTGAAATCTATATATATTACTCTTATTATAGTGTGTTATGCTTAAGTGGTGACTCCTTGTAAAAAAAAAAAAAAAAATGCAACACTTTGAAATCTATATATATTACTCTTATTATAGTGTGTTATGCTTAAGTGGTGACTCCTTGTAAAAAAAAAAAAAAAAAAATGCAACACTTTGAAATCTATATATATTACTCTTATTATAGTGTGTTATGCTTAAGTGGTGACTCCTTGTAAAAAAAAAAAAAAAAATGCAACACTTTGAAATCTATATATATTACTCTTATTATAGTGTGTTATGCTTAAGTGGTGACTCCTTGTAAAAAAAAAAAAAAAAAAATGCAACACTTTGAAATCTATATATATTACTCTTATTATAGTGTGTTATGCTTAAGTGGTGACTCCTTGTAAAAAAAAAAAAAAAAATGCAACACTTTGAAATCTATATATATTACTCTTATTATAGTGTGTTATGCTTAAGTGGTGACTCCTTGTAAAAAAAAAAAAAAAAAAATGCAACACTTTGAAATCTATATATATTACTCTTATTATAGTGTGTTATGCTTAAGTGGTGACTCCTTGTAAAAAAAAAAAAAAAAATGCAACACTTTGAAATCTATATATATTACTCTTATTATAGTGTGTTATGCTTAAGTGGTGACTCCTTGTAAAAAAAAAAAAAAAAAAATGCAACACTTTGAAATCTATATATATTACTCTTATTATAGTGTGTTATGCTTAAGTGGTGACTCCTTGTAAAAAAAAAAAAAAAAAAATGCAACACTTTGAAATCTATATATATTACTCTTATTATAGTGTGTTATGCTTAAGTGGTGACTCCTTGTAAAAAAAAAAAAAAAATGCAACACTTTGAAATCTATATATATTACTCTTATTATAGTGTGTTATGCTTAAGTGGTGACTCCTTGTAAAAAAAAAAAAAAAAAAATGCAACACTTTGAAATCTATATATATTACTCTTATTATAGTGTGTTATGCTTAAGTGGTGACTCCTTGTAAAAAAAAAAAAAAAAAAATGCAACACTTTGAAATCTATATATATTACTCTTATTATAGTGTGTTATGCTTAAGTGGTGACTCCTTGTAAAAAAAAAAAAAAAAAAATGCAACACTTTGAAATCTATATATATTACTCTTATTATAGTGTGTTATGCTTAAGTGGTGACTCCTTGTAAAAAAAAAAAAAAAAATGCAACACTTTGAAATCTATATATATTACTCTTATTATAGTGTGTTATGCTTAAGTGGTGACTCCTTGTAAAAAAAAAAAAAAAAAATGCAACACTTTGAAATCTATATATATTACTCTTATTATAGTGTGTTATGCTTAAGTGGTGACTCCTTGTAAAAAAAAAAAAAAAAAAATGCAACACTTTGAAATCTATATATATTACTCTTATTATAGTGTGTTATGCTTAAGTGGTGACTCCTTGTAAAAAAAAAAAAAAAATGCAACACTTTGAAATCTATATATATTACTCTTATTATAGTGTGTTATGCTTAAGTGGTGACTCCTTGTAAAAAAAAAAAAAAAAAATGCAACACTTTGAAATCTATATATATTACTCTTATTATAGTGTGTTATGCTTAAGTGGTGACTCCTTGTAAAAAAAAAAAAAAAAAATGCAACACTTTGAAATCTATATATATTACTCTTATTATAGTGTGTTATGCTTAAGTGGTGACTCCTTGTAAAAAAAAAAAAAAAAAAATGCAACACTTTGAAATCTATATATATTACTCTTATTATAGTGTGTTATGCTTAAGTGGTGACTCCTTGTAAAAAAAAAAAAAAAAAAATGCAACACTTTGAAATCTATATATATTACTCTTATTATAGTGTGTTATGCTTAAGTGGTGACTCCTTGTAAAAAAAAAAAAAAAAAATGCAACACTTTGAAATCTATATATATTACTCTTATTATAGTGTGTTATGCTTAAGTGGTGACTCCTTGTAAAAAAAAAAAAAAAAAATGCAACACTTTGAAATCTATATATATTACTCTTATTATAGTGTGTTATGCTTAAGTGGTGACTCCTTGTAAAAAAAAAAAAAAAAAATGCAACACTTTGAAATCTATATATATTACTCTTATTATAGTGTGTTATGCTTAAGTGGTGACTCCTTGTAAAAAAAAAAAAAAAAAATGCAACACTTTGAAATCTATATATATTACTCTTATTATAGTGTGTTATGCTTAAGTGGTGACTCCTTGTAAAAAAAAAAAAAAAAAAATGCAACACTTTGAAATCTATATATATTACTCTTATTATAGTGTGTTATGCTTAAGTGGTGACTCCTTGTAAAAAAAAAAAAAAAAAATGCAACACTTTGAAATCTATATATATTACTCTTATTATAGTGTGTTATGCTTAAGTGGTGACTCCTTGTAAAAAAAAAAAAAAAAATGCAACACTTTGAAATCTATATATATTACTCTTATTATAGTGTGTTATGCTTAAGTGGTGACTCCTTGTAAAAAAAAAAAAAAAAAAATGCAACACTTTGAAATCTATATATATTACTCTTATTATAGTGTGTTATGCTTAAGTGGTGACTCCTTGTAAAAAAAAAAAAAAAAAAATGCAACACTTTGAAATCTATATATATTACTCTTATTATAGTGTGTTATGCTTAAGTGGTGACTCCTTGTAAAAAAAAAAAAAAAATGCAACACTTTGAAATCTATATATATTACTCTTATTATAGTGTGTTATGCTTAAGTGGTGACTCCTTGTAAAAAAAAAAAAAAAAAAATGCAACACTTTGAAATCTATATATATTACTCTTATTATAGTGTGTTATGCTTAAGTGGTGACTCCTTGTAAAAAAAAAAAAAAAAAATGCAACACTTTGAAATCTATATATATTACTCTTATTATAGTGTGTTATGCTTAAGTGGTGACTCCTTGTAAAAAAAAAAAAAAAAAATGCAACACTTTGAAATCTATATATATTACTCTTATTATAGTGTGTTATGCTTAAGTGGTGACTCCTTGTAAAAAAAAAAAAAAAAAAATGCAACACTTTGAAATCTATATATATTACTCTTATTATAGTGTGTTATGCTTAAGTGGTGACTCCTTGTAAAAAAAAAAAAAAAAAAATGCAACACTTTGAAATCTATATATATTACTCTTATTATAGTGTGTTATGCTTAAGTGGTGACTCCTTGTAAAAAAAAAAAAAAAAAATGCAACACTTTGAAATCTATATATATTACTCTTATTATAGTGTGTTATGCTTAAGTGGTGACTCCTTGTAAAAAAAAAAAAAAAAAATGCAACACTTTGAAATCTATATATATATTACTCTTATTATAGTGTGTTATGCTTAAGTGGTGACTCCTTGTAAAAAAAAAAAAAAAAAATGCAACACTTTGAAATCTATATATATTACTCTTATTATAGTGTGTTATGCTTAAGTGGTGACTCCTTGTAAAAAAAAAAAAAAAAATGCAACACTTTGAAATCTATATATATTACTCTTATTATAGTGTGTTATGCTTAAGTGGTGACTCCTTGTAAAAAAAAAAAAAAAAAAATGCAACACTTTGAAATCTATATATATTACTCTTATTATAGTGTGTTATGCTTAAGTGGTGACTCCTTGTAAAAAAAAAAAAAAAAAATGCAACACTTTGAAATCTATATATATTACTCTTATTATAGTGTGTTATGCTTAAGTGGTGACTCCTTGTAAAAAAAAAAAAAAAAAAATGCAACACTTTGAAATCTATATATATTACTCTTATTATAGTGTGTTATGCTTAAGTGGTGACTCCTTGTAAAAAAAAAAAAAAAAATGCAACACTTTGAAATCTATATATATTACTCTTATTATAGTGTGTTATGCTTAAGTGGTGACTCCTTGTAAAAAAAAAAAAAAAAAATGCAACACTTTGAAATCTATATATATTACTCTTATTATAGTGTGTTATGCTTAAGTGGTGACTCCTTGTAAAAAAAAAAAAAAAAAAATGCAACACTTTGAAATCTATATATATTACTCTTATTATAGTGTGTTATGCTTAAGTGGTGACTCCTTGTAAAAAAAAAAAAAAAAAAATGCAACACTTTGAAATCTATATATATTACTCTTATTATAGTGTGTTATGCTTAAGTGGTGACTCCTTGTAAAAAAAAAAAAAAAAATGCAACACTTTGAAATCTATATATATTACTCTTATTATAGTGTGTTATGCTTAAGTGGTGACTCCTTGTAAAAAAAAAAAAAAAAAAATGCAACACTTTGAAATCTATATATATTACTCTTATTATAGTGTGTTATGCTTAAGTGGTGACTCCTTGTAAAAAAAAAAAAAAAAATGCAACACTTTGAAATCTATATATATTACTCTTATTATAGTGTGTTATGCTTAAGTGGTGACTCCTTGTAAAAAAAAAAAAAAAAAAATGCAACACTTTGAAATCTATATATATTACTCTTATTATAGTGTGTTATGCTTAAGTGGTGACTCCTTGTAAAAAAAAAAAAAAAAAAATGCAACACTTTGAAATCTATATATATTACTCTTATTATAGTGTGTTATGCTTAAGTGGTGACTCCTTGTAAAAAAAAAAAAAAAAAAATGCAACACTTTGAAATCTATATATATTACTCTTATTATAGTGTGTTATGCTTAAGTGGTGACTCCTTGTAAAAAAAAAAAAAAAAATGCAACACTTTGAAATCTATATATATTACTCTTATTATAGTGTGTTATGCTTAAGTGGTGACTCCTTGTAAAAAAAAAAAAAAAAAAATGCAACACTTTGAAATCTATATATATTACTCTTATTATAGTGTGTTATGCTTAAGTGGTGACTCCTTGTAAAAAAAAAAAAAAAAATGCAACACTTTGAAATCTATATATATTACTCTTATTATAGTGTGTTATGCTTAAGTGGTGACTCCTTGTAAAAAAAAAAAAAAAAAATGCAACACTTTGAAATCTATATATATTACTCTTATTATAGTGTGTTATGCTTAAGTGGTGACTCCTTGTAAAAAAAAAAAAAAAAATGCAACACTTTGAAATCTATATATATTACTCTTATTATAGTGTGTTATGCTTAAGTGGTGACTCCTTGTAAAAAAAAAAAAAAAAAATGCAACACTTTGAAATCTATATATATTACTCTTATTATAGTGTGTTATGCTTAAGTGGTGACTCCTTGTAAAAAAAAAAAAAAAAATGCAACACTTTGAAATCTATATATATTACTCTTATTATAGTGTGTTATGCTTAAGTGGTGACTCCTTGTAAAAAAAAAAAAAAAAATGCAACACTTTGAAATCTATATATATTACTCTTATTATAGTGTGTTATGCTTAAGTGGTGACTCCTTGTAAAAAAAAAAAAAAAAAATGCAACACTTTGAAATCTATATATATTACTCTTATTATAGTGTGTTATGCTTAAGTGGTGACTCCTTGTAAAAAAAAAAAAAAAAAATGCAACACTTTGAAATCTATATATATTACTCTTATTATAGTGTGTTATGCTTAAGTGGTGACTCCTTGTAAAAAAAAAAAAAAAAAAATGCAACACTTTGAAATCTATATATATTACTCTTATTATAGTGTGTTATGCTTAAGTGGTGACTCCTTGTAAAAAAAAAAAAAAAAATGCAACACTTTGAAATCTATATATATTACTCTTATTATAGTGTGTTATGCTTAAGTGGTGACTCCTTGTAAAAAAAAAAAAAAAAAAATGCAACACTTTGAAATCTATATATATTACTCTTATTATAGTGTGTTATGCTTAAGTGGTGACTCCTTGTAAAAAAAAAAAAAAAAAATGCAACACTTTGAAATCTATATATATTACTCTTATTATAGTGTGTTATGCTTAAGTGGTGACTCCTTGTAAAAAAAAAAAAAAAAATGCAACACTTTGAAATCTATATATATTACTCTTATTATAGTGTGTTATGCTTAAGTGGTGACTCCTTGTAAAAAAAAAAAAAAAATGCAACACTTTGAAATCTATATATATTACTCTTATTATAGTGTGTTATGCTTAAGTGGTGACTCCTTGTAAAAAAAAAAAAAAAAATGCAACACTTTGAAATCTATATATATTACTCTTATTATAGTGTGTTATGCTTAAGTGGTGACTCCTTGTAAAAAAAAAAAAAAAAATGCAACACTTTGAAATCTATATATATTACTCTTATTATAGTGTGTTATGCTTAAGTGGTGACTCCTTGTAAAAAAAAAAAAAAAAAATGCAACACTTTGAAATCTATATATATTACTCTTATTATAGTGTGTTATGCTTAAGTGGTGACTCCTTGTAAAAAAAAAAAAAAAATGCAACACTTTGAAATCTATATATATTACTCTTATTATAGTGTGTTATGCTTAAGTGGTGACTCCTTGTAAAAAAAAAAAAAAAAATGCAACACTTTGAAATCTATATATATATTACTCTTATTATAGTGTGTTATGCTTAAGTGGTGACTCCTTGTAAAAAAAAAAAAAAAAATGCAACACTTTGAAATCTATATATATTACTCTTATTATAGTGTGTCATGCTTAAGTGGTGACTCCTTGTAAAAAAAAAAAAGATGGCAGCAATTTTTCACCTGCTAATACGATTAAAGTTTTTTTGGGTTTTTTTTATAATTCAATTCAGTAATATTCAGGTCATTTCGACTGCATAATTTGGGAGCTACAATTGTAACTTAATTGACAAAAAAAAAAACAAATCAGTTGAAACCATTGTTTTTTTTTTATCTGAAAACTCCATTAATCAACTATAAAATCTCGTCCCAATAGTGCAGAAGCGCCATTTACTTAAAAAAAATAAAAAATACTGCACAAGTCTGACTTTTGAATACTAAGCAGGGCTCTATGGACAAATTTATCTTTAGTTGACCTTTGATAATATATTTTCGTTTATTAACCAAATAGAAGAATATATATATATATATATATATATATATATATATATATATATAAGAATTACAGTTAAATTAAATTCATTAAATTGTTCTCATCTCCTTTATATATATATATATATATATATATATATATATATATATATATATATATATATATATATATATATTTATATATATATATATATATTTATATATATATATATATATTTATATATATATATATATATATATATTTATATATATATATATATATTTATATATATATATATATATTTATATATATATATATATATATATATATATATATATATATATATATATATATATATATATATATATATAAAAATTACAATTAAATTTACCAAAATGATCCAAGATGGTAAAACTAAAGTATATTATACATATTAAAGAATTAATATACATGTAGGCCTAAGGCTCTACAGACAAACTTATCTTTAGTCGACCTTTGACAACTAAATATTTTCGTTTACTAGCCAAATAGAAAAGTTACTAGCCAAACCCACATGATTTTTAGAATATGACATCTTCGTTCTGTGACGAATATGTACATCATAAAGTTTAAAAAAAAAAAAAAAAAAAACAGTACATTGTTCTATTAAACTTTTATTGTTTAAATTATTTAACTTTTTTTTTTTAATAAAACGAACAAAGTTGAAAAGATATTTTTCACTGAGTAGTGAGCTTTGGAAAATTGTCATTAAAAAAAATACAATCGCCAAAAGATAAGCGTTTCATTATTTCTAGTCGCCATTTTGAAAAATCACTCGCTAATGCGACTGTTTCACTCGAAATGTAAAGTCCTGCTAAGTGTTGGAACTGTAGTCAAACATTTGGACTACCGACTCCATATCCTTGTCTATAAAGTTTCAATTTACATGTAAAATTTACAGTTGAAACATGAGATTGCATTTTGAGGAGATAATTTTCTGTTATCAGAAAAAAATTGTTTTGTTAGGCACTGCGTTAATAAAAAAAAAAAAAAAATGCAACACTTTGAAATCTATATATATTACTATTATAATAGTGTGTGTTATTTTTTGTGTCATGATTAAATCTTCAGAGTGACTGTTGTTTAAGTGGTCACTCCTTGTAAAAAAAAAAAACAAAAAAAAAAAAAGATGGTGGCAATTTTTCACCTGCTTATACGATTAAAGTTTTTATTTTTAATAATTCAGTAATATTCAGGCAATTTCCACTGCATAATTTGGAAGTTAACATTGCAATTTATTTGACCAAAAAAAAAAAAAAAAAAAAAAAAAATCAGTAGAAAAGTTTTTTTTTTATCAGAAGACCAATCTCTGGTCCCCCCTCGCCAATCTTTCACGAAAAACACCCGTCTAGCTGAATCCACTGTGAAAAATTTCCCCCCACTCTATATCTGTGCCTAAATCAAAACGCGGATTCCATGAACACAGCTTCTTTCTTAGAACTGCACGCCTGTGGAACTCTGTTCCGTCTGCCTGCTTCCCACCGGACTACAACTTGGATGTCTTCAAGTCCAACGTTAACAAATTCCTATTGAACCTCCCCCTTAAGTAAACACTTCATCAAATCTCCACACTAACGTAATGTACTTGCAATAACCCTCATCCCTGAGTGGCTTCCGGGCCTTGATAAGTGGTGATCACTGTGTATATAAAAAAAAATAGTTTACAGTCATATCCAAGACTCTACTGCTTATGTAAGGACACACACATATATATATATATATATATATATATATATATATATATATATATATATTACAGATGAAAAGTACCGGCATTCAAACTTAACATGACCTTCAAACTTCAAACACAACCTTCACCTTAAACATTTTTTTTAAATTTAATTTTATATAATGGCGGGGGGGGGGTGATGAAACAAATTCCTATTGAACCGCCCCCTTAAGTAAACACTTCATCAAATCTCCACACTAACGTAATGTACTTGCAATAACCCTTATCCCTGAGTGGCTTCCGGGCCTTAATAAGTGGTGACCACTGTGTATAAAAAAAAAATAGTTTACAGTCATATCCAAGACTCTACTGCTTATGTAAGGACACACACATATATATATATATATATATATATTACAGATGAAAAGTACCGGCATTCAAACTTAACATGACCTTCAAACTTCAAACACAACCTTCAACTTAAACATTATTTTTAAATTTAATTTTATATAATGGCGGAGGGGGGGGGGGGGTGATGAAACAAATTCCTATTGAACCGCCCCCTTAAGTAAACACTTCATCAAATCTCCACACTAACGTAATGTACTTGCAATAACCCTTATCCCTGAGTGGCTTCCGGGCCTTAATAAGTGGTGACCACTGTGTATAAAAAAAAAAAAAAAAATAGTTTACAGTCATATCCAAGACCCTACTGCTTATGTAAGGACACAGACATATATATATATATATATATATATATATATATATATATATATACACTCTTCGGAGTAGTTTTTATTTAACAATCAGTGGTTATGTAAACGTGAGATGTAAAGAACATATATGGAGTTTACCAAACAAGTTGGATCAACAAAAACATTCATATCCTTTTTCTACAAATACTCCTGCCACAGAACTTCTGATAAATATATTATTTTCACTTTGACTTTCCATGTCTCACTGACTTTAGCAAATAGGGTGCATACCGTTATAACTATTTGCTAATATTTTCACTCCTCTGATGAGATGGTAGACATCGAAACCCTATAGGTTAAGGAGATAAACTTTCTAAAACATTCTTTGTCTTGCTTAGAATAATAAAAATTCTTTGATATGAAACTCAACCACTTCATTTCATTTCAATGAGAGTTTTTTGAAATTCATTGAATTACAATTTAATATATATATATATATATATATATATATTACAGATGAAAAGTACCGGCATTCAAACTTAACATGACCTTCAAACTTGAAACACAACCTTCAACTTAAACATTTTTTTAAATTTAATTTTATATAATGGCGGAGGGGGGGGTGATGAAACATAATGAGGATATAGTACACATTTTGTATAAAATACAAATAGGTTTAGATAAAAAAAAATCTTTATCTATGTTCAACAACAATTCTTAGTTGGCCTACTTTAGCAGGTTTGAACAACAAGGTGAATTAAATAGCCTTTTCCTGTTCGCAATATCCTTTTCAGTTCTTTTTTTTTTTATAATATAACCCCCCCCTCAAAAAAAAACAAAAAACAAAAGCTAAATGGAGGCCTTCTAGAACATATGCTGTAGAACGGAGAAAAAAAGGCCAAAGACCCTAGTGTTTTGAATGTGATGTTTTGAATATAATAAACTAGTTATGACCAAAGTTTCATTTCATTCAGACAAAACGCTAAGAAACTGGGCCTAATTAGAGTTGGCCTCCGTTTTATTTGGGTCACCCTGTATGATAGGTTATGAAAAGGAAGAGATAGCTATTGCAAGTACATTACGTTAGTGTGGAGATTTGATGAAGTGTTTACTTAAGAGGGCGGTTTATTAGGAATTTGTTGACCTCCACGTAAAAAAAAATGTCGAGAATAGTAATACAGGGTGACCCCCCAAAAAATGCTCAGAAAAACAATTGAATGTCCTCTATTTTGTGTACAGAAAGTTGTTAGTTGAGACAGATCATTGGTACCGTCGGTTTCAAGCTCTCTTCAGCCAATATTCGAAAAGAGACGAATATTGGCTGAAGAGAGCTTGATAAGGATACTTTAAACGGGCCTTATTATCGGGCTTGAAACCGACGGTACCAATGATCTGTCTCAACTAACAACTTTCTGTACACAAAATATAAAAATATATATATATATATATATATATATATATATATATATATATATATATATATATATACTAGCAAAAGTACCTGTCGTTGACTGGGTTCAAAAAGCAGTCTACAGAAAATGGACTCTGATTTATGAGTTATGAAAAGGAACGGTTGTAAAGAGATAGCTTCGAATTTGGGGGTATCAAAACCAAAGCAAAATATGATGAAAGTAAAAATAAAATAGATAAACCCCATAATTTATTATACCATACCTGTTCACACTGAAACACTTATCGCAATATTATGTGAATCTATATTAAAAAAACCTTGTTAAACATTGTGACATATTTCCATTCTATGGAGGTCAGGTGCGAACGAACACCCCATAATTTTATTATACAATATTTCTTCAAACTGAAACATAATTATCAACGTATACTTACAGAAAATGGACTCTGATTTATGAAAGTATGATAGGTTATGAAAAGGAAGGGTCGTAAAGAGATAGCTTCGAATTTGGGGGTATCAAAACCAAAGCAAAATATGATGAAAGTAAAAATAAAATAGATAAACCCCATAATTTATTATACCATACCTGTTCACACTGAAACACTTATCGCAATATTCTGTGGATCTATATTAAAAAAACCTTGTTAAACTGTCACATATTTCCATTCTAATTAGAGTTGGGCCCTGTTTTTTTTTGGGGGTAGGGGGTCACCCTGTATATATATCTTACTTGTCAAGAAGCCAAACAGTTACTGCATGGTCACGATCCCCTTACCATAGTGTATATATATATGGCGAATCCACTGTCAAAAATTTTCCCCACTCTTTATCTATGCCTAAATCAAAACGTAGATTCAATGAAGAAAGCTTCTTTCTTAGAACTGCACGCCTGTGGAACTGTTCCGTCTTTCTGCTTCCCTCCTGACTACAACTTGGATGTCTTCAAGTCCAACGTAAACAAATTCCTGATGAACCGCCCCCCCCCCTTAAGTAGACTCTAAAATATCCACACTAACGTACTGTACTTACAATAACCCTTATCCATGAGTGGCTTCCAGGCCTTGATAAGTGGTGACCACCTTAAAAAAAAAAAAAAAAAAAAAAATGGCCTCCAATCTGTAGTGGAATGGGGACAAAAATGGATAGTCACATTCAATGCTGCCAAGACTAAGCTTGTTTCCTTCAATAACTACAAGAAACCTTCTCTACCACTAATAGCAATGGCAAAGAACACATTGCCTGAAAGTACTTCCTTTAAACTCCTCGGCCTAACGTTTACAGGGAACATGAACTGGAATAGATACATTGAGAGCATTGCCAAGGCTGCTGCAAAGAAGGTGGGCTCTCTCTACCGTGCTAGAAAATTACTTACATCTTCTGAAAGTATCCTGTACCTCTATAAGGCCACCATTCGCCCATGTATGGAGTATTGCTGTCATATTTGGGCTGGTGCATCGGCTACTAGTCTCTCGCTCCTTGACAGGGTTCAAAAGAGAGTCGCCAATCTGATAGGTCCTGAACTGTCATCTAAGCTTCAGCCTCTGTCACATCAACGAGATGTTGCATCCCTCTGCCTGGTCTACAAATACTTTAATGGTGAATGCTCTGACGAACTGCAAACACTTGTACCTCCTCGACGTGACTACCCCCGACAAGCAACTAAGTCCCACCCCTTCACAGTAAAGATCCCTAGGTGTAAGAAAGCCTTTTACTCCAACAGTTTCTTCCCCAGAACTGCAAGTCTTTGGAACTCCCTTCCGGGATTCTGCTTTCCCAACGGTACTGATATGCAGAAGTTCATGTGTAATGTGAATCATGCCCCTGATAGTAGCCCCCCCGCCCACCACCACCACTTCAAAGTAGCACTTGCCTTGTTTGGGGGCGAAAAAAAAAAAATTTGAAAAAATGTTTACACAATGGTAAACTATAATCTAATATAAATATCGGTATTTATATATTTATATATAGACTAGCGATGCCCGGGTGTCATGAGGTAAATCAAAACTCCGGGGGGGGGGGGGTTAAATAATAAATTTGGTAGCTAAGTATGAGAATCGAACCCGTAACCTTGAGTTGGAAATTAATGTGTGAAAAAAAAAAAAACCTACTACGTTACCCATGGAGCCACGTCGACAGACAACCCTCTCTACCACCCATAGCAATGGCCAACGACTCTTTATCTGAGAGTACATCTTTCAAACTCCTTGGCCTAACGTTCACAGGAAACATGAGTTGGAACAATTACATTGAAGGCATTGCCAGGGCCGCTGCAAGAAAGGTGGGCTCTCTCTACCATGCTAGAAAACTACTAACACCCGAAAGTATCCTGTACCTCTATAAGGCCACCATTCGCCCATGTATGGAGTATTGCTGCCACATCTGGGCTGGTGCATCTGCTACTAGTCTCTCGCTCCTTAACAAGTTTCAAAAGAGAGTCGCAAACCTGATAGGCCCTGAACTGGCATCTAAGCTTCAGCCTCTGTCCCATCGACGAAACGTTGCATCCCTCTGCCTTTTCTACAAGTATTTTAATGATAAATGCTCTGACGAACTGCAATCACTTATGCCCCCACGACGTGAGCACCCTCGACAAACCCGACAGGCTGCTAAATCCCACCCCCACACTGTAGAGATCCCTAGATGTAAAAGATCTTTCTACTCCAATAGTTTCTTCCCCAGAACCGCTATACTTTGGAATTCCATTCCAGGTCCCTGCTTCCCCAACAGTACTGACGTGCAGAAGTTCAAGTGTAACGTGAACCGACACCTTGCTGCCCAAATCCCTACATAGTACCCCAGTAGTTGTTGCCCCTGATAGTAGCCCCCTACACCAAAGTGGCAATTTACCTTGTTTGGGGTGAAAATGTAATAAAAAAAAAAAAAAAAAAAAAAAAAAACAGGTTATTTAACTATAAAAACAGGCGTGCTCAATAAAAGTTAACTCTGCTGCTTCCATTTGACCTAATTAAGAAGGTCAAATAGAAGTCACGCAGTGGTTGGGTTTGTTTACACAAATTTAACTGTTTCTTCCCCCAACAGATGTTGGGGAGGGGGGGAAGCAGCTCCCAATTGTCCAGAACTGTCTGATCAAAGCTGATTGCTTCTGGACGTTTCCCCCCCCCCCGGCGCAATGAGTTTGAGTTTAGTTTCATTTTATTTATACTAAAAAGTCCAATCAACACGCAAGAAGCCAAAATAGCAATAATTTTGTAAAACTCGACGTAAATAAATCTATACGATACGCGGTTTCCTAATTCCTAGATATTATTATATAGGACCTATATACACAGTTTTAAGCGATAGTAACGAACCCGGGACCATGTGCGAGAAAAGCCTTTTGAAGACATACACGAAATGGTCACACATTTTGCCTTTTATATATATAGATAAATTAATCCCAACCAAATAAAAAAAAGTTCAATATGCAATTATAAGAGAAAGTTGAACTTTATAATAAAAAATTTATTGCTCGACTGAAAACTCCAAAAAACAATTTACGAAGTCCTTATTCCATTTCAAAGAATGCTATTCTTGCTATTCTTCTCAGCAGAGGACATAAAGAAATCAGCAAATTATATTTGTAGCAATGCTAGAATTTGCTAGTAATGGCATTAAGTGAAACCGCAAGATATATATATATATATATATATATATATATATGTATATATATGTGTGTGTGTGTGTGTTTTTATTACTGTTTTATATGCTTAGTTACACATGTTTCGGTTACCGAATTGTACCAACGATCCAGTAACTTCAGACTTAAACAGAAAATGAAGTTACTGGATCGTTGGTACGATTCGGTAACCGAAACATAGGTAACTAAGCAGATAAAACGGTAATGAAAAAAAATATACATATATAAAGAAATATACATATATAAAGAAATCAGCAAATTATATTTGTAGCAATGCTAGAATTTGCTTGTTATGGCATTAAATGAAACCGCAAGATATATATATGTGTGTGTGTGTGTTTTTATTACTGTTTTATATGCTTAGTTACACATGTTTTGGTTACAAAATCGTATTAACGATCCAGTAACTTCAGACTTAAACAGAAAATGAAGTTACTGGATCGTTGGTACAATTCGGTAACCGAAACATAGGTAACTAAGCAGATAAAACGGTAATAAAAAAAAATATATATATTTGCTCTGCAATAGTATTGAGCACCCCCTTCAGGTTTTTACTAATTACCATTTTTGCTATATATATATATATTAGGCACCGCCAAAACTGGGGGGGCAGGTCAGTACTTTTTGACGGACCGTCTTTTTAAAAATCTACCAAAAATCAGGTAATTATCCGATCAATACGAAATTTTCAGCGATTATTAGGAGAAGAATGAACTTTATAACAGTGTACTTATTTTTCATAAACGATATTTATATATATATTTTTTTTTGCTTACAAAACCCCTTGTTTTGAAGTGGGAACAAATATGCTTAAAATAATCATCTGAAACTGAACAAAACATATTGTGTTGTTGTAAGGGACAGAATTATAGATTAAAAAAAATTTTTTTTTTAAATTGTTTGCATACCTTATTTTGACGTCTGAATATCAGAACTTCGATTGTGTTTAATTATCCCGCTTTTGAGTTTTGAAGTGTGAAATTCGGTGAATATGTTAAGTAAAATAATTAATTTAAGTTAAGCAAAACAAAAAAAAAATTTTTTTAATATTTATACGAAAAAAGCCATTTTAAAATTTTTGATAAATAAATTAATTTTTTTTTAGCGAGCCGAATAATGCATGACCATTATTAAACAGGGCATGCTTTGAATAATCGATACAAAAAAAAAAATTCGATAAATATTGTGCCCTTTGTGTTAAAAATAGCATCATTTTTTTCGATCTCGTTTGAAAACGTTTGCCGCCTTTCGACTACGGTGGACAAAACGCGCTGAAATAATTTTTTTTTATTCTGCTTTAAATTGCCCCCCCCCCCATTTTGGGGAGCCTGGCCCCCACACACATACACATTAAAAACCAAACTCATACAAATGGTCACCCATCTGGTACTGGCCAGCCTCAGCTTAATAATACATTGAAATTTTCGTCACTGAAAAATAAGTTTTTTTGGCCTGTTTGGTCTTCCATAGTTTTCTTATCATCAAAAGAAAACGTTAACAGAGTCGATCTGAACTCTACGTCGACGCGAAATATTTGGTTACCTATATGAATAAGTGGAATTATTTGAAATTCAGGTACTTATATTATATTTTTGCATATTCTCTTAGAAAATCATCCTAAATCTTAGTTAGACAATAAATAAATAAATTATTTCAAAAACCCTAGTGCTAGTTGGCCGTTGACCCAGAAAAAGAGTTCATTCGCCCTTTGGAAAGTCTTGTTTTTAATCCTTCAGGGAGACTAGCCACCCTCCTCACCAAACAAGTCTGGTGGGGGAACCAGTTTAGTCGCCGGTGACCCGACCATGAGACAGGTAAGTACTGGGTTACATGGTACCAGTAGCATATGACATGACCTGACATTGACTGAAACAGATGGCTATTTGTAGCGACCATACGTAACTGTTTATCCCCAAATAATAAAGAATTTTGCTCTTTTTATTGAGCACTATTTAACAACCTTGTTGTCTTCATTAGTACTGACTTTTGAACACCTCATTTCTATATATATATATATATATATATATATATATATATAGAATCGACAAATCATCGAAAATTGTATGTATGTGTGTGTGTCTATATATATGCAAAATCTGATCCCGCATTTTGCTAATTCCTACCCTCTGATGAGAAGGAAAGTATTTCTTTGAAACTCATTTCAAAGTATTTTTTTAACATGTTTTATTAACTGTTTGCTCATATATATATATATATATATATATTTTAACCAAGTAATATCTGTGACTTACTTGTGGTTTCATTAAATACTTTTACATGCAAAATCCGATCCCACATTTTGCTAATTCCTGCCCGCTGATGAGAAGGAGAGTATTTCTTCGAAACTCCGTGGATTAAGGACTATCCACTTATCTTGTGCTTCTTTTTTAAAATTGAATATGTTTTTAACTCTTTTTCAAGATGTCTTTTAACATATTTTATTAATCATTTGTTCATATTATAAGCTCTATTTCCTTTTCGGTTTTATTGAGCTTTTAGATCTGGTTGAGATTACTTTAATTGTAAATATTAACTCGTTAATATTTATAACATATTTTTAAGTTTACCATTTTGATTACCTTGGTAAACTTATTGTAATTTTTATTTTATATATATATATATATATATATATATATTATATATATATATATATATATATAAAGCTGAATGTGTGTGTGTGTCTGGTCACAAATAGGCTCCTATATGGTTGACTATTTTAAAAAAACTGATTACATATAATGATAGAAGATGTATCGAGACACAGGAATAGGTATGTTTGATCTGGCAGAACCGTGGTTCATTAAAATTGTGGCGTCTGCGTTCGTGCCTGGTCCACAAAGTATAGAAATAAAAAATTTTAAAATTTAAAAAAAAAAAAACGTTTACAAGTGTTTTTGATATAGATGTACATAATAATACTTTGATAAGTATGCTTTAACTTAAATAGGGATGGTATAATAAAATTGTGGGGTCTGCGTTCATGCCTGGTCCACAAAGTATTGAAATAAAAACTTTACAGGGAATATGAACTGGAATATATACATTGAGAGCATTGTCAAGGCTGCTGCAAGGAAGGTTGGCTCCCTCTACCGTGCTAGAAAACTACTTACGCCTGACAGTATCCTGTACCTCTATAAGGCAACCATTCGCCCATGTATGGAGTATTGTTGTCACATCTGGGCTGGTGCATCTGCTGCTTGTCTCTCGCTCATGGACAGGGTTCAAAAGAGAGTCGCCAACCTGATAGGTCCTGAACTGTCATCTAGGCTTCAACCTCTGTCCCATCGACGGGATGTTGCATACCTCTGCCTGTTCTACAAATACTTTAATGGTGAATGCTCTGACGAACTGCAAACACTTGTACCTCCCCGACGTAACTACCCCCGACAAACCCGACAAGCTACTAAGTCTCATCCCTTTACAGTAGAGATCCCTAGGTGCAAGAAAGCCTTTTACTCCAATAGTTTCTTCCCCAGAACTGCGGGTCTTTAGAACTCCCTTCCGGGATTCTGCTTTCCCAACTGCAATGATATGCAGAAGTTCAAGTGTAATGTGAACAAACATCTTTCTACTCATCTCGCTTCATAATGACCCCGCTAATTAAGTCCTTAATAGTAGCTCCCTGCTTCAAAGTGGCACTGTGCCTTGTTTGGGGTGAAAATTGAATAAAAAAAAAAATTTAAAAAAAATTTGCGAGTGATTTTTCAAAATGGCGACTAGAAATAATGAAACGTTTATCGTTTGGCAATTGTATTTCTTTCACTGACAATCTTCCAAACCGAGTGAAAAATATCTTTTCAGCTTTTTTTATATATATATAAAGTTAAAAAGTTTAATAAAACAATATTTTTTTTTAACAAAAATATCCAAAGAAATCAGAATGTTTATACGATCAAATATCAACATAAAATTTGTTGTATATTTAGAATTACACTTATTTAAAAAATATACAGAAAAATATTTATGATATACATATTCGTCACAGAACGAAGATATCATATTCTAAAAATCATGTGGGTTTGGCTAATAAACGAAAATATTTAGTTGTCAAAGGTCCACTAAAGATAAGTTTGTCTGTAGAGCCTTAGGCCTATATATATATATATATATATATATATATATATAATAAAAATTACAATTAAATTTACCAAAATGATATTATAAATAAGTATGTTATAAATATTAAAGAATTAATATTTATAAAGTTATCTCAAACAGATGTAAAAGCTCGATAAAACCAAATAGGAGATAGAGCTTATAATAAAAGCAAATAGTTAATAAAACATGTTAAAAAACACTTTGAACAAGATTTAAAAACCATATTTAATTTTAAAAAGGAAACACTTAAGTGGATAGTCGTTAATCCGCGGAGTTTCGGAGAAATACTTTCCTTCTCATCAGAGAGTAGGAATTAGCAAAATGCGGGATCTGATTTTGCTTGCAAAAGTATTTGATGAAACTGCAAGTAAGTCAAAGATCTTACTTGATAACAAAAAAAAGGTGAAGCAGGGAATATGGTGAAGAAAAAGGTGATTTCACGTGAATGGAAATATATATATGAGAAAGAAAAAAAGTAAGTCGGATATATATATATATATATATATGGAGAGAGAGATAGAGAAAAAGTAAGTTGAACTTTACAATCAAAATTTATTGTTCGACTGAAAAAACAATTTATATTCTCTCTAAAGAACTATTTTCGCCTTTTGGATTACCTTGAAAGAATTTTCATGCAAGCTGAAATATTATGCGTGGTTATATATATATATATATATATATATATATATACACATACACACACACACACACACGCCCTCCCCACAAAAAGTGGGCCCATATATACTTTATTAATTAGAGTTGGGACCTGTTTTTTTTTTTTGGCTACTGTGTATGTATGTATGTATATATATATATATATATATATATATATATATAGTACTACCTGCCTCATGGTCGGGTCACCGGCGACTAAACTGGTTCCCCCACCAGACTTGTTTGGTGAGGAGGGCGGCTAGTCTCCCTGAAGGATTAAAAACAAGACCTTCCAAAGGGCGAATGAACTCTTTTTCTGGGTCAACGTCCAACTAGCACCGTGTATATTTGTGTGTGTGTGTATATGTGTATTGGGGTAGAGAGGGCTCCTGTAAGCCGTGGTGAAGGCAACCTTTCTAGGAGAAGCAAATCTCTGATTTAAAAAACCATAAAGCGGAAGACCAGTACCCGCATTAAGCTGGTCTGCAGTTTAATTTGTTGCTGGCTATCTTGCTCTTGCTTGTTGCTGGATCTCAACATTTTGAACCGAGAGAGAGACTTAGCTGTCGTACAAAGCTAAGATTCTGTAACATCATATTTGTATAGATACTCCCTCAGGCATTTGGGCTCATGGATTTTAAATGTCTGAGGGAGTGCAATTCGTCTGACAAGACGTTGCAATCATCATCATGTATGCATAAATTATTAAGTCAGGACTATCCACTTATTAAGTGTTTCCTTTTCAGATTAAATATGTTTTTAACTCTTTTTCAAAGCGTTTTTTTAACATGTTTTATTAACTATTTTCTCTTACTTCAGAAGTACATATCCAACATTTTTTTTTCACTTGTTTTTCTTGGTAATTTATAACTACAATAAATTGCAGTTTCACTTAATGCCTTTACTAGCAAATTCTAGCATTGCTACAAATATAATTTGCTGATTTCTTTATGTCCTCTGATGAGAAGAATAACACGAATAGCATTCTTTGAAACTCCGCGGAATAAGGACTTTATAAATTGTTTTTTTTTTTAGTATTCAGTCGAACAATAAATTTTGATTTTAAAGTTCAACTTACAGTTTTAATTTTCTTTCTCTTATAATAAGCTCTACTCTCTATTGCGTATTGAGCTTTTTTAATTTGGTTGCGATATGTGTGTGTGTGGGTGGGGGGGTTATGGCAAGCAAGCTTTAGTTTTGCTGCTTTGGGATGAATTTTGCTTCAAATTTTTTTTGCTTCATTGTCTCCTCTGTGGCCTTGCCAGGCCACTAATATAAAACTTTGGATACCACTTTTAAAACATTCTATATAATAGAAGTCGATGAATCTAGAAATTTGGACAGAACACACACAAGAAAAAAAAAAAAAAAAAAAAAAAAGAGAGGGGGGGGGGGAAATATTAGACCGAAAGAGAATCATAAACAAAATCTAGGTCGAAATCCGATCAGGAGAAAAAGAGGAGATCAAAGGTGAAGTATTTAAGAAAAAAAAAAAAAAAAAAAAAAAAAAACCAAGCTATGCGAAATTAATTTTTTTTTCAGATTAGGTCCACCTCCACAATTTTCTTTTAAATGACGACATTTATAGGTTTTCGACTATGCTGAATACGAAAATCGCATTAAAAATTTTGCGGAAATAATTAATTATCGAGATATAAAAAGTTGTTTTATGCATTGTATTCTTTGGCCGCCATCTTTGTTACGCGCGTAGATTTGTTTATGGCGCACGCGCGTAAAAAGATTACAATGCATAATACAACTTTTTATATCTCGATAACTAATTATTTCCGCAAAATTTCAATGCGATTTTCGTATTCAGCATAGTCGAAAACTTATAAAAGTCGTCATTTAAAAGAAAATTGTGGAGGTGGACCTAATCTAAAAATTTACCATTTTGAGGGGGGAGGTTACTGCTTCTCAAGGCCCAAAGGCCAATCGAGGATAATGAATGTGATGGATGGGGACGGCTCAACAAGAACTTGATTAATTAAAAAATTGTTTTATTCTTTTTTTTTTTTTTGTTTTCATTAATAATTGAAACACATTTATTTCACCACCCCCCCCCCCCCCCGCGATTTTATTTATTTTTTCTCATGGGCCTAAATATATCTTGGATAACAAAAACAATATCCTTTGAAAAGGAAAATTATTTTAAAAAAAGGTATAGTCACGACCCCCCCTCCCTCCATGTTAAGAATGGTTTTCGAAATAACTACGCTTTTATTTGAGCGCGGTCGGTACCAAGTAACTTATCTTGTCTTTGGTAACATTTATTTGTTATATTTTTTTTGGTTTTTTGACAACTTTTGTGGAATAATAATACAAACATTGGAAGCTTTGTTTTACTGTACACATAGATTCGAAAAAGTTGTCAATATATATATATATTAGGCACCGCCAAAACTGGGGGGGCAGGTCAGTACTTTTTGACGGACCGTCTTTTTAAAAATCTACCAAAAATCAGGTAATTATCCGATCAATACGAAATTTTCAGCGATTATTAGGAGAAGAATGAACTTTATAACAGTGTACTTATTTTTCATAAACGATATTTATATATATATATTTTTTTGCTTACAAAACCCCCCCTTGTTTTGAAGTGGGAACAAATATGCTTAAAATAATCATCTGAAACTGAACAAAACATATTGTGTTGTTGTAAGGGACAGAATTATAGATTTAAAAAAAACAAACAAAAAACATTGTTTGCATACCTTATTTTGACGTCTGAATATCAGAACTTCGATTGTGTTTAATTATCCCGCTTTTGAGTTTTGAAGTGTGAAATTCGGTGAATATGTTAAGTAAAATAATTAATTTAAGTTAAGCAAAAAAAAAAAAAAATTTTTTTATATTTATACGAAAAAAGCCATTTTAAAATTTTTGATAAATAAATTAACAATTTTTTTTTAGCGAGCCGAATAATGCATGACTATTATTAAACAGAGCATGCTTTGAATAATCGATACAAAAAAAAAAAATTCGATAAATATTGTGCCCTTTGTGTTAAAAATAGCATCATTTTTTTCGATCTCGTTTGAAAACGTTTGCCGCCTTTCGACTACGGTGGACCAAACGCGCTGAAATAATTTTTTTTTATTCTGCTTTAAATTGCCCCCTCCCCCCATTTTGGGGAGCCTGGCCCCCACACACATACACATTAAAAACCAAACTCATACAAATGGTCACCCATCTGGTACTGGCCAGCCTCAGCTTAATAATACATTGAAATTTTCGTCACTGAAAAATAAGTTTTTTTGGCCTGTTTGGTCTTCCATAGTTTTCGTCTCAATCAAAAGAAAACGTAAACAGAGTCGATCTGAACTCTACGGCGACGCGAAATGTCTGGTTACCTATATGAATAAGTGGAATTATTTGAAATTCAGGTACTTATATTATAATATTTTTGCATATTCTCTTAGAAAATCATCCTAAATCTTAGTTAGACAATAAATGAATAAATAAATTATTTCAAAAACCCTTTTTTTAAAATATTTAAGTACGTTATTTGTGCAAGACAAAAAATATCAATTGTTAACTTTTTGGGAAAATTTAACATTTAAAATTGAATTAAAAATAGTAGAAAAAGTTTTACATTATTCTGTTTTCTATATGATAAAATTCAGAGTTTTATCTTTCTGGAAAAGAAAAGTTACTCAGAAATAATGGATTGTAATAAATGTAATTTAGTTTTAAAAAACAACAACAACTTGATTTTGCGGCCATTTTTGGCGGTGCCTAATATATATATATATATAAACAAATAAATGTTACCAAAGGCAATAAAAGTTACTTTTCTACCTAACTGGATGTTTTTTTTTTTATTTAATGTAAAATGTTTATTAGGTTTAAAAAGCAAGTAATGTTAAGCGCTACCAGAGAACAAGGAAAGACGGTTGAGATGTCTTTGAAGACTCGATAATCACTTCAAAATAAGAAATAAGGCAAAATAGGAACAAACAAATTGAATCTAATCTGAAAAAAAAAACAAAAAAAAACTGGGTTTGTATTACTGTACACATAGATTCGAAAACGTTAAAAAAGAAATATATAACAAATAAACGTTATCAAAGGCAAGATAAGTTACTTTTCTACCAAACTGGATATAATCTTCGTGTTTTTATTCAATTTAACATGTTTATTCAGCTCGAAAAACATACAGTGTTTACCGATGTTGGAAAATTCAAAATGGCGGCCGACTCTCTCTTTAACACGGTAAGTTCGGAAAAAGGTGTAATAAATAATAAACTAGACAAAATACTGTTAGAAATTCGCTCAATATATGTTACCGTGACATAAGTTGACATATATTCGGTGTTTTTTTCATAGTATTTTGTCTAGTTTATTATTTATAACACCTTTTCCCGAACTTACCGTGTTAAAGAGAGAGTCGGGCGCCATTTTGAATTTTCCAATACATCGGTAAACACTGTTTTTCGAGGTGAATAAACATGTTACATTGAATAAAAACACGAAAAACATATCCAGTTAGGTAGAAAAGTAACTTATTTTGCCTTTGATAACATTTATTTGTTATATATTTGTTTTTTGACAACTTTTTCGAATCTTTGTGTACAACCCCAATTTTTTTTTTTCGGAGAACTTCGTTCCATAACGGATACGTGAAGTATAACCTTTTTTCGATATTTTCATTTTTTAATGTCTTGACTAAACTGTACGAGTACCTGGCTTTTTAAATAATAACATTATTTCAGCACGGATCAATAAGTGCACTAGTACCAATATTTCTAAATATTTAAAATTATAAAAAAAAAAAAATACTAGCAAATACAAAAATGAATAATTTAAAGAATTTAAAAATATTTGCCATATTTTGTTTTCATGGTCAATGTGCACTTGTTCCTATTTTGTTTCATTTCTTATTTTGAAGTGATTATCGAGTCTTCAAAAACGTAGCGCTCCTCAACATGACTCGTTCTTCTTCGGTGCTAATGCATTTACTGACACACGCTATTTTTTTTTAAATCGTATTTCCACGTTTAATTAAAGTTTTTTTTTTTTAATTATTCAATTCTAAGGTTAGGTACAAAAAACCTTCCCCTCCCCATGTTAAAAATGGCTTTTTAAATAACATTATTTCAGCACGGATCAATAAGTGCAGGACTGCAGGAGTACTCGTTCTTCGAACCGAATAAACAGGTTTGTATTACTGTACACATAGATTCGAAAAAATTGTCAAAAAACAAATATATAACAAATAAATATTATCAAAGGCAAGATAAGTTACTTTTCTGCCAAACTGGATATATTTTTTGTGTTTTTATTCAATTTAACATGTTTATTCAGCTCAAAAAACATACAGTGTTTACCGATGTATTGGAAAATTCAAAATGGCGCCCGACTGTCTCTTTAACACGGTAAGTTTGGGAAAAGATGTTATAAATAAAAAACTAGACAAAATACTGTTAAAATCCCACCGAATATATGTCATATATTGAACGCGAGTTTTTAACAGTATTTTATCGAGCTGAATAAACATGTTAAATTGAATAAAAACACAAAAAATATATTCAGTTTGGTAGAAAAGTAACTTATCTTGCCTTTGGTAACATTTATTTGTTATATATTTGTTTTTTGACAAATTTTTCGAATCTATGTGTACAGTAATACAAACCCGTTTTTTTATCATATATATAAGATCAAATAGTTAATAAAACATGTTAAAAAAAACTTTGAAAAAGAGTTAAAAAAACATATTTAATCTGAAAAAGAAACACTTAAGTGGATAGTCCTTAACAATTTATATACATTATATATATATATATATATATATATATATATATATATATATATATATACATACACACACACACACACACATACACACACGGTGACAAAAAAAAACGGGTCCCAACTCTTAATTAATAAAGTATATACGGGTCCGCTTTTTTGGGGTCACCATATATTTGTTTACTGTTTTTGGGGGGGAGGAGGAAAGAATTCCAACAAAGTGCTCGATTACAAAGAAAATCTTTTTCGATATAAGAGCTTACTATTTGTTTATTTGATAGTAAGTACAGAAGTGCGGAAAAACATTGGTACCGTCGGTTTCAAGCCCAACATAAAGGGGACCAGTTAATGGTAAAACGTAAATGATGTTAGGCTCTCGTCGGCCATGTTGTTTCTCTCCCTGAAACCGACGGTACCAATGTTTTTCTGAACTTCTGTACCATTAAATAAATAACTAAATGTATATATGGGTTTGTATTACTACTGTAGTACTGTACACATAGATTCGAAAAAGTTTTCAAAAAAACAAATAAATGTTATCAAAGGTAAGATAAGTTATTTTTCTACCAAACTAGTTACATTGAATAAAAACACAAAAATTATATCCAGTTTGGTAGAAAAGTAACTTATCTTGCTTTTGATAACATTTATTTGTTATATATTTGTTTTTTGACAACTTTTTCGAATCTATGTGTACAGTAATACAAACCCTATATATATATATATATATATATATATATATATATATATATATATATATATATATATAAACTTTTTTTTCTCGAATGTGTTCAGTAAGATAAAGCCATCCGCATTTACCTGTATAATTTGTTTTAAATTCAAAATTTTTTTAACATTTAGAAAAATATATATGTGTGTGTTTATTGTTTTTTGGGGAAAGAATTCCAACAAAGTGCTCGATTACAAAGAAAATCTTTTTCGATATAAGAGCTTCTTACTATTTATTTATTTAATAGTACAGAAGTTGATAAAAACATTGATACCGTCGGTTTCAAGCCCAACAAGCAACATAAAGGGGACCAGCTAACGGTAAAACGTAAATGATGTTAGGCTCTCGTCGGCCATGTTGTTTCTCTCTCTGAAACCGACGGTACCAATGTTTTTCTGAACTTCTGTACTATTAAATAAATAAATGTATATATATATATATATATATATATATATATATATATATATATATATATATATAACTTTTTTTTTTCGAATGTGTTCAGTAAGATAAATCCATCCGCATTTACCTGTAAATAATTTGTTTTAAATTCAATTTTTTTTTTTAAATTTAGATTTTTTATTTCACGATTGAAATAAATTATATCCATTTATTTCATCCGCCCCCGCGATTTTTTTCTCATGGACCCAACTAAAAGGCGAAGAAATACGATGATCTTACACAGAAAAAAAACAATGTCTTTTGTTTGTTTGAAGGGTTAAATTCTGTAAAGAAAAAGAAAAATATTTTTTTTAAAAAACAGGGGGTAAAAATTTGTAAAAAAAATACGAAGTTCTTACTGATTCGTGGCTGCGAGATGTAATCTCTTGTTATGGCCATTTTGTGTATGTTTCTAGCGGCCAAGTCGCCGACAATATCTGTAGCCATGGCTTCTTTCTTTCTCTTCTCAAGAAATGCGAACGATGTCTAAATTTAATGGAAACTTGTGTCGACCGGAGGGGTCCACAAACAAAAAAAAAACTAGAACGATCTATAAAAACAAACAAGGAACTTGATTTAAGGAGGTGTTTCCTTCTCGAAGTCCTATACGTCGTCTGTCACGGGATTTAAAAAAAACAAGGGGAGATAACTGTAAGCGCAATCGCTAGAATAAGGGCAGATAACCGTAACCGGAAGTCACCTTGAGGTCGCTAGTGTAGGTCAATTATGGAAGCCTATGTCAACCGGGTATGGAATCAAAATAAAATAAAGTAAAATAAATAAAACAAAACAGTACAAAAAAGAGATTAATATAAGAAGGTGTCTGCCTTCTAAAAAAATCCTACACGTCGTCTGTCACAGATATTTTTTTAAAAATAAACAAGGGCAGATAACTGTAAGCAACCGCGAGAATACGGACAGATAACCGTAACCGGAAGTCACTTTCAGTTCGCTAGGGGAGGTCAATTAGGGAAGCCTATCTTGACCGGGGAAGGGGGGGGGGGTAAAAATAAATAAATAAATAAATAAATAAAAGATATAAAGTGTACAGAAAAAAAAAAGGAACTTGGTAAAAGGAGGCGGTTCCTTCTAAAAATCCTATACATTGTCTGTCACGGGATTTTTGGAAACACGAGCAGATAACTATAAGCAAGCGCTAGAGTAGAGGCAGATAACCGTAAACGGAAGTTACCTTGAGGTGGCTGGTGTAGTTCAAGGATGTATAACAATTGCTTTTTTTCTTTTTCTTTCTTTCTTTCTTTGTATTTTGATATCTATACCTACTTTGTGTGTGTGTTTTAATATATGTAATTTTACATATATATCATATATATATATATATATACATATATATCATATATATATATATATATATATATATCATATATATATATATATATATATATATATATATATATATATATATATATATATATATATATATATATATATATATATATATATATATAAAAGACTTAAATCATTCCTTAACATCTACACTTATTACACGACCGTCTACGGCAACACATCAAAGGCTGTAAATGACAAAGTTCTCTCTGATTCTCTCTCCTCTGATCTCGAGCGCCTGGTTCAGTGGGGGAAGACGTAGTTGGTTACCTTTAATGCATCTAAAACCAAACTCCTATCTTTACATCATCAACGCTCTTTTCTTTTCTTTTTTTTTTATTACATTTTCACCCCAAACAAGGCACATCGCCACTTTAGTGTAGGGGGCTACTATCAGGGTCAGCAACTACTGGGGCACTATGTAGGGATTTGGGCAGCAAGATGTCGGTTCACGTTGCACTTGAACTTCTGCATGTCAGTACAGTTTGGGAAGTAGGATCCTGGAATGGAATTCCAAAGTCTAGCGGTTCTGGGGAAGAAACTACTGGAGTAGAAAGATCTTTTACATCTAGGGATCTCAACTGTGTGGGGGTGGGATTTAGCTGCCTGTCGGGTTTGTCGAGGGTGTCTGCGTCGTGGGGGCACAAGTGTCTGCAGTTCGTCAGAGCATTCACCATTAAAATACTTGTAGAACAAGCAGAGGGATGCAACATTTCATCGATGGGACAGAGGCTGAAGCTTAGATGCCAGTTCAGGGCCTATCAGATTGGCGACTCTTTTTTTAACCTTGTCTAGGAGCGAGAGACTAGTAGCAGACGCACCAGCCCAGATGTGACAATAATACTCCATACATGGGCGAATGGTGGCCTTATAGAGATACAGGATACTTTCAGGTGTCAGTAGTTTTCTAGCACGGTAGAGAGAGCCTACCTTTTTCGCAGCGGCCCTGGCAATGTTTTCAATATAATTGTTCCAACTCATGTTTCCTGTGAATGTTAGGCCAAGCAGTTTGAAAGATATACTCTTAGACGGGGAGTCACTGGCCATTGCTATTGGTGGCAGAGAAGGTTTCTTGTAGTTATTGAAGGAAACCAGTTTAGTCTTGGCAGCATTGAATGTGACCATCCATTTATGTCCCCATTCCACTACAGATTGGAGGTCATCCTCTAGTGTTTTTGCCATTTCTTTAGATATGTGTTCATTTGTTTTCCTGTCATGCCTGTTATAGAGTGTAGTGTCATCAGCATATATACCCATCTCAGTGGCAGTTTTGTCGGGGAGGTCATTTATGAATATCAGGAACAGCAGAGGTCCAAGGATAGAACCCTGGGGCACTCTCGCATTTATATCATATTGTTTAGATGTACGAACGTCGAGGACAACCTGGATTTTTCTCTTATATAAGAAGGATTTAATTATGTTAAGTATTCTATCAGTGATACCGTATGATCTAATCTTCCTGAGGAGACCTTCATGCCATACCCTGTCAAAAGCCTTAGATATATCTAGAGGTACCGCTCTGCCTTCCCCCACTTTGTCCAGTGAATGGTATATACGTTCAGAGATTACAGTGAGGATGTCAGCTGTGGAACGGGCTTGTCTAAATCCATATTGTTTGTCAGTCAGAAGTTTAGCATCTGTAAGGTGCCGGACTAGAGCATGGTTAATTAAGGTCTCAAATATTTTGGCAAAAAGTGGGAGGAGGCTAATGGAGCGATAATTTGATGGGTCAGTTCTTTCGCCAGAATTCTTGAATATTGGTACCACAGAAGCGGTTTTCCAACAGCCCGGAAAGCATGATTCGTTAAGGCATTTGTTGTAGAGTTTGGAGAGAACTGAAGCTACTTCGGCTGAGCACTTTTTTAATAGCACAGCTGGGATGAGATCAGGTTCACATGCTTTTGAAGTGTCAAGATTTTTTATGATAGCATGCACCTGAGCAGGGGTGATTTTTAGATCGTCTAGCGTGGCGTCTGTCTGCAAAGGAAAGTCTGGCAGGGGGTGGTTGGAAGGATCCAGTGTGGAGTTTGAGGCAAACCGGCTGGTAAGCATATTAGCTTTGTCGATTGCTGAGCAAACAACCTCGTGATTGTTGGTTAGTGGGGAAATTGTTGATTGCCCATTATTTACTACACTGTTGTAGATTTTGCAGAAGTCACGATTTCCTAATTTTTGTGCTTCGATGCGCTTTTTAGTGGTTTCAGTAAATTCTCTCTTAGCTGTCGCTATTTCTTTCTTGTCAATTGAAATGGATGGCTCTCGTCAAGGAGAAGCCCCATGTTTTGACAAGCTTCTGGGCTTGACCTTCACTCCTGATCTGAAATGGAACACGTACATCAAGTCTGTTGCCAAGGACCCTGGGAAGACGGTGGGATCCTTCTACCGCTCCAGAAGATATCTCACTACTGATGCAATTCTCTATCTATATAAAAGCCAAGTACGTCCAAGGATGGAATACTGCTGCCATATCTGGGCAGGAGCTGCTAAAAACAGCCTATCCTGCCTTGACAGACTACAAAATAGACTTTGTGGCTTAGTGGGGGATGCCCTTTTCTCTTCCCTGCAACCTCTCTCCCACAGAAGAGACGTTGCAAGCCTATCTTTATTTTATCGTTATTTCCATGGCAGGTGCACGTCTGAGCTCCAATCTCTGGTCCCCCCTCACCAATCTTTCACGAAAAACACCCGTCTAGCTGAAACCACTGTCAAAAACTTTCCCCCACTCTATATCTGTGCCTAAATCAAAACGTAGAATTCATGAACAAAGCTTCTTTCTTAGAACTGCACGCCTGTGGAACTCTGTTCCGTCTGCCTACTTTCCACCTGACTACAACTTGGATGGCTTCAAGTCCAACGTAAACAAAGTCCTGATGAACCGCCCCCTTAATGGAGAGTAGAAAACGCATTGTGGATGTGTTATCGGCAGCTCCTGTTACTCTCGCTTCTTCTTATTTGTCCCTCAGTCCTCATTTTTTAAATGAGTGATTTTTCTGACAAAGGGAGAAGAAAAAGCTGTTTTCTAGGTTGGCAGTATTTTTGCGAACAGTTGGCAGAGTTGGTGGAAATTTTCTGTTTCTATGTCTATCCTTGTAGCCATGTCACTAGTAAGGGTGCTGGAGGTAAACGTTTTGTCTGGGCTGACGTTATCCGCCTGATAGTCAGGGACCCGAACCTTGGATTAACCACTAAGGAGGCTGTCCTATCAGCAGGTGCAAAGTACTGGGGCTGCTGTATTGCCATTTGGTGAATGGAATCTGGACCATGCAGTAGCTTCTGGTGGGGCCTCTCGATGCCATACTAGTGGGTAATTGTTACGGCTTTACCTTATCATGTGGTACAAAAAAAAAAAAAATTCTTCATTTCTTTTTCTCTCTTAGTTTCCCCTCTCTGTCATGCTCTAAGTAAATCTGTCGACCTAGTCCACAAATTCCAAAATTTCATCATGAAAAGTTTCAAGAAAAAATACACGATTAAACCCGGTTCTCCAACTTCCAACGTAGACCCCTACTACCATGTCTCCTTCTCCAACATCAGGGGTCTACGTTCTAACCTTCCAGAGGTTGAAACCCAATTACAGGAGACTAAACCAGACCTTTTATTTTTAAGTGAAACTGGCATTGGACAGGCTATTTCCCTAGATGAGTTTGCAATTAAAGGATACTCTAACTTAACTTCTAAATCTGACCCCCAAGATCGCCATGGGCATGGAATATGTGCCTATATTAAAGATAGCTTTCCATGTGGGATGGACATCTCCTGGGAAGATCCTAACTTACCCTATATGTGCTTCCGGGTTGCTTTAGCTCACACTACTGCATTTATATTTACTCTCTATCACCCCCACAACAGCGGAGTTACTATCTTTCAAAGCATATCTGAGAAAATTGACCAAGTTCTATCAGCATATCCTTCAGTTAACATTCACGTATGTGGAGACTTCAATGTTCATAATATGGAATGGTTGACCCACTCAAACAAGACCGATGATGAGGGGAGGTTCTGTCATGATTTCTCCATTGCCTATGACCTCACTCAGATTGTTCAGGAACCTACCCGTGTGCCCGATAATGACGGCCTACAAGACCTTTTTCTCACAACTTGCCCTGAACTATGTTCAGTTTCTGTTCTGTCGCCTCTTGAATCTTCCGACCACTCTGTTGTATCAATTAAGATAAAAATGAAATGTAATAAGTCCCCAGATGTACCTCTCCATCGTACAGTATATCGATACACTAAGGCTGACTGGGATAGCTTCCGTACATTTATATCTGATCTACCTCTGCATTCCATATTTCAAAAGGATGTGTCCTCTATAGTATTAGACCTGACGGAATGGTTAATTGTAGGTATTAATCGTTTCATACCCTCGAAAAAGTTTCAGCAAAAACCTAACAGCCAGCCATGGTTCTCTCCAGAATGTGCTGCTGCCATTGCGCACAGAAATCACTTTTTCCACTGCTTCAAACGTAATAGATGTATGGAAACTAAAGCCGTTTTCAGGACTGCCAGCAACCATTGTAAGAAAGTAATAAAGAACGCAAGAGAGTTGTATGCTCAATCTGTTAAGTCCAAAGTAGCTGAGCAGCGGCTTGGTTCCCACCAGTTTTGGCAAATAGCAAACAGAATCCTGAACAGAAGCGTGTGCTCCATCCCAACTATTATCAATGGACCTGAGGTAATCTCGTCAGCATCAGACAAAGCCAAACTCTTTGTCAAGAACTTTGCAGCTAATTCTACCCTTTGCGACCAAGACCGCCAACCCCCAATATTTCCTCCTGTATCAGAAAACATGCTATGTGATATACGTATATCTGTACGTGATGTTGCCAAGCTAATCAAAAACCTTGATTCGAGTAAAGCAACTGGCCCTGATGGTATTCCAATTATAGTACTCAAAAAACTTCAACCTGAACTAGCGCCCATACTTACAAAACTGTTTAAACGTTGTCTTAAGGAGAATAGTTTCCCATCTCCCTGGAAAATCTCATCAGTATGCCCTGTATTTAAGAATTCAGGTGATCGCTCATCCCCCTCTCAGTACAGGCCAATAAGTCTCCTGTGCGTCATGAGTAAGTTGCTAGAATCTGTGTTAAATACAGAAGTAATCAAACATCTCAACAAAAATAACCTTCTTAGTGACACTCAATATGGTTTCCGTTCTGCTAGATCTACAGCAGATGTCCTTACAGTTATATCGCATAGGATTAGCAAATCTCTCGACAGTGGCAATCTTTCTAGGGCAATTGCTCTTGACATATCTAAAGCCTTTGATAGGGTATGGCATAAAGGTTTACTTCATAAGATCGCTAGCTATGGTATAGCTGGAAAAGTCTTCTCAATTATTAAATCATTTCTTTCTGATAGGTTCATAAGAGTAGTAGTTGAGGGGCAAAAATCAGAAGCTCACAGTATTAATACCGGTGTCCCTCAGGGATCCATCCTGGGCCCAACTCTTTTCCTGATCTACATTAATGATCTTCCAAATCATATCCTTACATCATTTGTAAACATTTATGCTGACGACACTACCATTTATGGTACCACATCTAAGATAGTAAACGAGCAAGTTCTCTCCAATTCTCTCTCCTCTGATCTTGAGCACATAGTACAATGGGGAAAGGAGTGGCTGGTTACTTTTAATGCATCTAAAACCAAGCTTCTCTCTTTACATCATCAACATTCTAATCCACATTTGTCATCAATTGAAATGAATGGCTCTCGTCTTCAGGAGGCCTCAAGTTTTGACAAGCTTCTGGGCTTGACCATTACTCCTGATCTTAAATGGAACACGTATATCAAATCTGTTGCCACGGCCGCTGGAAAAATGGTGGGATCTTTCTATCGATCCGGTAGATATCTCACTGCTGATGCTATTCTCTATCTATATAAGAGCCAGGTACGTCCAAGGATGGAATACTGTTGCCACATCTGGGCAGGAGCTGCTAGAAAGGACTTGTCCTGCCTTGATAGAGTTCAAAATAGACTTCGTAGCCTCGTAGGAGATGTCCTTTTCTCCTCCTTGCAACCTCTATCTCACAGAAGAGATGTTGCGAGTTTGTCTCTGATGTATCGTTATTTTCATGGAAAGTGTTCGACTGAGCTTCAATCTATGGTCCCCCCTCGCCAAACTTTCACAAGAAACACTCATCTAGCTGTAAACACTATCAATAATTTCCCCCACTCTTTATCTGTGCCTAAACCTAAACGTAGATTCCATGAACAAAGCTTCTTTCTTAGAACTGCACGCCTGTGGAATTGTCTTCCGTTTTCCTGCTTTCCGGCTGACTACAATATGGTTGTGTTCAAGTCTAAAGTAAATAAGTTCTTGATGAGCCGTTCCATATAAGTTATCAAATTTACCAAATTTTCATTACTAATGATTACTATATTGACCAACTTCTACTATACACTCTTTAACCCTTATCCCTGAGTGGCTTCCGGGCCTTGATAAGTGGTTATCACCTTGTAAAAAAGAAAAAAGTATGTATGAGTTAGTGTTTATGATGATGATGATGATGATGATGATGATGATGACGATGACAATGATGATAATGTTGACAATGATGATGATGATGATGATGCCAGCGATGGTGATGATTATGCCCTGTTTATTTAAAACTGCTTTGAATTGGAGTTGCTGGTCAGTGTTTGGACGGATGGATTATTAAGTCTATAACAAATTTTTTTTTTTTTTGTAAGGGGAGGGGGGGGGCTCGTTTTAAAACTATATCTACGTCAGTATTTACTTTAATTTTCTATTTTTGAGCAATTATCGAGGCGTGATCCTCTTATATTGGAATTTTTTATTCAAAAGTAACAAAATAAATATATAATAAAAAAATGTTACTAAAGGCTAGATAAGTTACTCTTCTACCTAACTGGATAATTCTTTAGTGTTTTTATTTAATGTAACATGTTTATTCTGTCCGATACAAAATACTGAAACCAAATCTATGAACATTCCTAAAACTATACAAATTTATTTTTTATTTTGTAAAGTGTAGGGGGGGCTCATTTTAAAACTATATCTACCTCAGTATTTTTTTAAATTGTCTATTTTTGAGCAATTATCGAGACGTGATCCTCTTATATCGGATATTTTTTGTTCAAAAGTAACAAAACAAATCTATAACAAATAAATGTTATCAAAGGCTCTTCAGAAACTTGTTTACGTTGGACTTGAACACAACCATATTATAGACAGCTGGAAAGCAGGAAAACGGAAGACAATTCCACAGGTGTGCAGTTCTAAGAAAGAAGCTTTGTTCATGGAATCTACGTTTAGGTTTAGGTACAGATAAAGAGTGGGGGGAATTATTGATAGTGTGTACAGCTAGACGAGTGTTTCTTGGGAAAGTTTGGCGAGGGGGGACCATAGATTGAAGCTCAGTTGAACACTTTCCATGAAAATAACGATACATCAGAGACAAACTCGCAACATCTCTTCTGTGAGATAGAGATTGCAAGGAGGAGAAAAGGACATCTCCTACGAGGCTACAAACTCTATTTTGAACTCTATCAAGGCAGGACAAGTCCTTTCTAGCAGCTCCTGCCCAGATGTGGCAACAGTACTCCATCCTTGGACGTACCTGGCTCTTATATAGATAGAGAATTGCATCAGCAGTGAGATATCTACTGGATCGATAGAAGGATCCCACCATTTTTCCAGCGGCCTAATCGGTTGGTTTTCGGCCTATAATCTGCATTACTGATTCCAATACAAATACCGATTCCGATTCTTTATAAATCTCTAAATATTTAACTATAAATGTTACATGATAAGGGCTGTCCCCTTTTCATGTAAGTATAAAAAAAAGAGAGATTTAGTTAAAATGGAAATGAAATAGCAATAGACGAAATTCGAACCTCGTAATTTAGGTTTAGAAATAGATTACGTGTGAGAATTAGAAAATGGAATGTAAAGCAAACGATTGTTTAGAATAGAGATAAAATAGTTCAAGAAAAGAATGTGCACTGTCAAGTTTGTTATGAAAATTCAAAATGAAAGAATGCAGCTATAAGATAATTTAATAAACATGTTTTTAACATATTGGAAATACAGTGATGATCATATTTATTGGCACGGTAAAATAAAAGTTAAATTTTGTCTAATAAATTCTAAAAAAGGGATTAAATTAAAGAAAATAACAAAGTATATTATGTATTTTTAACTGGCCTTTCCGATGCAGCAATCGGATTTTAGAAAAAATAAATAACAAAGGAACAACAAACATAATTGCAAAAAACCCTTGTTCAAAATTATTGCAACGATTTATTTAATAATCAATTGTATAGCCTTTGGCCTTGATTACCTTCCTCAGTCGCTTTTCATAGTTTACAACCAAGTTGTTGCACTCTTCAGTAGTAATTTTAGCCCACTCTTCCTGACAATAATCCTCCAATTGAATAAGATTCTTAGGCTTCCTTTGCATTACCCTCAATTTTAATGTTCTCCATAAATTTTCAATTGGATTAAGGTCTGGGCTTTGTGATGGCCACTCAAAAACATTAATATGATTGTCCTCAAGCCATTTCTTAGTCAGTTTAGCCGAATGCTTTGGGTCATTATCTTGCATGAACCACCAACGACGACCAAGTGAGAGCTCTTTAGCAGAGTCTTTCAGGTTTTCATCCAATATTTTAACATAATCTTCCTTTTTTATGCTACCTGTGACCTTAACAAGTCGCCCTGGTCCAGAGGCAGCAAAGGATCCCCAAAACATCAAACTGCCTCCACCGTGCTTCACTGTGGGTATGGTGTTCTTAGGCAGGAAAGCTTCGCCAGATTTTCTGTAAATATAAGACACTTTATTATGGCCAAATAACTCTATTTTCGTTTCGTCAGTCCATAGAACACGTTTCCAGAATGCAACATCTTTATCAATATGACGTTTTGCAAAGGCTAGCCTTGCTTTCAGGTGCATAGGCTTCAATAAGGGAGTCTTTCTCGGACGACATGCTTTTAAACCAGCTCTCTTCAAAACTCTACCAACTGTATGTCGAGATACATTCACTCCAGAGGTGCTCTGTTCATCAACAATCTCCCCAACAGAGATCCTTGGGTTTTGTTTTACTTGTCGAACAATTTTCCGTTCATCTCTTGGGGAAAGAATCCTTTTTCTCCCTCTACCCTCTAAACTCATAACGTGGCCTTGCGATTTGAACTTGTTTATTATGGCTCTAACAGTGGATTTGGGAAGGTTTAGCTTCTTTGAAATCTTATCATAGCCCTCCCCATTGGTATGGCATGCTACAACAAGCTTCCTGACGTCTTCGCTGTGTTCCTTAGTTTTAACCATGGCGATTGAAAATTATAATTTAGTCACTTATAATAGTTTAAATAAATCGCTATCTAAAAATTATCTGAAAAAAATTATTCACTGAATTAGCGTTAAACAAGCATAATATGGCTATAAAAAAGTTCAGAAAGCACGTAAACCGGAAATTGATTGATATTATACTGATACTAGAAGAAAAACAAAGCCGTGCCAATAATTTTGAACAAGGGTTTTTTGCAATTATGTTTGTTGTTCCTTTGTTATTTATTTTTTCTAAAATCCGATTGCTGCATCGGAAAGGCCAGTTAAAAATACATAATATACTTTGTTATTTTCTTTAATTTAATCCCTTTTTTAGAATTTATTAGACAAAATTTAACTTTTATTTTACCGTGCCAATAAATATGATCATCACTGTATAGGTTAAAATTCCTTTTGTAAACAAAGGAAAAGTTTTGGACACGCATGTCCAGAACACGTGAAAGAAGACATGTTTTAACATGTGTATGACGTCATGGAAAATAGAAAGTTCTTGAAATAGATAGAAAAACTTGAGAGTAAAGCAGACAGAAGCGGAGAAACTCAGAGATAGTCTGCAGTTTTGAATTCGAACGTCTAGAAGCGAGACGGTCACTTTGAAACTTAATATGTGAAGCTTTGAATTCTTGATGAGAAAACCATGGCCGGTCGTGAGACGAAATAAAACCATCAGGTGTTTTTGTAAACGTCGTCTTTGTGTTGTGATTCCAGCAAAAGGTAAATTGAATTGTTATTATATGTCTATATGTCTGTGTTATAAAATGTCATGACATACACATCTCATATCTAAAACTAAGACTGTCTGAACACTATCTCCTCACTCAAAGAGCTTCCATCAACACACCTAAGTAATGAACATTTTTTTTTTTTTTTTTTACATAGACGTCACCACTTATCAAGGCCGATAGGCCACTCAAGGATAAGGGTTAAAGAGTCTACAGTAGT